>NC_058132.1:133079884-133213828 GCF_016433145.1 Gracilinanus agilis | reverse complement strand
CTCTCTCTCTCTCTCTCTCTGTTTCTCTCTCTCTCTGTCTCTCTCTCCTTTTCTATCTCCCCCCTCTCTCCTTCCTTTCTCTCTCTCTCTGTCTCTCTATCTCTCTTTCCTTCTCCGTCTCTATCTCTCTATATCTCTGTCTCTTTCTCTCTTTCCTTCTCCATCTCCATCTCCTCCCCCTCTTTCATATATGCATGCCCTAGAGATGGAGTGGGGAACAACTGATTAAAAGGAATTCACTAACTATTAGTATGGGAAAATATGGTTGAAAACAACAATTTCAGGTGTGAAAATGTGCCTTTCTCTACTGCTATCAAAGTTCTCTTTAAAAGGCTGAAGGCTGTCCTTGTGATTTAAAGAGCTGGCAGACTAAATATATCCCCCTGGAGGGTTTTCTGTATCCTTATCACAAAACTTTAATGATTCTTTGTTATTTCCTCCCCTAGTTCCCATGATGCCTTCGATAGTGTAGAAGAGGTTAGAGTTGGGAGCTATCAACACTTTTCCTTAATTAGCTGGAGATACTACAGGTGCAGAGAAGGTCCTCTTCTATTTCCTCCAATTTCCTCTGTGTTCCAGTAATCTTAGCCTCTGCCAGGGAGCAGTGGGTGGGGACAGGCAAAATTAGGAAGCATCATAGGAATATAAAGAAGATGTGAAAACTGCATTAGGTAAAATCTCCTTTATTTTATTCTGATAGAACCCAGGTTTAGGAACTGGTCAATATTTGTGTTAGATTTTGTAATTTATAATCAAATTAACAAACATTTGTTGGCTACCAATGCTATGAAGGATGCTCTAACGAGTGCTGGGGACTCAGGGAGGAATAATGCCACAATCCTATCCTCAAGGACTGTAGGACTTAATTGGGGAGATGAAGCTTGAACACAAATGACTATAATATAGGTTAAACAATAAGTAAAACAATAATAAGTAAAAGCACAAACAAAAAGTACCAAGTCAATTTCTATTTACTGATCCCATCCTAAAATGGAATTCCATCCTTACCAAGGCTTGAATTAACTCTGGGATTTCTAATTCTTTCCACATTATGCACAAATTTAGATCTTTGGCACCACAGTTTAAAAAATACTGCTTAGACTTCATTTTGCTTATTTTTTTGTTTGTTATATTCGCATATTTTGCTATGTAGCAAGTTCCAACTTTGCTAGCTATTTGGCTTTGTCATTGTCAATTCCAGTCCTTCTCTTCTGCCCTCTTGCCCCATACCACCTCTTATCCACATTCTCTCAGCAGAGGATCTTGCCCCATACTTTACTGAAAAATTTGAGGCTACTTCTCAGGAGCTCCCCCCAACCCCTGCACAGATTCACACTTCAAACATCACCTTAATATCATCCCTTCCCTGGTTTTCTATTCGTTTGCTCCCATCTTGGAGAACAATCTAACCCTTTTCCTTGCCAGTTTTTGCCTTTGCTCCTATCTGCTCCAGACCCCCTTTGCAAGCTTGGCTTGCTCCTTCAATGATCTCTCTCCCTAATTTTCACACTTTCCTTATCTTCCGACTAGCTCATGCTCCACTGATTACAGACAGGAACAGATCTCTCCTCACCTCAAAACAAACAAAAAACTCACTTCATCTGATCCTACCATCTCATCAAGCCAGCCTCCTATAATACTCTTTTCTCTGCCTCTTGGAATAGAGTGCTGGGCTAGAGTCAGGAAGATTTGAACTTAAATCCGAGCCTAGACAATTTCTAGCTGTGTGTCACTTCGCCTGTTTGCCTCAGTTTCTTTATCTGTAAAATAGGGATAACGATAGCACCTACCTCCTACAGTGGTTGTGAGGATCAAACAAAACAATATTTATGCATTTAGTAGGTGCTTAATAAACACTTATTCCCTCAAACTTCCCCTTCACAGCCAAATTCCTAGAAAAACCTATTGTATTCTAATTATTTGAGCTTGGATAAACCACTTAAACCCCATTACTTAGCCCTTATCACTCTTGCCTTGGAAGCACTACACAGTATTGATTCTTAGACAGGAGGTAAAGTTAAAAAAAGGGAAAAAGCAAAAGCTTTCTCTTCTCATCACTTCTACTTTCTCCACTCCTACTCACTTCTTGAGTCTTTAAAATCTAACTTCTTCTATTATCTATTTGAAATTGCTTTCTCTAAGGTCACCATGCCCTTTTTAAAAAAAAAAACCCTACCTTTTGGCTTAGAATTAATACTGTGAATTGGTTTGAAAGCAGAAGAGTGGTAAAGGTTAGGCAACGGGGATTAAGTGACTTACCCAGGGTCACAAAACTAGGAAGTGTCTGAGGCCAGATGTGAGCCCAGGACCTCCCAACTCCAGACTTGACACTCTATTCACTGAACTACCTGGATGCCCTGCCAATGAGCTCTTTATTATTAAATCAAAACCAGTAGCTTTTCCCTCACACTTCATTCATGTTAATCTCCTTTCAGTGTCTGACACTGTTGACCCTCTCCTTCACTCTGGAAACTTTGTTTCTTGAGTTTTTATGTCAGAACTGTCGCAATTCTCTTCCTACTGCCTGAGCCTTCTCAAGGTCCTTCATGAGGTCATCCTCCATGTCACATCACTGATTGGTAAGAGTATTCCAGGGCTCTGTCCTGAGCCACTTCTTTTTCTCTGTTGCTCTCAGTGATCTTGGTGATTCCAACATATTCAATGATCATCTCTACGCAGCTGCCTCCCAAATCTATATATCCAACATTCATTTCCCTCCTAGAAGCAGCTAGGTGGCACCAAGTCACATTGGGCTGAGAGCCAGGAAGACCTCCGTTCAAATCCAGCCACAGATTACCGGCTGTGTGACCCTTGGGGTCTGCCTTGTCTGTAAAATGGGGATAATAATAGCTCCTAACCCCACAGGGCTATTGTGAGGATCAAATGAAATTATATTTGCAAAGTGCTTAGCCAGGGAGTCTGGTGCTCTAGTTCTATATTTCTATCTTCTTGCTTGATATATCCTCCTAGAGATCTCAGAGACCTAAAACTCAACATTTACTCATCTTTCTCCCATATCATCCATCCCTCCTTAGAACTTGATCTCTCAAAGGCACCACCATTCTATCAATCACCCACATTCGCGTACCAGGAGGAGTAATAGCTATCTCCAATCCCACTCACCTCCCATACCTAATCAGTTGCCAAGTCCTGCCACTCCTTCACCCTCAGCATCTCTTATTTATCCCCTTGTCTTTGCTCATGCCACAATGACCCTCCTTTGGACCTTCATGTGTCTGGACCATTCTACAGTAGTTTATTTGTTGGTCCCTCCCCATCTCATTTCTTTCCTCATCCAATTCATCTTCCACTCAATCACTAAATCAATATTCCTAGAACACAGATCTGATAATATCCTTGCCCTGTTCAAGAAGATGCAGTGGTTCTCTATTGCCTTGGAGATAAACTACAAATTCCTTTACTTGGCATTTAAAATCCATCACAGTCTGGCTCTAGCCTTTCTTTCTAGGCTGATGACATATTATTCCCTTTTCATTTCCCCCATCTAGAATATTCTCTGTCCTCGCCTTCATCTCTTTGAACCCTTTAAAGTTCCCATTCAATTCCACCTAACTCAAGAAGCTTTTCTTGATTCCTCTTGTTGGCTGTCCTCAACCCACTCTCAAAATGTTTTGTTTTTATTTTGTACATGGGATGTTCCAAAAGTCTGAGTGCAATGAGGAGCTCAAAACTGCACAAAGACTTCAGGGACACACCATCTAGCCTGCATTTTACTTAACCCATGGATAGTTTGTATCTCCCTGGTAGAATGTAAGTTCCTGGTCTAGCTTTTGTATTTATGTGAACTCTTACTATTATTATTTGCCTTCTTCCTTTTTTAGCTTCTCTCTCCCTCCTATCATCCCTGCTTTTTTTCAGCTTTTTTTCCCCTTTGTGTAACTTCCTCAAAATAGGGCATATTTGGTATGCATCTCAGAACTCTGCTGCATTCCACTTTCGCTATACTTGGAAAGCACTGAGGTGGTTACTAATTTATTGCTGCCTTCTGCTAAGTGCTTAATGCAAGCTTAATAAAAATCAATACCTGCCTGGGCCCCTCTGTTGTAAAAGTATGCAGCTTGAGTGAATGGTTAAAATATGACAAGGTTAGATAGCTGTTGGATGGCAGAGGGGTATGTGTGTAGATGGGGAGGATTGGTATGGGATAGTAGGAAGAGTGTTGGCTGTGGAATTAGAAAGTATTGGTTTTAGTCTTGGCTCTGTCACTTAACCAAAAGTCTTTGGTTCAAATCAATCCATATTTTTGAGCCTTATTTCTTTATCTGTAAACTGGGTCAATAATTCTGATACTACCTGCCTTAAGTGCTTCATAAATCTTAAATAAATTACAAATGTGACATATATGCTTATATATGTTAAATGTCTTACATATTTAAACTATATATTAAAATGGACACAAACACATATGTTTTTAAACAAGATATCTACCACTGCCATGGGGAAGTCAAGGAAGAGTCTCCTCCTTCATTGCTATAAGGGAGCCCTTGATTCCAAGAGATCTAGAGCAAAGTAGAGTCCTTTGAGGAAAAATCAAATATATACAAACTGTTCTCCAAAGTATTTATTACGACCTCAGAATAAAAGTGGCTTCTTAAGATAAATGATAGGCTCCTTGAGAGAGGAAGTTGTGTTTTTTGTTTATTTTATTTTTTATTCTTGGCACCGCTAACAGTTCTCAACCATGGCGGGCACATCATAAATGATTTTTTTAACTGAATGACTTCTTGAAAGACTTTAATAAATATTGCATCATGCCCATGGAGGGTAAAAGGTTAATGTTTTAGACCCTCTCTCCTTAGGGTTAACCTCTCATACTAAGAATCTATTACTGCTTATAACAAGGAACTAACTTCTATTCGCTTCATTTAATATTGGAATGAAAGAATTCCCAGACTCCCACTTGCCATTAATTCACTCACTCACTCACTTATTCATTCATTCATTCACCAATCAAATAAATATTTATTAACTGATTTCTATGTGTAGAGCCCTGAGCTAGGCACTGGGAGGAGACACACAATTTTGACAAGATTGGTTCTCTGTCCTCTTGGAGTTTACAGTCTAATGGGGCAGGCGATGGCATATAAGCACAAATGTCTTTAATATAAAATAATATATAAATATAATACATAAATATCATAAATGACTATTATATTATAAGTTATAGAGGTGAAAAAAAAGAACCATAGAAGTCCACAGGAAGAGGCTGGGATATTTATCACTAATAGTAGTCATTAAGCATCCTTCATACAAAAAGTGATAATTGAGTTGGACTCTTTAATTGTTGAAAAAGATTCCAATTGTCCAAGTTGGGGAGAAAGGTTATTCCAGGAAAAAGAAAAGAGTTTTTTCATTGGGAATTTCCCCAGTTCTGATAGAATGCTCTCTCTTGTGAAAAATTACTGTGTCATTGGTTTGAACTAACAGAAGAGAGAAATTTCCCTGTTCCCAAAATAGTTTCATTTTTCTTTCTAAATTATCTCTGTACTGAAAGGTCATAATGAGACTATAAAATGCTTAGAGCTTTTCCTTTCCTGGAATCAGTGAATAGTTTGCCTAGCAATTCTCTGGAAGAGAAATCCCTGTGGACTTTTGCTTAGTGTCAGAAATGCACAGAACTGAGGCAATGTCCTCTAATTAGAACCTAGGTCACATCAGAGCATTTTGTCTAAAACTTCTTGAAGCTTATTATAATCCAAATATTAGCTTAAATTTATTTGGTGCTTTCTAAGCACTTTTCTTATGACCACCCTTTGAGGCAAGTGGTGTAGGTATTATAATCCCTATTTTAAAGATGAAGAAAAGTGAGACTCAGAGACACAAGTAAATCACACCAGGACTGTTAGAACCAAGGTCTATGTTTTTCCCACTATACTACACTATCTCTTCTTGTACCAATCAATCCCTTTCTTCTACTTCATTACTAGACTCTTTCTGCAAAATCTAAGTCTATAAAGAAGATTCTAAAAGGTAAAACCACCTCAAAAAGCACTTAAATTTTAATTATTTATTTTTCATGCTCATTTAAAAAATTTTTTGAGTTCCAAATTCTTTCCCTCCTTCTCTCCCCTTCCCTACCCACTGTGAAGGCAAGAAATGTAAAATCAAGTATACATGTGAAATCATAAAAAACATATTTCCATGTTGCAAAAAAACCCCACCCCAAAACAAGAAAAATAACATGGAAAAAATTATGCTTCAATCTGCATTCAGACGTCATCAGTTCTTTCTCTGGAAGTGAATAGCACAGAATACTTATTTAGCTACTTTCACAACTAGAATCTCTGTGGCTTCATCTATATCATTGTATGAATTTCAATTCAAAATATTTTGAACCTCTAAAACAAAGCAATGTAGCAAGGCCCATTATTATAATCTCATATACTTGAAATAAGACATACATCTATAGATTTTTCAGTAAAATTGGAAAATCTTTTAGTTGACTAACTAATCTTTTTCCTTTCAGTGAAAATTCTTTCTTTCAGTGGAAATAAACACTATTCTTCAAATTTCGAGAGCATAAATATAGCTAACAGTTCAGTAGAGAGAGAGAAATTTTCTATCTCTTCTGCTCTTCCATTTTTACTCCCTCCCTAATTAAAGCCTTTATTTGCTAGTAGAAGGCTAGAATCACTTCATAGTCTAATACCTATTGGGATTTATGCTGATTTGGCATTATGGTGTGATGTGAGAGTTACTGGGCTTGGATTCCAAAGTCTAGATTTTGAGCATTACTTTGGGCTAATAATATAATTTTTTTAATACTCAATTTTCTCATCGGTCAAACTGGGACAGTAGTATTTAAGAGTATTTAATCAGTTATTGTGAGAATTAAATGGGATAATGCCCTGAAAGGAACTTTGTAATCACTAAAGTGTTTATGAGTTATTATTTCCCTGTGAAACCAAATCACTTTTAAGTACATTTCTCCAATTTATTTCCTGCTTGATTATTTTCAGGGCAAGTCACTTAACCCGTAATGTCTGGGCTGGATGACCTCTAAGATCTTTTTTAGATCTAAATCTAGGGACCCTGGCTCACTGCCAAGGCACATTCCTTCAGAATAACATTTTAAATAACAGAACATTAATTTTTGTAAAGGAGTAAGGGGCAAGAAAAGAACCTCTCATTAGAGCTGGTCTAGAGCAGGGCATCCTTCTTTGAGAAGGGACAAGACTTGGGCTTTTGGTATAAGCTCTTAGGGGACATTCTTCATTATGACAGTTCTTTTCATTCTTTTACCTTTACAGAGCTGAAAAGAAAGATATTGCTTTCAATGGCGCCTGGAGACGTCTCACGTCTTCCATCATGTTAAGATACCACCTGAGACATTCTCCAAGGGCTCAGGTCACTCCAAGATTTTGCTGCATTGCAGCAGTACGCTGCCTTTCTTGCCAGTTGGGTCTCAATTACAATGAATCAGCAGCTCCATTGGCAGTCAGGGTTGCTAAATGTGAGTACCCCAAATGGGGCTCCCGTGGCACATGTGGAAGTGTTTCTGGTCCTGAGTGGAATGATTTGGAGTGGGTAACTAATATATGACATCTGATCCACGAGTGTGGACAATGATTAAGTCTTAAATTTGCCCTGCATCCTGGGACAAGACAGAAATGTGTTGTGGTGATGGAACTGGTTGCACTGCATTGAATTTTATAGAAAAATAGAAATGGAAGTGTTCAGTTCCATTAGACCAGGTTCAAATTTCCTTCTTACTTCTGTGTCAGCCTTTTGCTGCAGAGTCTCGCTGGCCAGTTGGCAACACCATATGCTTGCATTTGACAGTGGTTTTAAAAACACCTTTGAGGGGCAGCTAGGTGGCTCAGTGGATAGAGTCAGGCCCTGGGATGGGTTCAAATCTGGCCTCAGATACTTCCTAGCTGTGTGACAGTGGGCAAGTTGCTTAACTCATTGTCTCTCACCACTCCACAATGGAACCAACACAGGGTATTGTTTATAAGATGGAAGGTAAGGGTTTAAAAAATAAATAAAATAAAAGTAAAATAAAAACACTTTTGGAAATATAGAACTTAAATTGAGGCTCAGAAAAGTTAAATCATTTGTCTGAGGTCACACAAACATTAAGTGTCAGAAGTGGGATTTGAACCCAGATTCTCTAGAAGCAATGTTCTTTCTACTGTAACACGTGGTCTAAAATGCCTAAATAATTAAGAAAAAGAAACTAAATATTTACATTTGAAGAATAGAAATTTATTTCCCTTGTTGTATAGCCTTTCTGGGGATAGAAAATCTCATTCATTTGGTCAAACAGTCAAAAACTGATTGTTTTTATTGGCAAATGGAGTAAATGACAGAGCAAGTAAAATAAATGTAAGACTACTCCAAGTTTCCAGTCAAGTTGTGCTTCTTATACCAAATCTTTTAGTATAACTCTGTTAATCTATTGAACTCATGTGGATAAAGGTGATTAATTCTTTTTTTACTTTAAAAATATTTTGTATTCCTAATTACATGTAATAACAATTTTAACATGTTTTCTGAAATTATAAGATCCAAATTGTCCCCATCCTTTTCTTCTCTCCCTTCCTGAAATGATAAGCAATTTGATCTTGGTTTTACATGTACAGTCATGCAAAACATTTCCCTACTGGTCATGTTGTGAGAGAATACTCATATAAAAGAGAAAAAACAAACAAACAAAAAAAAACAAAACACACAAAACAAAGGGAAAAATAGAATGCTTCAATTGACATTCAGACTTCATCAGTTCTTTCTATGGAGGTAGAGAGTATTTGTCTTAATTCCTTCAGAAAGGAAGATGATCCTTTCTAAAAAAGAACTGGAAATACTCTTCAAATGAACAAAAAATGTGGGCATGAGTATGAGGGGCATCACAGAGAGAAAACTAGTACCAGCTCAGCTATTTACTAGATGTATGATCTTGGGCAGGTCACTTAACTCCTTAATTTTGGTCTTAATTTTGTCATCTGTAAAATGAAAGAAGAGATTGAACTTAGGACACTTTAAATTCTCCCCCAGTGCTAAGGACATCTTTAGCATGTGCATTAGGAAAGCTGTAAATATGGGCAGGCAGAGAGCCATCTTTGCACTACCTTCATTTCCCCATCCCCCTCAATCACCGCAATGCTGCAGCAACTGGGCTGACTGGGCACTTGGCAGGGAATCCAGGCTTTGTAGTCAGAGAGCCCAGGGAGGCAGACTGAGGGCAAAGAGGTGGCGCTGGCCAGCTAGGGTGGAAAATGACCTGACATGCCCTTGCAGGCAATTAGCCCATAAGCTTCTCCCTTCCTTTTTTCTCCTCTGCATGCCCATCTTATATCTTTGTACTCAATGAGGCAAAGCAGTCAGGCTGCCACATCTCCGCCACACATTCCGCCTCTTTGAGAAATTATTTTCTCCTTTAAGGTTGCCCATGAGGCTTCATTTGAATTTAATTTTACCCTTGAGAAACAGATCAGATGAAGAGAAAGATCCCATAAGGCTTTTGGGGTTCCAGAAACCCTCATGAGACAATGGGAGTTCTAGGAACCATTTATTCCTTCAACAAGCAAATGTAGGAGGCTGTAGAATCCCAGTAGCCCTGCAAGGAAGAGAAGAGCTGGAGACAATTTGAAATGATGTTTCTGTAAGTTCTTTGTGCCTGTTCTCTAAGAAATCAGAAATGCTATGGCCAAGGAATCTGGCTACCCAATCTGAAAGTGTGCCATCCCTAAATGTGAACTGACCTCTCATCTGTCAAGAAAGAGTTCATTTTGCACATCTTTCTTCCTCATCTTTATCCCTCCAAAAGCCTAACTACCATGTAATACATGGAACCCTGAAAAGAATAAGGCAGTGTGGTATTATGGTTAACAGAACTTTCAATGAACTGAAGTCTGAGGCCCAGGATTCCAATCCAAGCTCTCTTCTCAGCTCTATGATTGTGGCGATTTAATCTCTGTGAACCTCAGTTTTTCTGGGTGATAATAATGCTTCGTACCACCACACAGGATGGTCATAAGGAAAGCATTCTATAACTTAAAACACTATAGAAATGAGAGTCATTATTTAATTGGCTGTGAAAAACCTCTGTTCTTATTCAGATGTAATGAGTTGTAAACCCAGCTTTACCTGGCTACCTGATCTTTGATTATTTAATCATTTCCAATAATTAAAATTAAAATGTTGGCATAAAGCTAATAGAACATCAATTTGTTGAGAAAAATTCTCAAAAATAACCAGAAGACTAAATTAAATTTTTTACTATGTAGCTTTTAAAAATTTTTGTCATTTAAATAGTATTCTAGTAATCATTTGAATGACGTTCTTTTCCTTCTACATGATTGCAATCATTCAATTAATTAATAAATATTAATTGATGTAAGGCATTAATTTTACGTTGCTATGCTAGGTCCAAAGGAAAATAATAAGAGCTGTATATAAGACATGGTCCCTTGCCCTTAAGGAACTTTTTTTGTAGTGAAATGAGAAAAACTAGATGAGAATACTGGACACAGAAATGGAATTAAACTTGAATTTGGATCTTTGGCTTGGAAGGGATAGGTAACCTGTTGAATACTGTCATTGGGAACCAGAGAGATCTCAAAAGGCTGGAATGATTGATTTAAATTAATAAAATGATAAAGCACAGTCTTACTTTTAGGTTTAAAAAATCAGCTATACAAGTAAAGAATGAATGAGCATGGCTGGACAACACTTTAGGTGAAAAATAATTAGAGGTCTTATAGGACCGTCAACAGTATGGCATTAAAGCCAAAAAAATAGCCTTTGTGATTTTAGGTTGCATTAATAGAAGTCTGATGTCCAGAATGATCACCAGGCCACATCTGGACTGCTATGTTCAGTCTGGAGTACTACATTTTAGGAAAAGCACTGACGATCTGAGGTTTACCCCAAGGAGGATGACCAGGACAATGACAAGACTAGAAACCAAGCCAAATGAAACTCAGTTTAAAGAAATGGAGATATTTAGCACAAACAACAATATGCAAGGGTTGAGGTGGGAAGGGGGATGGGGAACATGATAGCCATCTTCAGTGCTTTAAAGGGTAATTTTATAAAAGAGAGATCAGATTTGTTTTGCTTGGCTCTGGTCAAACCAGGATCAATGTGTGGAAGTAGCAGAGAGAAAGATTTCAATTCAATAGAAGCAAAAGCTTTTAAACAATTAGGACTATCCAAAAGTGTTATAATCAATCTTGAAAGGTAATAGCTTCCAATCACATACTGAAGCAGAGGCTAGAAAGATTTCCTAACCTTTTTCTGTCATGAATCTTTTTGGCAATCTGCTAAAGTCTATGGATATCTTCTTAGAATAATGTTTTCAACTGCATAAAAAAACCTCATAGAATTACTAAGGAAATGAATTATGCTGAAATAACATTATCAAAATATACATCCACACCCTTCCTAATACCCATCCCCCCAAAAAAAACAAGTTCACAGAGCAAAGGCTAAGAACCCACAGCCAGATAAATACTTCTTAGTGGTGTCTTGCCTACTTAGGTATGACTTGAACCACTGGATGACACCCAAGTTTCCTTCCAAAAAGGAGACTCTATGATTGAAGCCACTGAAGGTTTTTGAATAGGAAAATGACACGATAAGAAGCAATGCTTTGGGATGATTAATCTGGCTGCCATATGCAAAATGAATTGTGGAGACTGATGGCAGAGAGCCTTGTTGGGTGTGGCTCCCCACAAGGTAAAGTCAAAGAATAAAAATAAGATAAAACATTCTTTGAGAAGATCTGAGAACAAAGGTATTATACAAGTGTGATGTGATAAGTCTCAAGGAATGGATATGAGATTTTGAAGGACAAAAGAAGAATCTAATGGAGCATTAGGGAGATTAATGAATAAAGTATATATTCTGCCATTTGGTAGAGAGTTGATTTGTGCTGAAGATGTTGAAATATATTTTAGATATTAACATTAAGAAATATTTATTAGGGGGGCACCTGGGCTTGGAGTCATGAGGACCTACGTTCAAATTTGACCTCAGATACTTCCTAGCTATGTGACCTTGGGCAAGTCACTTAATCTCAATCACCTCATCCTTGACTCTCTTCTGCCTTAGAATTGATACTAAGACAAAAGGTAAGGATTTAATATATATATTCTTATTAGGTACCTATCATTATGAAAGGCACTGTACTAGGGAGATAGAAAAGAAATAGTCCCTTTTCTTGAAGAGCTTACATACTTCTAGAGGGACATCATAACTCTAAGATCAATTAGTTCAGAAGAGGAAGGACATTTTAGCAACTAAAAAGCAGGTTTCATAGAAGAGCTGGCACCTAATCTGAGACTTGAAGACAAGAGTTCTGAGAAGTGAAGGTGAAGATGAGGTAAGGAGGTAAGTGCTTTCTGGGCGTGGAGTCACCAACATGGGAGATAAGAGTACTGAGTTCAGGGAAGAACTTGTAGCCAAAGTGGTTGGATAGCAGATGAGTGAAGAAAAGCAATGAGAATTAGGACTAGGCTCAAGGGTAGGTTGGAGCCAGGCAATGGTGGGCTTTCAACGGGATATTGAAGAGTTCTGTTTTATCATGAAGGCAATGGGAAACCTCTGAGCATGAGAAGTGTTGAGTTCAAGGTAAGGGGAACTTCCAGGTGGAAATAATATATGGGTAGAAATGTAGGACCAGAGCTCTGAGAAAGGGTTGGTTTAGGTACATATTTGAGAGTCATCTAAAAAAAATCTAAGTATTGAGATGTGTCATTACAATACTACTTCATTTTTCTCAAGGCTATACTTCTGGCAATCTCTATAATTCAAAACATAGTTGAGAACTCAGAAATGAAAATTTTTAAAAAGCTTTTAGGTAAATAAAATAGCTACCCCAAAGCTGGTGCATTGGATTTCCCATGTTTGATTTCCACAGGAAGGGCCCCTCAGGCCTTACTCACTTTTCAGAGAATTCATTGACTCATTTTACACAGAATTTTCATAATATTGTGAAATATGGATTCCTCAATCCCCATTAGATTAGAATAGAAGCAACAAATTAGAAGCACTGAGGCTGCCAGAGGCAGGCACACTTATAGTGAATATGACTTACCAGGAGGGAGGAAACATAAAAAAAAGTGCTCCAAGCATTGGTTACTAAAGGCTGTATTGGCATTATGCCTAGAGAACCGGTTGATCTGGTCAGTTGTATCAAGTGACTGGTCATTTCAATGAAAAATCAGTCAAGCTGGTTAATTAGATACTACTTGTAGGCAGATGTAATAACAACTTATATTTGTGTAGCACTTTTGTGGTTATAAAGCACTCTCCTCAAAACAATCTTGTGGGAGAGGAGAAATAGATTTAAAGGCACACGTGATTTCAAGTCCTGATTCTGTCAATTACTGGCTAATTTATGACTTGATCACGGACAAGTGACTTGAGATACAGGAAATTCAGTCTCTTCATCTGTAAAATGGGGACAATAATATTTATACTACTTGCCTCAGAGCATTCTGTTGGAGATAGCTCCTCATTAACCTTAATAGGCTATGTATATGTGAAATATCATTACTCTGACTTTATGTGGGGGAGAGGAAATTGAGGCTTAGGAAGGTGAATATTTACACAGCTAATGATCTAGGACTCAATACTTAACTTCAGATATGAAATCAAATCTATTAGTCTTCCCATTACCGTACTAAAAGCTAGAAGTAATAAACTGGTCCTTAACATCTTAAAATTATTTTGATTCTGAATTTTTCTGGGAGATGCTATCTTTTGGCATGTGTATTGGGGTGTCTATGCATTTTCCTCAGCATGAGTTAGTTGAAATATGTAGTTCATTATCTAGGCATATATGAATAATTTATTTTTATGGTTGTGATTCTATAATAGAAAAACAACAGTTTGAAAAATGAAAAAAAAAAAACCAACAACTCTCAACCAATTAATTGGTTGTTTGTTCTCAAGGACAGCAACCAAACAGCTGGTCTAATTTTTTCCTCCAGATATGTTTGTCAGAATGGAGAAATGGCCTATATCTTCTCCCTCCCTCCCTCATTAAAGAGACAAGAAATATTCATTCTGATAACCCCATAGGCTATTGGGTTTTCACGTTAAAAACAGTTGTGCATAAAAGTCAATAGCATTTAATAAAAACAATCCATTTTAGGTCTTCCCTTATGCTAAATGTCAATGATCTCTTTTCCCTTTGATATTAAATTCAAGGCTGAAATGATGAATCTCAAACTGACAAGCTACCCAAGGCCTTGAAAAGCCATCACTCACGGGGACTTGACTGTATTTTTAGAATTCAGAATCCCAAACAAAGGCAACATGTAAAAATTCAAATGGATCCTGCACCTCGTTAGATAACCCAAGTTGTGGTTATCAGAGATCCTTCTCCGTAACTGTAAATAGCTACAGACCTGACAAGCTTGTCTTTAGCGGGTTTTTGAATCATGATAGTAGTTCACTTGTGTAGCCAGACAACTATCGTAACACTTGGAAGATGAATAAAGAACCTTTCTAGCCTGAGGTTTAACTAATTGGACTGTGTAATGTTATTCAGCAGGAGAATCATTTTGACACAGATATTGAAGGGAAGTTATTATAGGCAATGGCCACCTTGTTTACTCAATCCCAAGGCTCTAAAATGATAAACACTCACCAGGGTGCCAGGGTGTCATTTCCATGGTAGAGGTAAAGAGTAGAAAACTATGGCATGTATTAAATTATTAGAATGTAATAGAGTCAAGTAAATACACATATATTCTCTCTTCCTCTCCCTCTCCCTTTCCTACTCTATCTCCTTCTTTCTTTCTCTCTTTCTCTCCCTCCCTCTTTCTCTCCTTTCTCTCTCTCCCTCTTTCTTTCTCTCTCTCTTTTCCTCTTTCTCTCTCTGCCTCTCTCTCCTTTCTTTCTCTTTCTCTCCCTCTTTCTTTCTCTCTCCTTTTCTCTCTCTCCCTCTTTCTCTCTCTTTCTCTCTCTCTGCTTCTTTCTCCCCACCTTTTCTCTCTGCCTATCTCTTTAGAACATTATGACAAGTCTCCTGGAGCTTTTAGGAATAGAAAATCTATTCTCTTCTCACTTAAAAACAGAGACCTCAAGAGCTACCAGAAAACAGAGCTCCCCTTACAGCTCTTGAGGTGCATAGAATCCTCTCAGAGCTATGTCAGGGTTGGTATGCCAAGGCTGATCCTGCACGACTAGAAGACTAGAATCGTGGGCACCCCCTGGACTTGTTCCAGGCTACACCTCCACACTCTGCTGCTAGGCTTTATGGATACACCCTCACGTGTGCTGAAGTGGGGAGACATTCTTTCCCCCTGAGTAAACTTGAAGAGGATTTTCCCTTTCCAGGTTTAAGATGTTGCTCTGCCCTGTGGGTTTGAGATTTCAGCTCATTGTATGCGTGTACACACATACCTCACAATACCCCTATTATTATAACACCCCTCTGCTCACATTTTATAGCTGGGAACAGGGGATGGTTGAGTGATTTGCCCAAAGGTCATGGGAGGAGTAAGTTGAAGAACTTTAGTGCATCAACATATAGAGAGCTCACTGTCTTCTCTGTCCTTCATGAGGTTCTTAAAGTCTATACCATTGGAGTGTAAGCTCTGGAAGGTCCTCCTAAGCTGGAGTGGCTTCAAGTATATGAGCTCAGGGATGGAGTGGAGTGCATGTCTGGAGACTGAGACCAGAGAAGTTGAATTTGGAGAGGTTCCTCACCAGATTGGCTAAAGATTGGTTGTATTTTTTTGTTCCTAATAATTCTTAGAGACCATCCACTTAATTTTGGAGGGCTGTGGTCTCTTATCAGTAGAACTTACAATGATGCTATTACAGATCTTAGAAATATATTGTTGCCCAGGGATATACACAAACTACTGAATGCATCAAATGAGGTAATGGATGGGAAAGTGCTTCCTTTGTCTGGATAGACCTGGAATTTTCTTGGGCTGGGGAATTCCCAAAGAGGAAAGACAATCCAGTGCAGATGAACACCACCTCTGAAATTTTTTTTAAGTCCTCACTTGCAATTTATAATTTTAGAGAGTTTCCTAAGCAGTGAGGGGCACTCAGCCAGCATGGGCCAGAACTTGAAGCCATTTGAACCCAAGTCTTCATGACCCCAAGGCCACTCTTTATCCATTTTGCCTCATTGTCTCAAAAATATTCTGAAAACTACGAAGCAAAAATACAAAATATGTGGCAAGTACATAGGAATTAAATGCTTCTAGCCAAGAACAAAAAAAAAAAGACAGTAATTTTGGAAATGGTAGTGGAATATTATTGTTAGAGATATGAATGTTTAATTTTTAACTACTTGTCAAACAATATATAGACATCAGTAAGTGCCTAATAAGTTATTGTTGAATTGATTTGCATTTTAAAGTGTCAAAAGGGGGAATTAAACTCAAACAAATATTACTTCTTGAAGAATGCATGCTAGGCCCTGAGAACTAGAACATATCAGAATGATGAAATATGTAGCTAGATTCTCATATTGCATAATCCTCTGGGAAATGAGTCTATGTCTCCCACTGGGTTACATATGATGAGAAGTTGGTCCATTATATCTCAGTACAGAAATCTCAGAGGAAAAAATAGAGAATAATTACACAACTGGGTGGGAGAATGAGCCTTTGTGGGGCAACCAGGAAGTATTATTCTCTGGTTAAAGGAATTCTTCTTTAATCAATATATTCTTTAGTTTCATTAAATCAAAAACAATTTTCTGTGATTCCCAAAAGACACAGAAACATCATTTTCAAGGCAGCAAATGATAGTCCTTCATTAAGAAAGCAGTATTTTCATATTTGATGTTTTTAAATTTTTTTGATAAAATCTCAAGGGAAACAGAATATTTTCAAAGAAAGATCCTGAAGCCTAATATTTGGAAGTTGGTTCATTCTACTCATATGAATAGCCATAGTTTATTTTTAAAGGTAGATGTTATATTGGAGGAAATAGATTTCACCTTCTGGATTTCACCAGTCTACCCACATCCTGGAAATATATTTAGAAGAAGCCAATGTTTAATTTTATTATTTTGAAATAGCAATATTTGTGAAGTATATATTAAAGAAAAAAGGTAGTATAAAGCTAAAAGGCTCTTTTGCTTTCGAGAATTACCTTTTTAAGTATTTTAATGCTCTTATGTATATAATCTTCAATATCCCATATGGCATTCTTTATCATCATAGTTATAATCTGTATAAAATTAATCTTGTACCAAAAAAAAATAAAACTGATCATTTCATCAGATTCTCACAGATAATGATCATTAGTTATGCTGTTGTATTCTTAGATATGAACTCATTCAAAGCATGTAATTCATTTCCTAAGAATGTCAGTAGACCATTAAAGATTTCCTGGAGACCAGTGGTGCTTTATGAGCTCTAATCCTGGAGCTCTGTCCTATACAGAAACACAGACTATGTGATCTGGTACTCTGTAAGGGGGTAGAAAATGCCTTGCTTCAGAGAAAATAAATTGAGAGGTAAGCATGGCATTACTGTGGAAAATATATTTGGAGCCAGTAAGAAAAATCAGGTTTTGAATTATGTCAATAAGCATTTACTAGGCATCTACAATGGACCAAGCACTGGGTTAAGTCCTGGGGGAAAAAAGGAAGGCAAAAGACTTTTTCTGTTCTCAGAGAGCTCACAGTTGAATGCGGGAGACAAACATACAAACAAATAGGTATGAAGCAAGATAATGTCTAGGATAAATTAGATATAATCAATAGAGAGAAGACTCTGGAATTAAAGTGGATTGGAAAATTCTTCTTCTGCACAGAGGATTTTTTGTAAGAGTTGAAAGAAACCATGGAAGCCATGAATCTTGACACTGACCCTTATTAGCTATGTGACTTTAAATATGCCATCTCACTTCTTTGAGGCTCAATTTCCTCATCTATAAAATGAGGACAATAAAATTTGACATACCTGTCTCATGATTTAAAGGGCTATATAAATGTATCATTATTTTTTAGAAAATGGTAGGAACATAGTATTCCCCTAATGGATTCTTTACATCCAATGAGACAGTCTATAACAAAAACAATTAAAAAAAGCCATAACACAACCTGTATATAAGGTTTGGGAATACATAGAATGAGTTGAAGAACAAATATAGAGCCATGAAATATGTTTTCAGCTGTTATCAGAGCAGTTACCCAGCTCACACACCATTCTAACTGTGGTCCTAGGAGACTATGTAGACATAAGTAGGAGAACACCTCTGGAGTCTTATTTTATATCATTCCCATTCACCTGCCTGCCATTCCATTAAAGTTGTCCTGCTAGTGATTTTTGCACATGACATTCCATCTCCTTCCTCTTTTGCATAAGTGGTGTCCCATATGTGGAATGCACTGATAGAATCCTAGCTTCTTTCAAGGCTCCGTTCAGTTTCCATCTCCTACCTAAGGCCTTTTTCTGATCTCCCAAAATACTAACACTCTCTCTTTCTTAAAATTATTTTATATTTTCTCTCTTGAGTATGTGCTATAACCCACCAGAAGAATCTAAGCTCCTTGAGGGCAAGGGCTATTTCTCTTTCAGGTAGAGTATCTTTCATAGTAAGTGCTTAATAAATATCTAGTTGAATTTATTAGGCAGCTATAGAATTTTGGAAGAAAGGATTTTAAAAGCCATCCTTTTTAAACTTAAAAAAAAACTTGAGGGGGCAGAGTCAAGATGGTAGCTTCAAAGCAGCAAAAATCGATTCCTCTGGGAAAACCCTTCCACACCAATCAAAAACAAAGTGCTTCCAGGGGGACAGAAAACCAAATCCAACAACATGAGAGAGTTGCCCAGCTCAATTCAACTTAAAAAGGTATACAGAGAAGGTTGAATTCTCTGGTTTAAGAAAAAGAAAGAAGGAAGGTCCCAGTGCCCCTCCCCCACCTACTGTGCTGAGTCTCAGGGGGATCTCAAGGCGAGGGCTCTAACCCGGACCAAGTGCTTCGCTACCACAACTAAGTGAAGCTCAGGGCTCTCACCACAGCTAGTAAGGTGGTAACTGGAGGAGAGAAGCAGAGAAGAGGGCAGGCTGGTTGCAGCCTTCTGTTACCACACCTCTATCTTGGGCCTCTGCCACTGGAAGTTTTGGCCTTAAGGGTACACATTCACTTCTGCAGATCAGCTCAACTGGCTTAATCCAGTTTATCAAAAGTGCAGAGAAGGAGCCTCTAGAGGGCAGAAAAGCTCAAACTCACAGAGCTGGCAAACAACCAGAAGAGCAAGTGTACAGAGTAGAAAGCCAAACTCAACAAGACAGAGCCACAGGTTTCTCCTACTCAATTCAACCTGAAAGGTATGCAGATAAAGTTGAATTCTTGGGTATAAGGGAAAGATCCAACACCCCTCCTCCACCTACTGCACTGAAACCTGTATCAGGACTAAGCTTACTGGGATCCCAGGGTGAAGGCTGCAACTGCAATGGAGTACCTTGCTACCACCACAGGAAGCTCAGGATTTTGACTGGGCAGCTGGCAGAAAGGAGGATAGATGGGGCAGCTGGATGACTCAGTGGATTGAGAGCCAGGCCTAGAGATAGGAGGTCCTAGGTTCAAATTTGGCCTCAGACACTTCCTAGCTGTATGACCCTGGGCAAGTCACTTAACTCCCATTGCCTAGCCCTGTAACAAAATTAAAAAATTAATATAGAAGGATATATATAAAAAAGATATTAGGGTTTTAAAAAATATATATATAAAAAAGAAAGGAGGATAGAGGAGGACCAAAGGTCCTCCTTCTGCCTCTATACCTTCACCTTCAGCTGGGGAAGATTTGGCCTCAGGGCACATTCATACAACAGGCTAATACTTGATCAGCCTAATCCAGTTAATTGGCACAGCAGAAAAGAAGTCCCTTCAGGGAAGAAAAGCCAAAACTCACTGATCCAGCAAATAAACAGAGGAGCAAGAATACAGTCAATGATGAGGGAAAGAAAGAAAAAATATGAGTAAATAACAACAACAACAAAAAAAGAAAAAATAAATTACAATTTGCTACTTTTATTCAGGTAATGAACAAAGAACAAATGGAACAGAGGAGGTCCAAGGAGCACTGAGCAAAAAAACTCAGAAACTCCAATGAATTGGACTCAGGCTCTGGAAGAACTCAAAAATCAATGAAAAAAACAATTAAGAGAGGCTGAATAAAATTGGGAAAAGAACTTAAAAAACAAAATGAGTCATCTTGAAACAGAGATACATGAACTAAAACAAGGAAATAGTATCTTAAAAGGCAGAATTGACCAATAGGAAAATGGGGCAAAGAAAGTAAAAGAAAAAACCAACCTACAAAGAAAAATAGATCAAAAGGAAAAGGAGGTTCAAAAAGGCAGGGATGAAATTCAGTCTTTAAAAATTAGAATTGAACAATTAGAAGCAAATGATTTTACAAGGCAGCAAGAATCTATAAAAAAATTTTAAAAAATGAAAAAATTGAGGAAAATATGAAATACCTCACTGATAAAACAATAGACCTGGAAAATAGATCCAGGAGAGACAATTTAAGAATTATTGGACTATCGAAAATCATGACCAAAGAAAAAGCCTGGATATCATTCTACAGAAAATCATCCACCAAAACTGCCCTGATATTCTTGAACATGAAGGTAAAGTAGAGAATGAAAGAATCCACAGATCATCTCCTGCATTAAATCCCCAACTGACAATGCCCAGGAAACCTATAGCCAAGTTCAAAAACTTCCAGGCCAAGGAAAAAATATACTATAAGCTGCTAAAAAAAATAATTCTGATATTATGGAGTCACAGTCAGGATTCCACAGGACCTGGCTGCATCCACACTGAAGAACCAGACAGCTTGGAATATGATATTCTGGAAAGCAAGGGAACTGGGTCTATAACCAAGAATCAACTATCCAGAAAAATTGACTATATTCTTGCAGGGGGAAAGAATGGTCATTTAATAATATAAAAGACTTCCCAGCATGCCTAAAGAAAAAAGCTGAGGGGCAGCTGGATAGCTCAGTGGATGGAGAGTCAGGCCTAGAGACAGGAGGTCCTAGATTCAAATCTGGCCTCAGACACTTCCCAGTTGTGTGACCCTTGGCAAGTCACTTGACCCCCATTGCCCACCCTTACCACTCTTCCACCAAGGAGCCAATACACATAAGGGTTTAAAAAAAAAGAAAAAAAAAAAAGAAAAAAATCTGACTTTTGACTTAAATAGAAAATTTGATGTCCAAACACAAAACTCAAGAGAATCACCAAAAAGTAATTAAGAAAGGGGGAAAAAATTCTTAAGGGACCCAATAAGTTCAAAGGATTTGTATTCCTATAAGAAAAAATTATATTGGTAACTCTTAAAAATTGTTATCAGGTTAGCTACAAGAAGTATATTTAGAGGGGTACAGTGGTAAACTGTATAGGCAATATGACAAAATATATGTATAAAAAACGAGGGGTAAAAAAGAGGATAATACAAAGAGAAATGGGAAAAGAGATAAAATGGAATAAACATATATTTCATAAAGAAGTTCAAAGGGGTAAAAGGGAGATGAGAAGACCAATACAATGGAAGGGAGGAAGAGGTTGGTGACAGATGATACTTAAATCTTATGCTCATTGGAATTGGCTCAGAGAGAAAAAGACAGTCAGTTCAAATGGGGCAAAGAATTGTATCATGCCCTATAGAGAAGTAAAGGGGTAATAAATGGGCTGGTGGAGAAGGGAAGAATACAAGGGAGGGAGAGGTTGGGGGTCTTTTAAAAGGCACTATAGTAAGAGAGGAATAAATAAGAGGGGGGGGTGGGAAGGAGAGTAGTATTATGGAGGGGAAAGGGGTGAGATTGACTAAAAGCAAAAATGTGGAGGGGAGGGTAAGAGAGAGAAGAGAAAAGGCAGAATCAAAAGAAGTCAAACTGGAGGGGAATATACAGACAGTAATCATAACAGTGAATGTGAATGGGATGAATTCACCAATAAAAAGGAAGCGGATAGCAGAATAGATTAAAAGACAGAATCCTACCATATGTTTACAAGAAACACACTTGAGGCATGTGGACATATACAGGGTAAAGGTAAGAGGCTGGAGCAGAATTTACTGGGCTCCAGCTGAGACAAAGAAGGCAGGCATGGCAATTATGGTATCAGACAAAGCTAAAGCAAAAATAGATCTCGTCAAAAGAGATGAGGAAGGAAGCAAGTTGGTTGACAGGTAATGAATTTTTTCGGCCATTGTGATCTTGGTTCTGAGTGGTTCCTTGATGTTTCTCCATTGATGGTGGCAGTATGGTGAAAAAGGAGGTATGGGGTACTAAGAAATATAAATTTTTGACTGCTTATAAATATTGCCTTAACTATTGGCACTCTAAGTGTGAGATCTTTGTTCAACACATCATGAGATAATATTCTAGTAGAAGAAATGAACTACATACCAACTGATTTTTTCCTATAAATGAAATGAAAAGACATAAAAAAGTTGCAGACAAATGGAAGAATTAAGAAATGAAAAAGACCAGAGGCTTGTAAATTATTCAAGAGTCTCATACCTAGATACTTTGAACAGTTTCCTCAAGAAGAAACACAGAAAGCAGTGGGAATGTTGAGTACTGAATAAGTCGCACAGAAAAAAGGAAATTGACTTTATCTTAAGAGAAACTCCTAATTATTGATATGGGAATTATTTCATAATTATTTTTCTATGTTCAGCCAAATCACTAACTAGAGTAAGTAATCAAAATCAAGGCAAACTAGAAGAAAAGATTATAACCTATAGATTCTGGGAATAGTTGAAATCTGGGAAGAGGATAAAATTTAAGATATTGATTCTAATCAACACCAGTTTTTAGAGATGTGAAATGATATAACAATAATTAACTTTATATAGTAATTTACATACAAAATTACATTTCAGTTGCACAATTACCCTGCGAAGTAATGACTATGGCTATTACCATTTTACAGATAAGGAAACTAGTAATCAGAGAGTTTAAGTTACTTTTCCATGGTCACACAGCTGGTATATATAAAATGTGGAATATGAGCTCAAGTACTCCTAATTCCAAATCCAGCTCTATCTACTATACAATATAATTTCAGTAAAGAGACCAAAATCCTCAGAAAGCACTTCAGTCCTACAAATACTTAATCTCCTGCCCATATATGACATCAAGGACAGTGCCAATATAAAGTAAGACCTCATTTGTAAAACATTATCTAGGAGCATAACAGTATACTTCAAGCAATATCTCCTCACTAATAATGATCAAGAAATTGTGGAGAGGAGAATAAGTATGTAAGAAGTCTGGTGCAAGACTCAACTAAACCATGCAGAGAACAAACAAAAGAGGCAAACAAATAGAAAAGAAATGGAACAGATCAGTCAAGTTTCTACAATCTTCAATTTTCACCACACTGATTTTCACAATCTAGTACTCATTGTGAGAAAGTAAAAAAAAAAGCATTTAGGAGAAGCTGGACCTGATGAAGAAATCTCTTGTGAATGCAGAACAATTTCAAAAGTCATTCAGGGAATATTTTTGGACATATCTTAAAAAGTAAATAGCACATGGGAAAGTTCACATTTCCCAGTAGCATCTAGAACTACTACTTGATGCCATATTCTAGAGCTGTTCCTTTACACCTAAGGTGATCATTTCAACAGCAGTAGTCTTTTGGTGATGAGATGGCCATGAGCCATGAAACACTCCAATCTGATAAGCATCCAGCTTGTAAGTAATCCAAAGAGTAATGGAGAGATAAATGACAGCTATAAAATGGGAATGATAATAGCATCTATCTCCCAGTGTTGAATGTCAGGAAAAAAATGGTGTAGTATTTGTAAAATACTTTGCAAACTTTAAAATGCCATGTAAATGTTAGCTATAGCACAGTGGCACAGTGGACGGAGTGCCAGGTCTGGAGTCAGGAAGACTCTTTTTTCTGAGTTCAAATGAGGCTTAGACATTTCCTACCTGGTGATCCTAGGCAAGTCATGTAACTCTGTTTGCTTCAATTCCTCATGTTTAAAATGAACTAGAGAAGGAAATGGTAAATGCCAAGAAAACTGTAAATGGGGTCAAAAAGAGTCAGATGTAACTGAAATGACTGAACAACCCCCAAAATAGCACAGATCAAATATGACATGTAAGAGGTGGAATTAAAATATGAAGGGGGCTAGCATGGTAAGAAAAAGCACAAAAGAAAATAGTCATTCTGAGCATTGCTCTGATATGTACTACATAATGAAAAAATGATAGCATTTATATAGCACTTTAATTTTTGCAGAGTATTTTACAAATACTTCATTTGATTTTTCACAACAACCCTGGGAGGTAGGTGTTATTATTATATTCATTTTACAAATAAGAAAAGTCAGATAGACTGAGCGTACGTGACTTACCCAGGGACATACAGTTATTAAATTAAATATCTTAGAAAAGATTTGAACTCAGTTGACTCTAGGACCAGGACTCTATCCAATGCACCACCTAGTTAACTTCCTAGAAGACCTTCGGAACATTTGAGCACATTGGATATCTTCTCTGTGGAAGGAGAAGGATAGAGATTGACCCTATATTTTCATTTTATAGAGAATTCTTAGATGAGGAAACCTCCCTCCTTAGTGCAGGTCAGTAATTTCTCTGCAACTTAAATCCTTAAAGACTTCTTAGAGCAGTTTCAGATTAAGTGACTTGTCCAGGGTCACAAAGTCAGAATCTCTCAGAGGCAGGACTTGGATTCCTGACTTCCTGGCTCCAAGATCAGCTTGCCACCTACCATTCCACATGGACAAGAATTACCCAGCATGAAAAGGCACAGAGAGGTCATAAACTGTGCATTGCCCATAGCAATGATCCATCAAAGTATGGAAGAAATGAAGTAATGAGTAAAAATTTTTAAATGTAAAACAGATTTGCCACATGTATTCCATTTAATAAAAGATAGCTTCTTTGGGTTAATTGTTAAAGGATGGTGGTGGAATGTATTCAATTCATTGAATGTCAGAGTGGGAAGAGTTCTTAGAGACCATATAGTTCAACCTCCTCATTTTACAAGCAGGAAACTACAGACCAAAGAGCACAAATGACTTTCCCAAGGCCACACAATGAGATAAAGCAAAGTCAGGGCTTACTGCTAAATGGTATTTAACCTCTGCAGAAAATGTGGCTGATTTTTGCATTGAGTTAGAGCAAGTCTGCTAGTTGGCAAGCATTGATTAAGCACCTACTATATACATGGCACTGGGACACAGAGACAAAATGAAAAATATTTCCTTCTCTCTGATAGAAGCGGAGGGACATCTAATTTATCCAGATAAATAAAAACAAGGCATTTTGATGAGAGTGAGAGAACTAACCACTAAGGGTATCAAGAAAGGCTTCTCAGAGGAGAAGGAAGCGCCAGAGGGCTCCCTAAAGAATGTAGGATTCTGAGAGGTGAGAGTGAGGAGGAAATGAGGACTGAGGGAGGTGGTAGAGTACTAAATTAAGGAAATAGAAAGCAGGCTGAACAGAAGAGTTTGTGAAGGGGAGTCATATAAAATAAGTCTGGAAAGGTCTACTGGAAACAGACCATAATGGATGCCATTTATTTCCATTTCACCAAATTCAATATCTGACTTTTATCAGAACCAAGGCTCTACTAAAGTCTGATTTAAGTGAAAGAAGCCTCTGGTTATGACTCTGAAATAAGGTACTCCTTGTCCATATGACATGGACATTTTGTTTCTATGTCTATGTTGAAATCCCTGATCCCAGGATAGAGCTGTGTTTGTTAGGAAAATATAGTATGGTTGATTAGAAAAGGTCCCTCTTACATATTGTGATGGAGGATCTAGGTTGAGATCCCATCTCCACCTTTTACTCTCTCTTAGGCAAATCCCTTACCACTTTGACTGGTAGTGACCACTGTTTTCACTTAAATCACTCTTGGGTGGGACTTCTGTGTTGATAAAAGTCAGATGTTATATTTGGTTACAATGGAAATGAATGGCACCCATTATGGTTTGGCTCCAAGAGACCTTTCCAGACTTGGCTCCCCAAGACTCTGCTTCATCCGTTTCGTACTCTGAGTTTCAACCAAACTGATCTGTTTTCTGTTCTCTAACTTTCTAAATCTAAATCTGAACATTCCATGTTCCACCTCCAGCGCCTGGCCATCCTGCCTTACTTTCATCCTTTGGTTTTCTCATCTAGAAAATGAGGAGTTTGGAGAGATGACCGCTAAGATCCTTTTCTGCTCTAAATCTATGGTCCTTTCTGAATATATGATAGATGCAAACAAATGTCTGTAGTGATTCATGCCTTCCCCATGCTCACTGCTGTGGTGACTTCCTACTATGACTCTGAATGACATCTGGGCTTCCTCTTTAACCCCTAGTTGTACTATGGGAAGTAATAAGACTATGGACCAATCTGGCATTTTTAGTAAATAATAAAGTCCATTCAGGGGTCACTACCACCACCACTACGAATACTAAACTGCAGTCAAGGACACTTCCTTCTTCCTGTTTTACTGTGCACTGTGTGCCAGTATGTACTAACAGTGGCCTCTTCAGTCGACTCAAAATATTGCATCTCTCTTGACAAAAATATACCAAGCAGCTGTGTGCTGAGAAGGCCTAAAAGGCCTGTGGAGGAATCCAATTAGATATAAACCATGCCAGCCCTCACTCTTTAAAACAACCAGAAAGAATCACTTGCCACCAAAACTGAAATTAGCCAAAGATGTCCTGGAAGACAGAGAAAGAAAAGAATCAGAGTTATCCTCAACCTCAACTTGGTCTAATTTTTTTTTTTAAAGATCTATGGGAATTTGAGTTAGTTCCCTACCACATTCATCAGATTTACATGGACAGAAAAATTGCTCTCTGCCACTCTTCACTGATCTTTCCTACTCTCATGTTGCTTTCTCTAATTACTTCTAAAGAAATGGACTTGCCTCTTTCTGGTTTTCTGCTTGCCTGCTTTCTTATTCATTTCCCCTGGTGGAAACATAGCACCAACAGGCAATGTGAACTGCAATAAGCGTAAAACCAGGGACTTTTGTGGGCACAAATTCTACCTCCCACAATGCAAAAATCACAATATGAGATCTAACTATTATTAGACAGACGATGGATCACCAGTGCTGACCTTTTTGGAGATTAAACTGCAACAGAAAAATACTTGTCATTTCAAGAGTGAAAGTTGTGGCTGGTTTTCTTTTTCCTTTTCTTTTTTTTTTTGGCTTAAATTAGATGAGCAAAGGAAACTTTATCCTATAGTGGAGAAACATTAGGAATTTGGTTAGCCCATAAACAGAAAGCACCTACTCTGTGCTAATGGAACAGGCTAAGAGGCTCAGTGGGTAGAGTGAATAGAGATTCATCTTCCTGAGTGCAAAGCTGACTTCATACACTTATAGAAGTGTGACCCTGGGCAAGTCACTTAATCGTGTTGGCCTTAGATTTTCATCTGTAAAATGAGCTGGAGAAGGAAATGGCAAATCACTCCAGTATCTTTGCCAAGAAAACCCTAAATAGGGTCATGAAGAGTTGGACGTGACTGAAACAACAGAACGACAACAGGGGGATTAAAGAAGAAATTGTGAAATAATAGATGTAGTACAGTCCCAGAGTGATTCATTGGCTCAAATTAAACCCTTCAACAGATTTTTTAAAATGCTTGAGAGAACACAGGGATAAAGCTAGATCTTCCATTGTTGGGTCACTATTTTTTTTTAACAGTGGTCAGTTAAGTTAGGGAAGAGCACATTATACTCTTGTCTTCTTGCTTTCTTTATACATTAGGGTAGTCTATCACGAGTGCTGCTAGGTGTGGAAATAAGAAGACTTGGATTCAAATTCTGTCTTAGCCAATTCCTGAAAATATCCACTTATCCAAATGGTTAGCAGTATGTACCCATGCAATCACAGATCCTTTAAGCATTTCCCACATTCATTTTGCAAGATCATGGCAAAACCAGAATTTAAAGGTATTTCACAATATTTTGTAAAATTTGAGATTTAAAGGTACACCAGACATTTCAAGTGCTGTAGCCATTTTACCTGATTATGCAAAAACTAGAATTAAATGTATTCACCTCCTCTGAAAACAAACAAACAAAACCCTCATCAATTCTAACTTTTTGATTGTGGAATTTTCCTAGATAAAATTTTATACTCAAAATTTATCTCAAAGTCCTATGATATCATGGAATCCTGAGTTTTTCCTTTTTAAGTGCTAACTTTGTATATACAAAAGGTATAAATATATGTCATATCTATGTCCTATACTCAGTGTGTATATCTATAGCCTTGTTAGTGGGTTAGATAGGAGGCACCCAATGAATAGAATGCTGTATCTGGCATCAGGAAGTCTCATCTTCCTGAGTTCAAATCTAGCCTTAGACACATACTGACTATGTGACCTTGCACAAGTCACTTAACCCAGTTTGCTTCAGTTTCCTCATCTGTAAAATGAGGTGGAAAAGGAAATGACCAACCACTCCAGTGTCTCTGCCAAGAAAACTACAGATGGGGATACAGAGAATCAGACATGACTAAAAAAATGACTGAATGGCAATAATAGATATATCCTTCTTGGTAGAACCCATGCACTGAGATTTTTTAATAGTAATTATTGTTTTACATGAAGTCATTCATACTTTTTGGCTTATTCCATAGAGGAAAAAAACCAAATGTCTGCATGCCAAAGGACTGAGTTTCAATAATAAGTTAATAAGTTAATAAAAATTATGAAACAGAGTTTCAATAATAAGCTAACAATAATAATGACTTAATATGGATCAAAATCTATTGCTTTGCCCTTGTAAGAGTCTTGGGCTGGGGGCAGCTGGGTAGCTCAGTGGATTGAGAGTCAGGCCTAGAGATGGGAGGTCCTAGGTTCACAAGTTCTCGGCCTCAGACACTTCCCAGCTGTGTGACCCTGGGCAAGTCACTTGACCCCCATTGCCTAGCCCTTACCACTCTTCTGCCTTGGAGCCAATACACAGAAGTTAAGGTTTAAAAAAAAAGTCTTGGGCTGAGCAACTAAATCAACTCAGAGTAAGAGATTAGTGTGCATACAAATGCATCAGATTAGGCAATTCATCAGGGGGATTAAAAGGAGGAGAGGTCAACTAGGTGGGTTGAGTAGATTTAGAGCCAAGTCTAGAGTGGGGAGATCCTGTATTCAAATCTGAGCTCAGATATTTTCTGGCTGTGAGATCCAGGCAGTCACTTAATTCCTATTGCCCAATTCTTCTGCCTTGGAACCAAAATCTATAGTATTGATTTTAAGGTGAAATGTAAGGGTTTAAAAAGAAAGGAGATAGGAGTGACTAGGGGTCAGTAGGGCATAAGATGAATAAAAGCATGGATCCTTGGAATACTAGAGACTTGAAGAAATATTCATAACATCTTTCCACTACTATGCACAATTCTATCAGTATGACCATTCAATGTTAAATGACATGAAAACTGTGTATGGCTCCTCTAAAGTACCAAATTATCTAAAGCAAACATATAAGCACACGCCATAGAATGGACTTACCAGCTCTCTCCTTGACCTGTTTGTCAGGCAGCACCTGTAAGAAGAAAATCACTCTTTGATTATCTCAAAATCATTTCCCACCCCCAGTCATAAATGCCATTAATGGACAAAAAAAAAATCTAGAAAAGACTGAACACTTCCTGTCAAATGGCACACAGAATTCAAAGATTAAATGGCCTTCCAGGGCAAGAGGAGGTTATGATATTATCCAAATGGTCCTGGGTAACAATAGCTGCCAGAATACTCAGGTATAGGGAAAGTCAATCCGCGCTTATTCCTAAAAATTCAAAGCAGTGTTTGAGTGACAAGGCATTGTCATCCGTGGCTATAAGTGGAAGGATCTGCAAAAAAAATTCATTTAAAAATCCAAGGATGGTTTTCTAAAGAAAAGGGGAGATAAATAATTGAAGCCTATACTTTGATACAGTCTTCAAAATTATAGAATAATCTAGGTACTTACAGTATTAGGTCTGGAGTTGATAATAGAAAAAAGTGAAATAGGTGAAGTTTGCCTTTAGTGATACTATTTTTGATATATTTATCCCCTTTTAGGCCCCTTCTTTCAGCTAGCATCTATATATCAATGCTAAGTTCCTTCTTGAAAGACAGAAGGGTGTCAGGTAAAGGGAGACCCAGTCAAGAAATATTTATTACTTTTTATGTACCAAGCACTCATTGATAATAATTATAACTCACATTTGTATAACACTTTAAGGTTTGCAAAGTAATTTACAAATATTGTCTCGTTTTACACTTACAATATTTCTGAGGTAGGGTGCTATTATTATCATCATTTTTCAGAAGAGGAAACTGAGGGAGGAAGAGGTCAAGTGACTTGCTCAGAGACATGCAGCTAGTAAGCATCTGAGGCTGGATTGGCACTCAGATCATGATTCCAGGTTCAGCACTCCACATCTTGTGCCACCTAGCTCCCTAATTATTTAATACAAAGGTTAATTAATGCTGACGGCTGGTAATTCCACTATTCCACTCAACAATCAAAACCCTGCAGATAACAACTCTGGAAACTCAAAGAATATTGTCTGTGAGGACTGTGATGAATCAGGTCATAAAAGGCCACCATGTAACCCTATTTATCCCCAGAGAAAGATGTAAGTTTCCTGAAATCATCTGTACTTCTCCTCTTGGGATCATTTCCTTTTCCTGTCCAGATGGTCAAAAGCAAGGAAGACATCTATATCGAGGCTTCAAGTGTTTGGGTACTGTTTGTTCTAGCCATAAGCTCACAAGTATATCTTATGAGATTATTCAACATATGAATTCCCCAAAAGCATTGCATGCTATGTAAAATCATGGAAAAAAAAGAAATATCTCCCCCAAAACCATAGAACGAATGGGGGAAATGGGGTCAGGGAACAAAGCTAAAAAACTTTGTAGGTAATACATAAGAAAAGGTAGGAACTTGAAATGGCAGCACAGTTTTATATACAGTCACTGGTTAAGAAATACACAAATACTACAATAACTAGAGGCCATATCTGGGGCCGTGGGCAGACTGTACAAGCAAGGTGGACAGGCCATAATTAGGAGCCCCTAGAGAAGATTATGGCTGAAAAAGCTGAAGAGGATGATGTGTACCATAGACATTAATATGCTCTTTTACCTTGATAAAGACCTCAAATTTCCTTGTGGAAGAAGGTGTTGGAATTAGGGGTGCAGCTACTGTGAATTCTTACTCTTTCTCAAGGAAAAAATTGAGCAGAAGCAAACTTGAAATTTGAGTTACAATCAAAATGTTCCTTACTGTATCCACAGCATTGGTACAAATTCACACTTTCAAAACATGCCTTAGAGCAGAACTGAACTATACTCCTATGAATAATCTTTTAAACCCGACTTATTTGATTCTTTCCTGGATTTTTGTTTTGGCCCAAAGAACAAATCGTCTATGATGGCCAGCTTATTGGTGATGAATAGCTCCATATTTTACTGAGGTGGTTTTCCTATATCAGTCAGTCTGTTATTGAGACCTGAGAAGCCTGTCTTATGTTAGGCTCTGCTGGCATAGTTTTTGCAATGAATCAACCAACAAGCATTTATTAAGTGCCTTCAATGTGCCAGGCACTGTTCTAAGCATGCTGGGTAGACACCTTTTATAGAGAATTATGGGAGGATATGGACAAAAATTACATAGGATGAGAAGGGGTGGATTGGTCTTGTTCTAAACCCTTAGGAGGTGATCTCACTCACCCACATCAAAGAATTTAGTGGTTCATTGAAGTTGGAAAGTATAAGTTGTCTGATTAAGAGGGAAAAACATGGATCTCCTTAGCAACTCTTACAGCCTTGTAATTTCTCTAGGTTATAATAGCTATGAACTCACTGATTGTCCCCATTTGTCTGAGGATAACACTGTTTAAGGAATCTACTTTACCAAAGTGCTATGTAAAGGATATATATAATTGCATTTGGGAAAAGCTTCTTTAAGCAAGGCAAGAACACCCAGTTAAGAGGCATGAATGGAATAAGCTCAATCAATATCTGAGTATATTTTACTGGGAATTCTTCTTATTCCTTCACAACAGCCCAATGATCAATGGAGTAAGTGAAGACATGAATGACTTTTGACCAAATCTCAGCACCTGCCAGTTTTGAACTACAAAGAAACCATTTGTTCACCACCCAAAGTAGTAAACCATTCTAATAAGAACCAGCAAATAAAACTCCAAGGTAAACAAACCTGATGATAAAGGAATGATTCACTTTACTATTGGCTATTTTCTTTGCACAATTTCCACCTGCTTGTTTCAAACACAGAGATATATTCAGTAGAGGGCTGAATTCCACTAATATGAAACTGAGAATAAGATCCAAGTAGAAATGGAGAGGTTATCATTTTGCCAGTCCCAAAAGAGCTACCAATAATGCATTGTATATTTTCTTTGATGGGCATAAAACATATGAGCATTAAACACATGAAATGGATCTGGTTGATAATAATAGTGGTCTTCCTATCTTATAACCAAAATGATTTTATTTAATTCATTTGAAATGATTTGCCTAGCATAAGGTCTGCATTATAGGTGAATATGTAGGCAAAAGGGGAAGTTTAAAAATCATTGTAACCTGCAATTGTAGAGTCCAAATATCCTTTAATGGAGGAAAAATAAAACAAACTAATACAACTATGGCATTCTCTACCACGGGAAACTGACCAAGTAAACTGACAACTCAGTATCAAATTTCTTAACTTCTTCCACTAAATTCTCATTATTGACTGAATTTACTTTGGATTCAAAATATTGCTACACAGTCATGCAAAAACTTCAAAAGATTGCATGTGTTACATATTGCCTAGATTTTCTATGTTGGCTGAAGAGAAGACAACTGTCTTTTAGTGGCAAAACCTAAGTTTCTCTGCATTCAGAATTTCTCTGAAAAGATAGCTTTATTAAAAAAAAAAGCAAGGCAAGAAAAAAAACCCCTCAGAATTACTTAAAAACAATCATGGCCTTGTTTCTATTAGCTCTACTCTGATTTCTTTTGGGCCCAAGTTTCATGAAGCAGTGTTTATTTTCATGGTTCAACTGGTATTAATAGTTAAATTAAAATCTATTTCTTCTGACTTAAAAAAGGTTTAAATTATGTCTTTATTTTGAGTGATCCATGATTCTAGCCATGTGAGTACACTTTCCACCAACTCGGATTGTCATTGATCCATGCCTGGTCATCTTGTTGCCCATGTTTTACCACATATCATTTGAAGAATGGGTTCTTGTTCTTCTTTTATACTAAGGGACCCAGGTACCCATGTAGCTGTCCATCTTTCTGTTACCTGAATGGAGGTCCCAACTGCATCCTATTTACATCCACATTAGCCATCTTTCCTTTGCCCTTTGAGTGTGGAGTGCTTTGAAATTATTGTATTCCAGTTTTCACCAATACTTTTGACAACACTGGAGTTGAAATATTGGGTTCTTGCAGCAATGTGCAATGATAGTCTCTCTCATCCAAAGCCAAGGCCTGGGCCTTGAAGTAATCAAAAGTTTTTCAGAGTCAGAGATATGGAGCAAATTCAAACAAGACATGGAAGATGGTACACATAAATCCATAGAGACAGGGCAGGGAATGACTATTAGTCTGCTTTGTCTGGAATGCAGGGTATGTGAAAGTCATTTATGTTCTAATATGCCTCAGTTTATGCATCTGTAAAATGGGAACAATAATAGCCTCTGTTTTACATGGCTGCTATGAGGATCAAATATGCTAATAAAGTTCTTTGCAAGCCTGAAATCACTTTATAAATGTCTGTTATTATTATTAATGTGAATTATAGCCGGAAATCAAATTGAAGCCAGGCCATGGAAAGCCTTGAGAATGAGGAGACTTTATTTTATGCTTTGTATTATGGATAGCCCCTAAAGGCTTTTGAGCAGGGGAATGGCATGATTAGACTTGAGCATTCAAAGAATTACTTTGGCAGTGGTGCAAAAGGGAGATCAAAGAGGAAAGAGATTAGAAGGAGCGACCAGATAGGTCTTTCTAGGTGAGAGTTGAAAAAGGAACTAGAAAGGGTGGCAGCAGGTGGCAGTGGGTGTGGAAAAGTGTGGAAGAGAAGGAAGAGATAGAAGAAATAATTTCCAGGTAAAACTGATAGGACTTCCTTGACGACTTCATGAATATGAGAGCTGCGGTATAAATCATATGTACACCTCAAAGATGACTCTGAGGTTCTCTGCTAGGTGGCTGGAAGAATGGTGATATCATCTATAGAAAAAGACTCAGGGAAAGAGGGTAGGTTTTGGAGGAAAATGATGAATTCAGTTTTGGACATGCTGAGTTTTAGGAGTTGATACTGATGAAATATTGTATACAATGTGGAAGGGAGAGGTTTTTATTGGACTTTTTAAGGTGCTTTACAAGTCTATGTGTTACTGTTCTTGTTGTGAGTATTTAGGTGAAGATGGAGAGAAGGCAATTAGAAACTTGAGACTGCTTGTTAGATGAAGGATCTGTATTAGCACCCTCTTGGGCATCATTTGAATGAAAGGGATCATTTAGGCTATGGGAATAAGTGAGATCATCCAGGAAGAGATTGTAGCTAGAAATGAGGGCTAATATAAAGCCCTGGGAAATAGTACACTGGTAGTGGGTCATCCTTCCTTTTGAAAAGGACCAATGACATCAAGAGGTGATGTCTTTGTCTTGACTTGCAAGGGAATAGGATTTAAGTGAGTAGTTATACCAAATCCTCAGCTTCGTTCTCTTTCAGCATCATCTAAGTCCAGTGCCAAGACCAAAGTCAAGATAATTGGCAATTGGCCCAGGATACAGTGGACAACTTTGGCATCTTCAGTGTCTGACCAAGCTCTCGGAATTTCACAGCGCTTGCTTCAGCCACCTTCATGGCCCATTGGAATAAATTGTTCACGTCCACTTATTCTGCCAAGGGAAGCCTTCACATGCCTGGAATAGACATTCCCCTATCAGTTACTCTCTACATGGTTTAACCCACATGCCAAGGTAGTTTTCCTGGTGTGTGGCTTCTTGAAGCCATGGGTGAGAGTTGGATGAAAGGTGGCTGAGCAGCCCTCAAAAGGGCTTGGTTAGCCCTCACCCCAGAGGTATTGGAACTCCCTGAAGACCTTATAAACCCATATATTTGGTAGGTAGGAGAAGGAAGAACCAGATAGGGGGCTAAGCAGACTAAGAAGAAATGATCAGATATGTAGAAGAACCAGGAGGGAGAAGTATCGTAAAAGCCAAAGGAAGAGTTTGTAATTAGAATTTTGACTCTAATTAGACCCAGGACTCTAAATCCCAATTTTCCATGTTCCTTTTCACATTACGTACTAACGTAGGAAAGATATAAGTTTTGCCTCTTGTTCTTTTCACCTGATCTTGGTTTGTGGAGGTGGATGAGGTGAGAGGAAGGAGAATTTTACTCAGGTTTTTACTTTTGTCCTTTTATTTCTTCTGCTTCACGTGATTATTAATACATCTTACAAAATATAATACTGGGAATTATTAGATATTAATTTTAATCTTACAAGAGAGAGAATATCAATAAAGAGGAAGTAATCAATGGTATCATATAATGCAGAAAGGTCACAGGATGAGGACTGAGAAATGGCTATTACATTTGAAAAATTAGGTTACCAATGACATTGTAGAGTAGCTTCAGTAGACATCTAAGAATATAGCCAGGTTGCCAGGGTTTGAAAATTTATTGGTAAGAAAATGGAGTGAATGTAGATTAATTTTGCTAGAATTTTGAAGATGAACAGAATCTCAAAATTAGAAGCTACATAGTCTGACCTTTACTTAGACAAGAGTTTCCTCTACAATATTCTGAGTAATTATCCAAGCATTACTTTAAATCCTCTAGTAAGGGGGAATCCACTATTTCTAGATTCAATTCATTCAATTTTTGGATAACTAATTCTTAGGAAATATTTCCTTAAATTGAACTGAAATCTGCCTTTCTGCATCCTTCAGTAATTTTTCTTCTGTTTCCTGAGGTCAAGTCAAACAAGTCTAATCTTTAGGATAGTACTTCAAATATTTGAAGGCATCTATCACAATCTTCCTAAGTTTTCTCTTCTCTAGGATAAAAACTCTATTCTCTCTCAACTGATGCTCACAACAGCATGTTCTATTGAGACCTTTCTCTCCTGGCCATCTCTCTTTAGACACTTTCTGGCTATTGGTGTTGTCCAGAAAATGTCTTTCTGTACCTAACAAAGTACTTGAGATGTAGACTGACCAGGGCAGACTTCTGTAGGATGATCACTTCCTTCATTCTAGACATGATGGCTTCCTTAATTAAGCTTAAGATGACATTGTTTTTTCTTTTCTTTCTTTCTTTTTTTTTTTTTTTTTGGCTTCTGTATTTGCCCTGATTAAATATTGAGACTGTAGTCCACAAAAGCTCCTGAATCTTTTTTCAGATGAACAATTATCTAGCTAGTCTGTCATTGCCCTGTTCTTGTGAACTTGATGTTTTGAACCTAAACATAAAACTTTATTTCTATTACATAATTTATTCCTATTATACTTCCTCTTATTAGGTCTGGCCCAATTTTCTGTTCTGTTAAAATGTTTTTATATCCTGATTGTCCCAGCATTCCATTTATAAATATGATTAACAGGCCATTTATACTTTTTTCCAAGTCATTGATAAAAATGTTAATTAGTACATCATTAAACATAGATCACAGTTGATAATAATTATACTTTGGATCAGACCATTCTATTAGTGCTGAATCCATGGTGTTATTGTCTAGCCTATTTCTCTCCATATACTCCACCAAAATATGAAGAGAGACTTTGTCAAATTCTTTGCAAAGATGTAGATAAGCTGTATCTAATATATTCCCCAAATCTGCTAGTCTAGTGATTTTGTCAAAAAAGGAAATGAGGTTAGCATAATACAATTTTTTCTTGATAACAGCATTTTGTCACTTTTTTTTGCTGCTTCTTTTTTCAAGAATTTACTATTATGGATGAATACATTTAACTAATTAAAAATTATTTAAGTATTATAATTTTTCATATATACTCTGTAGGTTTTCATCAGGATTCTACTGCTTCCAAAAAGAGTGCTTCACTAATTATCCTTTTAATAACATATCCTATAATCTCGCAAGGAACCCATGTCAAACTCACTGGCTTTTAGCTAAAAGTGCCCCCTCTTTTCCGTCTTTTCAAAATCAACCTATTATTTGTGCATCTCTAATCCTGTGGCACTTCCAGACTAAAAGGTTTTTGTAAGAATAGTGATACTGGCTCAACAATCACATCTGTCAGTTTTTTCAGAACCGTGTGATGTATACACTGGGTTCGATGACTTGAATTCCTTATTCACACTATTTCTCTACTTATCTTGGGTTTCAATTTTCATCATCTCTCCATTGTAAAAGTCATTCATCTTGATAAAGAAAACAGAAATGAAATTAGGTTTGAGTACTTCTGCCTTTTCTTTATAAACCATTAAAATCTTTCTGTAACCTAGAAATCCTATCAAATCACTACTTCGATCCTTCTGTTTTCCTCAATGTACCTAAAATGTCACTCACATTTCTTACCAGTCTCTGCTCATTCTGAATGTTTGCATTCCTGACACTAATCTTTCAAGATCATACCACACATCTACATTCATCATTCATTGTTTGTGCACAGATATTTTTAAAAAATCTAAAATGACCAATGAGATCTCTACGCATATACATAGGTCTCTTTTTCTCCTTGTCATAATGGTTTCTCTTTTTCTAGAACTTTATTCTTGAGAGCCTCTCATTCTTTCCAAACGGTTTTTCCCCATAGAATTTTAGGCCAGGGGACCCTACTAATCTTTTTCTTTCAACTCTTTGAAATCAGCTCTCTTCACATCAGTAAATATGACAGACTCTGCCTAGCTTTTGTCTCCTTCTAAATCATAGATTAAGAAATGGACTAGTTCCTTTTAAGGTTTATTTCCATCATTTCCACCCCAGCAACAAGTCCTTTGTGTTTAGAATCAATTCATGCTTCTTGTCATTTTTTTTAAACTCTTACCTTCCGTCTTGGAGTCAATACTGTGTATTGGCTCCAAGGCAGAAGAGTGGTAAGGGTAGGCAATGGGGGGCAAGTGACTTGCCCAGGGTCACACAGCTGGGAAGGGTCTGAGGCCAGATTTGAACCTAGGACCTCCTGTCTCTAGGCCTGGTTCTCAATCCACTGAGATACCCAGCTGCCCCCTTTGTCATTTTTTTAAAAGGAGAAATTATCATTAAAGCAAGGAAAAATTATTATTGGCTTAGCTTCTGGAATTTACATAGCTCTAAAACTCGCAAGAAGACATCATCATCTTTTAACCAGCTTATTACTTCCCAAACTGGCTTTTCCCTTCCTGAAATCTGTTAATAAGAAAACAAAGTATTTCTCACAAGCATGACAAAATTATCTGATTTCATTATGGATGCAACTTTGTTCAATAATCTGTTGAGAACTATGCCTCTGAGTTATGCATTATCCTATTTCTATGCTTAAAAAGCTATATTTGTAGACATGCTTGCAGACTGGAATAGTAACCATAAGGAATATTTCTAGGGTCTTCTAATGCAGTAAACCTCACCAATATAGTGAATGAGTCTAGAATGATGTTATTTAATAAGCCATGACATTTAAATAAGCATATAACATCTGGGCCTAATAAAAAGATTTTTACATTTTAAAATTCATCTGTAAAGAAAACATAAAATTCTATAATCCTATAGCATAACAGATTAGAGATAGCACATGATATATTTGGGTGACTCCATTTCCTTCCTGATGAGTAGATATAAAAAGGCATCACTCCCCCCATCTTTTTTTGTGTTTTATGTGGTATTGTGAAAAAAAATCCTAGAAAGCATGTTGAAGGAAAACTAAGTTCCTTAATTATAGCATATTTTCTGACTTCTAGTTCAATCATATATAATATGACAGGGATCATTCTAAAATAACAATATGGGGGATTTAGCTTCCAGATCAATATTTTAAGTAACAGTTTTATAAAGCTGATAAAAGCACAAAGACAGAACATTCATCTCTTTGTATCAGTTGGGGTTAGGCAGGGTTCAGGGAGTCAAAGATATGACCACTCCCAGGGGTGTGTGTGATTGAGGAAGACTAGAGACAAAGGTCATGGGAGTTGAGGATATTGAGAAATTGGGAGTCCAGGGTCTTCAATGTAGGGCCCTGGTAGGGGTAGGGATGAGGAAGATTGTGAGTGGTAACTGAACTCATTAGAGAGGAAGAGCATTGATCTGAAGGCCTGTAGGTGATAATCTGAAAGACCTTGACAGATTGATAGCAATAGCTGACAATAAATAGTACTTGAAGGTTTGAAAAGCACTTTACAAATATTATCTTATTTAATTCAAGGGTATGGAGTATATCAGGTGTTCTGAGAGGACTAACACATCTGGTATAAGGATTTGTGGAATGCTTTTATAGGCTTCTCACCTACCTTTGATATTTACCTTTTACCCAGTTCTCACCTGTGGCTCCAAGAAGTTGTAGCATGTGTAGCAGCCACATTCTGGTAAAACCACCTAGGCAGATGGGCTAAATCAGGGTGAAGGTTAACTGACAGGCTTCAAACTCATCAGTGACTTAAGGGGAAGTCTATCCCAAGCATGTAAAGATTTTCTTTGGTGGAATGGGCAGAATAGAACAGTTTTTCCCAATAGCCATGAAGGCAGCTGAAGCAAGTACTTTGGAATGCCTAAGTTTGGTCATACATTGAAGACGTCAAGGTCATCCAATGTATCCTGGACCATTGCCAGTCATCTTGACTTTGGTCTTGCCACTGGGGGGACTTTGGAAGAAAGAATGAGTGAGGCTAAGGACTTTGGCAACTCTGTCTCACTTAAATCCAACTCATGGACAAATCAAGATATCACTCCCATCATGTTATTGGTCTTCAAAAATGAAGGACAAACATCAACTTGATCCAATTATTATGTAAAATAAATATTGTCATTATCCTCATTTTGCAGAAAACTAAGCCTTACAAAAATTAAATGACTTGCCTATGATCACTCAATTAGTAAGTTTAAGAGGATATGCATACACATGCACATACACACATAGATCATTTTAAAAATCTCTTTTCAGAAAAGTTGAATATGCCAAAACAAGGCATAATATAATAAAAAGTGAAATTATATTATGTAGTCATTGGCTTGAACACCTTTGGACTCCTTTGTCTTGGAGTTCTCTGTATCAATGAAATTATTGGTTCAGCTCCTGTCCCTACTTATTAAGCAGTATGGTATAAGAATAAACAAAAGGCTCAATAATCTTTTTGGCTCTGAAAAACTTCAAAAATTATTTTGTCTCTTTCTAAATTTCTATTTTATTGGAAAATGAGGGGATGCCCTTCATTTGGGGAATGGCCGAACAAATTGTTGTATCTGTTGGTGATGGAATACTATTGTGCTCAAAGGAATAATGAAGTGAAGAAATTCCATGTCAACTTGAATGACCTCCAGGAATTGGTGCAGAATAAAAGGAGAGGAACCAGAACATTATACACAGAGACGGATACACTGTGGTACAATCAATTGTAATGGACTTCTCTACGAGCAGCAATGCAATGATCCAGGGCAATTCTGAGGGACTCATGAGAAAGAACACTTTCCACATCCAGAGAAAGAACTGTGGGAGTAGAAACCCAGAAGAAAAACAACTGCTTGATCACATGGGTTGATGGGGATATGATTGGGGATATTGACTCTAAAGGACCACCCTTGTGCAAATATCAATAAAATGGAAATAGGTCCTGATCAATGACACATGTAAAACTCAGTAGAATTGTGCGTTGGCTATGGGAGGGATGGGGGAAGGGGAGGGAAAGAACATGAATCTTTTAATCAGGAAAAAATATTCTTAATTAATTAATTAAAATAAACAAATAAATTTCTATTTTATTTCTATTCACCACTTAATGTTTGTCAATATTTTGGAATAAGGAAGACCCGAATTAAAAAATCACTTCAGACTCTTACTAACTCTGTGACAGTAATCAAGTTACTTCACTTCAGTTTTTTTGTTTTGATATAGGGATATCTACCTCATGGTAATTGTGAAGGTGTGCCAAAAAGTCTAAAGGCAGTGATAAATCGTAGTAAAGCTAGTAAAACACACCACTGCCCTAAGACTTTTGGAATACTTGATCTCTCTCTCTGTCTCTCTCTCTCTCTCTCTCTCTCTCTCTCTCTCTCTCTCTCTCTCTCTCTCTCTCTCTCTCTCTCTCTCTCTCCCTACCTATTTTATGTATGTGTATATATTTATAATGCTTTGCAAATATTAAATTGTCATACAAATAGTAATTCTTAATATTATTATTGACTTCAGATTTCACTCTTGGTCAAAAGTATTATCTCCAAAGATATCAGTCCACTTACAATCTAGCTCCAATTTACCTCTCCAGACTGATTTTATATTACTCTTTGTCATATACTCACTCTTCCAGCTGAGCTAATCTACTTACTATTACCTAAAGTCTGTAAGACTTGACAGCTGATCAGATATGGGAGGAGGTACAGTAGTGTTAAGGAGGGCAAGTCACAGATGATTCCAGGGTTGTGAACCTGGGTGACTGGAAGGGTGGCAATCCCTTTGAAATAACTAAAGAGAGTTTAGAGGAATAGCAGGCTAGGATATGGGTGAGAAGAGAATAATAAGAGTGCTGGGGAGATAACAAGTTCTGTCTTGAATTTGAGATGCCTAAGGTATAACCAGGGGGAGATATCCAGCAGCTAGTTGGTAATGAAAGAGATTAGGGCTGGATACCGAGACCTGTGAGTCAACTGGGTACAGATAATCATTGAAAAAAGAATAGATGAGATCATAAAGTATAGAGAAAGAAGCAAAGGACCAGGATAATGCTTTAATGTTTCGCTGATATATTAGGTTATTTTTCCCCTCACAAAGCACTACTTTCAGAGTTATTTAAAACCTTGGGTCATTTATTTAAGACCTCATTCCTTCTCTAAATTCCACTTTTGGTATTAACCCTCATGCCTTAGGCTTGAACTGAATTGGTCTAATACAGAGGAAAGGAAAAGAATCAGGTTACTAAGTTATTTCTGCACAGCTGTGGCAAATATGAGAAGCTGAATGATCCAAATTCTCAGTCTAGTTCCAGCTCAAATAATTTATATCAGATAAAAGCTAATCTAGGAAAGAACCCAAGGTTCCCTAAGAAAGCAAATTGTTCAGAAAGGATTTTTTCCCACCCACTGTGCTAAGAAAATATTGAAAAAAATATTCATAAGGTGATTAAGGCATGTGTAGAGAATCATTTTCAGTTCTATTTTGGAAGCCTCAAAAAAGACAGAAAAGGTTTGTGAAGGAAGAGGTAGATAAATAACAATAACCTTTCAAAGTTTTTGTTTTTGTTTTTACTGTTGGCAATTGGAAGTTCAAAAGTAACATGGGTAATTGAAAGCCATTGACCACCTCCCACTTAAAATTCTTTCATCACTAAATTTGTAATCTGTTGCCTGCCAACATCTGTTTCAATGTCCTTTTTGTGGAATGAATTACATAAAACTTTGCTCGGCAAAAAAATTTTTTTCCAAAAAGGGGAAAAAAGCATCCTCCAAACAAAGAGGATAGGAGAAATTGAGTTAACCAGGGCCAAAGATTTATAATAAAAATGTGTACTTTGTGTTCATAGGATCCAAAGGTTTAGAGTTGGAAAGGATCTTAGGAATCATCTGTCTTATCTAAGAGTGTGCTGGGTAAATTTTAACAACTGGCTCTCCAAACTTTTTCTAAACTTAAACTGAATATTTAATATTTGGGTCTTAATAATTCACACCCCTAGGTTCATCCCATCTAGTTTTATAGATAGGGAAAATCTCCTGGGGCCTCTGACCTCTCTCAAAAGATAGGGAAAGCAGCTCCATAGGAACTAGAACTACAATTTAGTCGAGATAGAGAACTGCCAGGTGAGGAAACTCCTTCTACCAACACAGGTCAGTATCTTCTTAGCACCTTATTCTCTTACAGAGTTGTCTAGAACAGAAAAGTTATGTGTGTTCCTTGCCTGGGTAGCATGTGCATAAATTTAAGATTTATTTCTGTTACTAAGAAAGTGCTCCTAAGAAAATAGAGAAGAAAAGAGACTATCAGTTATTCAAGCTTTAACAGGCATTATTTCATTCAGTCTATTTTCCTAATAGCTAAAGGAGACACACACACACACACACACACACACACACACACACACACACACACACACANNNACCCAATACACACACACACACACACACACACACACACACACACACACACACACAGAGAGAGAGAGAGAGAGAGAAAGAGAGAGAGAGAGAGAGAGAGGAAGAGGAAGTTATAACATTGTTAGGGAGAGGATCAAGTATAATAAAAATTAATTCTGGACTATGAGACTCATTGGGGGAAGGTAGACCTGGGTGAGACTTTGCAGTGTTGAACTTCTAGGGGAGTGTATTTTTAGGAATTAGGAGTAATTGGAAAGGAAAAGCATCCCAGAAATTCAAAATTTTGCCTTGACCTTTGTGAAAGAGGATTCTTTACTCTATTGTCTATCATGATTTAACACTAACTTGAGTGCCCCTACTTAGTACCTCACTAGACTGAAGACAGGATTAACTCCCCCTTATCTACTTTTGAGTTGAATCAACAAAAGATTAAACACCCTACTTAGTACTAGGCTAGAAGCTAGCAAGGTACTTAGAGAATTCACACCCTTAGAAATTCAAGCAAATCAGGAAACTGTGAACATTTTTGATTCAATCAGCTAGGAATCTGTGAATCTTTTTGATGAGAACTAGCCATTTCTTCTCTGTTGAGATATAGGCAAGCTTATTGATTATACTGTTCATTGCCGGCTATACCCAGAGCTTTCTAACTCTTCTTGAAGAAGGCATTAATTCCATCATACAGCACTGAGTTGTAGAAAAAGTGTTTGATTTATAATAAAAAAGGTGCAGAACTTTGCAGTAGAAAATAAAAATATTGGATCTAGAGTCTAAAGGATCTGGGTTCAAATTCTGACTTCTATTTCTTACCTAAATGGCCTTGAGTAAATCACTGTATTACTTACTCTCAGTTTCAGTTTTCTGATCTGTCAAATGAAGAGGCTGGACTAGATGATCTCTGAGATTAAAATCTATGATATGATTTATCGCAGATAAAAATACTCATATGACTATAAGCTATACTATAAATTAAAGACTTAGGTTCAAATCTGGTCCTTGGTATTAACTAAATGTGTGACTATGGTAGCTCTTTTCATCAAATTTAGAAAAGTTCTGTGTACAGATCCAGTTATATACTGTAAAGGTGTGATTCAAGCACCAGTTTAGGTAGGTTTGGAAGCTTTCATCACAAGGTTGGCCGCAGAATGCCTAATTTTTCCCTACAGAAACTCATGAAGCGAATCTACCAAATCACAAGGGGGTGGTGAAATGTGAAAGGGGAAGTGGATCATTGTCATCTTGAAGTATTTTGTATTACAACTATAGTAATGGTATCTTATCCCCTCCTAGGAACCTGTAAACTCTTGAGAGCAGGAATGATATTTTAGCTATCCTTTGTCTCTTGTCTAGCACCTAGGATAGTTATATGCATCTATTAGGCACTTAATACAAGTTAGCTGCATTGATAAATTGAATGATGAAATAGAAAATATTCTTATTTTTCACTATGATGATGCTTCTTAAGTATATGTGCTTACATGAGCATGCATGTGTACATGCACACAAATCCATGTGTGCACACACATACACACAACTCCAAAACTTTCATCTACTTTTCATCTAAGATTTCATAAAATCATAAGACTTGAAGGAATCTTTTTCTAGTCAGTCATGCAGTTAAGTCATCTCAGAAAAGCCCTCAAGTACTCAGCTGTGGCAAAGTCTTACACAACTCCTACATAACAATTTTGGATGTTTTTAGTATGCTTTAAAACTCAACAGAGTCTACAACAAAGAAACGAATGACTAGCAAGTTAGAATATGTACACCTTTTTTTTTTTTTTTTTTTTAGGTTTCCTGAAATTACTCTAGTCCTGAAATTATTCATCTTAGGTACAGTTAAACTTTGTAATGAGGCATATTATCATAGTTAGGGATAGTGTGGCTCAACTTTGGAAGAAGCAAAGTGTGGGAGTGTTCTGGGTTATATTTGGCCAAAGGATTCTATAACCTCTAAAAGCTTTGTCTACTGCTTTTCTTGACAGGCTCCTTCTTTGATCCATCTGGCACACATGTCTCCTTCCCATTTGGGGCACATTAGGATGTTAGATTATATTTGTAGGTGATCCTAAGTAAAGCTTTAGGATAAACACTAAACTATGAGACATTATCTTATAGAACTCTTGGCAGGTGGGTGCCAGGTATTCTAAGTTCTTAGTTGGCTTATACTCCAAAGATTAGATAGGCAAAGCACATAAACTGAATAAGTATAGAGAATGTCTGCCAAGGCCAATTTTTATTCTTTCTCTTTCCATTTTCCCAATCTCAAATCCCTTCAAGCCAACTTTTATAAACACACACACATGTGTATACATAATATATATTTATAATATCAGAATAGAATTTGAATTAAGACTTCAGAGAAGAAAATCAGAATAAACTAAAATAATACTTTATAATTAGTTGATGTTTCTATAACAGTTTCAAAACAAAAAGTACAATGTGAGTGGGAAGGAAATTTTGGAAAAACGGGAAAAGGGGCCCTGAATGTAGAGATTTTTTTTAATCCTGAATTCAAGAAGTTTATCAAATAAGCCAGAAAGAAAAGATATATTTGTTATATCCCCTGATCCCAAAGCTAGACAATGACCAAAAAAGTCATCCATCCTAACATTTTGTTAAGAAATAAACCAAATGGTGGGCATGGTGATGGGGACAATGGTATCTTTGCTGTCTTCTCTGAGAGGAAATATTTCAAGAAAATGTTTCCTCTAAACCAGTACTATACCTTTTATTATAATGAGGGGGGTGAGAGTAGTTTTTTTCCTGAAAAGTGTTCTTGCTGTTCTTTAGACCAGTGGCCTTCTAATTCTTCTGATCATATGCCTCATTAGAAAAAAAAAATAATGTGAGAATGCACTTCTATAGACAACCAAAATGGCCCTATGGCTAGGTGAAAGAGATGGGCAGATAGCAGACAAGAGAAGCATAGTTCTTCACATTTCAGTCCAGACTTGAGGAACTTCCTGAATCCATCTTCAAGTCAAAAGGCCAATGTCCCTGTAGTAGTTGTAGGTACTGCAGATGAATATTTTGGTGATTCCTCCTAGTCCAGCCAGTTGAACTCTAATCCAATCCAATCCAACAATAATTTCTTAAGTGTCTATAAAGGTTTTATGCTAGCCACTAGGGAAACAAAGGTTCATGCAAAGCAGACCTTGCCTCATGATGCTACATTATTTAATGTAATTAGTCCTTGTGGTTGATTGAGGGATCCTACTTGAATTGTTGCCAAGGGTCAATAGAATCAGGGCTATGATTAACTGTGCTTTTATATTCTTCCTTCTGGTGACCCTAAGGAGAGAAGTGCTGAGCTGGTTTCAGCAGCTTGGTAGAGCTGATAAACTACCTGAAAAAGGGTCACCATTTCCCACTTAACTCCCATGAAGGCCAAGGAGCATACAAGGTCTACCTAAGGAGTTACATGTCCTATTGTTTATAGAAAGTGACTCTAATGGTGATTGATATTCTTCAGAGTCTAACACATGCTTCTGATTTTTCCTGGATTCTTAAATTTAGGAGGGACCTTGAATTCAAGGAATCTAGTATAATTTTTTCATTTCACTAATGAGAGCACAATGGATCATAAAAGTTAATAGAATTTACAGGTTTTCAAAGTGATTTCCTGACCATTGTCTTATGAAGTAGGATTTAGATCTAGAAGAGATCATCTATTCCAAGTCCCACATTTATAAGTAAGGTAACTGAGGTTCATAGAGATGAAGTGACTTGATATATTTAGGTTGTGATCATACTTTAGAATTAAAGCACACAATGACTATAACAAAAATAACACAAGTGTTCCTAAGAACCATAGTTCAGGTTCTATGAAAAGTCCTATTTTTGAGGGTTCTTGAGATTCATTTTTTTCTGCCTGGCTAGTCAAATCACAGGACCTAGTTCACAGTGGGTGCTTAATAAATGCATGTGACTTTAATATGTTTGATGAATTAGGACTTCCTTTCACCCTCCCTTGATTCCCATGACTACTAACTTAGTTTCAATCCTCAACATATCTTTCCTGGACTATTGAGAACTTGTAAAGCTAATTACTTCTTGCTAAAAAGTTCCTATGTTTATCCATCTCTTACCTCATTCTATTGTCTTTTGGTGTTCACATTATACTTTCAACAAAGATGCCTGTATCCAAAAATTTTTCTTTCCTTTTTTGTTAAACTCTTACTTTCTGTATGAGCCAATACTGGATATTTTTGTCTTAGAGTCAATACTGGTTATCGGTTCCAAGGTAGAAGAGTGGTAAGGCTAGACAATTGGGGTCAAGTGACTTTTGTAGGCCCATATAACTGGGAATAGTCACATAATCCTCCTCAACTTCAGATTCCTCAATTGAGAAGTGAGGATGTAAGAACTCCTCCAGTTTTCCATTTTTAATCCTTTGATCTTTGCATTTCTAACAAATAGCACAGTTCATTTTACATGTAGCTAGGTGCTCTTAAGGAAAGAATACTAAACCTGGAGTCAGGAAGACAAGTTCAAATGCATCCTCAAATATTTAATAGCTGTGTGACCTTAAAAGTCACTAAACCCCTTCCTGCCTCAGTTTCCTTGCTATAAAATGGAGATAATAGTAGCATCTCCCTCCTAAGAGTGTTGTGAGGATCAAATGAGATAATGTTTGTAAACTGCTTAGCACAGTGCCTGGCACATAGTAGGCCTTATGTAAATATTATTATTATTACTGTTATTATTATTATCATACACCATTTGTGCAATAACACTTTTAAAATGAAAAGAGCCCAGGATATCTTTGGAGAGAATAACAATACAGTCATATCTTGCTCTCTCAAATTTAGATAGTGTTTCATACTTTTCAATGCACAGAGTGTCAGGCCAAGAGTCAGGAAAACTTGAGCTCAAATTTAGTCTCAAATACTTATTGATTATGTGACCCTGGGCAAGTCATTAAATCTCTACCTCAGTTTCCTCATCTATAAAATGAACTGGAGAAGGAAATGCCAGATCACTTCAGTATTTTTGTCAAGAAAATCCCAAATGGGGTCAAGAATTGTCAAACATAGCTGAAAAATGATTGTATATATAAATGTTAGCTATGATTACTCTTGTCATTTTAATATAATTTTGATAGGCTTAACAACCCCAGGAAATCTCTAGCAAAGTTTCCATCATCCCCATTTTACAGATGAAGAAACTGAGGTAGAGAGGCTAAGTGATTTATGTAGGTCAGTTATTCCCAAAGTGGGCGCCACCACCCCATGGTGGGTGCTGCAGCAATCCAGGAAAGCAGTGATGGCCACAGGTGCATTTATCTTTCCTATTAATTGCTATTAAAATTAAAAAAAATTAATTTCCAGGAGTGCTAAGTAATATTTTTTTCTGGAAAGGGGGCAGTAAGTCAAAAAAGTCTGGGAACCACTGATGTAGGTCATTCAGTAAGGTAGAGAGAAAACCAAAACACAGATGCCCTTGATGCCCACTCCACTCATCTTTCTGCTAGAATACAAATCTCCTGAGTCTTTCTCAAAGGTGCTGAAGATGAACGGAAGGAAAGGAAGAATGATAAAAATAAATGGCATTTATGAGGTGTTCTAAAGTTTCTAAGGTGCTTTGCATATGTAATCTCCCTTGAGGAAAAGTCCAAAAAGCACTCTTTTTTTTTGAGTGGTTTGAAGCTTTTTCTACTCTCCGGCGGAAAACCCCAGAGAGGCTTTTCACAAAAGTTGGTCCCAGCAGGTCTTATGAAAGAGAATTCGAATTTTTGGCCCAATATCTCCCCTTTGTCACAGGATGCTACACAGACTGCGTCACCTAACATTTACTCCCCTGCCAGCCTGGGGTCTGCTAGGAGGGTACTTGTTCTACAGATTGGTCTGCATAACCCAAGACAAAAGGCAGCAAAACCAAAGTAAGAGCCAGCACCAGCCTTTTCTGAATGCCTCGCAAGGACATGTGTGAATCCCAATCTTTCCTGAGCTGCTCAGTGTGCTTGTCTGATTTAAATAAACCTTTTCTGTTTGCTGGGCACACACTACAAATTTGCTTCTTTGAGTCAGATGGAAAACTGAATATTCCCTCTGAGGGCCCTTTCCTTCTTTACCTCGGACATGTGCGTGGCTCTGTTTCAGCTGTAACTGATGGCCATCCTGTATACGTTCACAATAGGGTCACATTATCTCACTGCCTTTTGGCTCCTTGGGGGAAAAGCCATGTGACCAACTGATTTTATGCTTATCCGCAATGCAGACAAACATATCATTTTCATTTTTTTTTTCTGAGCAAGCAAAATGACCTTCCTGAGAAACACTCAAGGATTCTTTTGGAGGACACACTTAAATTGTTCCTGCTGCATTTCTATTCCAAGGTGCTGGGTGACACTTGGAACAGAAAATTGCTATTTTCTGGATGATTGAATTAGTAAACTAAAGATGAAAGAAAAGCTTTTCATTTTAAATGCTTTTCATAATGATAGTTATTCAGAATGATACATTATGTGTGCATATGAACTCATTGGTAAATCTAAAGGATACAGGAGGGAAATTACAAAGTTTAATTACCTTGCCTTTAAGCAAATTATAAAATAAATGGTCCCTTTCCTCCTTTTCTTCTGGTAACCTCTTCTGAATGGCTAATGAAAGGCATTTGAGTGGATGGTCTGAGTTCTGCATGATTCTTTTGTTAACATTTGCTTTTCATTCCAATTAAAGTGACCTCTTTCATTTGGGGCTTCCTTTGCCTACAGTTCTGGATAGTTTATTTTACCAAATTTCAATTGGAAAAAAAAGTGGGGGTGGGAGTGGGGAGCATTTGCTTACAATGTTATGCAAGTTCAATTTACGAAAATTCTTTTGAACCAATATAAATCCTAAATTCTGTAACACTCCTTAATAAAGGGAAAGATATACTTCTGTCTTAGAATCAATAGTGTGTATTGGTTCCAAGGCAGAAGAGCAGTAAGGGATAGGCAATGGAGGCTAAACAATTGGGCTAGGGTCACAAAGCTCAGAAGTGGTTGAGGCCACATTTGAACCCACGACCGCCTGTTTCTAGGCCTGGCTCTCAACCCACTGAGTCACCCAGCTGCCCCCATAGTGACTTGTTTTCTTTCTAATCAATTAATGGTAACACTGTCTGATGAGGATGTGCAGAAGAGGCAGGTGATCACTAGCCTGCATGTGAAGGATGAATTTGATTTAGAAGAAAATAACAGCTAAGACAAATGGCCATTGATTCCCATAGGCCAATTTTCTGCTTCTGCAGTTCAATTTCATTCTAGTCAAAGGTGGGAGCAGTATCTGATTTTATTCAAGAATTTCTTTGGTTCATTTGTGGTTTCAAGATCTTTGGGGACATCAAATCAGTTTTGCACTAATCCCAGGGGCTCAGGTGAATTTTGAGTAGGACTGAAGTGGCCATTGGAACTCTTTTGTATGTGACTAGATTTTGAAATGGAAATATAAGGTTCCTAAAATGAAAAATGAGAACTTGTAAAGCTAATTATATCCTTGAACTTATTACTAAAAAATACCTGTGTTCATCCATCTCTTAGCTCATTCCATTATGCCTTTTTTCTTATTGTCAGTACAGGTATCTATGTAGAATCTAGAAGCCAATTATAAATATGAAAAATGATAAAGGCTGGTATAATAATATAAATTAGTAATTTAATTAAAGCCATGCTGATAGATAAAGTTATCAGACCACGAGCTTGTAAGCATTCAAAACTGCCGCCTCCATTACTGTCTCTTGTTTCCTGGCCAAGAGCCTACTCGCAAAGAGCCTCTCCCTCCTAACCCAGGAGATTTTAAACCCTCTCTGCGTCAAGGTAGACCTCCCCATGCCCCAAAGACCCGGAAACGGAAACCAGTTGGACCATGTTGGATCACGGGAAATGTAGTTTTGATACATTTCCCATGTCCATAGAAATATGTACACTTTTTAGATGGCATTTTCCAAATTTCACTTTTACACCCCAGACTTGTAGCCTAGAAAGATTTAAGTGACCCCTTGTCTACTTAGCTCGAAGGTGATATCCTCAGGTTTGGATCCATCACATGAGAGCTCCTCCCAAACCCAAGTGGAGTGACTCCTCGGGTCTCCAGAAGCCTCTCCAGTATAGAACACCTTCCTTTCTGAGTATCAGAGGATAGAACTCGGGACCTTTGGCTTACAAGACCCATGCTTGGCTTGGGTTTGGCCTTTCCTCAAGGAGGAACTCTCATGTGATGGATCACTTAAATCTTTCTAGGCTACAAGTTTGGGAGCTTCTAGATTCCACGTCAATACCGGGTATCAATTCCAAGGCAGAAGAGTGGTAAGGATTGGGCAATTGGGTTAAGTGACTTTCACCCTGGCATGGCTAGGAAGTGTTTGACATCAGATGTGAACCCAGGACTACCTAACTCCAGGTCTGGCTCTCTATCTGTTGAGGTACCTTTTTTTTTTTTTTTTTTAAAACCCATACTTTCTGGCTTAGCATCAATTCTAACACAGGAGAGTGAGTGGTAAGGGCTAGGCAGTTAGGGGTTAGTGATTTGCTTAGGATCATACAGCTAGAAAGTGTTTAAAGCCAGAGTTGAACCCAGGTCCTCCAAACTCTAGGCTTGGCTCTCTCTCTCCACTGTACTATCAATTTGCTTCTATCTACAAACTTTTCAACCATTATTCCTAATATAATATAATATAATATAATATAATATAATATAATATAATATGATATGATATGATATGATATGATATGATATGATATGATATAACATACTATAACATAATATAATGTAATGTAATGTAACATATAATATAATATGATATAATATAACATAATGTGACGTAACACAACAACTATAATATAATACAATACAATACAATACAATATAATATAGTATAGTATAGTATAATATAATATAGTATAATATATGATATGATATGATATGATATGATATAATATAATATAATATAATATAATATAATATAATATAATATAATATAACATTGAAATGAAATATGGTCCCACTTCTGAAGATAACACATCTATTGCTTTATTTTCCATTAGAGGTCACAACTCTGACTGCCTCCAATTCACCAGGCTAGTAGGAAGGGTTGGCATATTTCTTATTCTAATTGCCTCTTAAAGACCAATTACTATACCATTACCTCTTCTCATAATTCCTCCCCTATTCCAAAACTCAATTTAAAAATAAATTGCTTTCTCAAGGACTACTGATGACCTACTAATCAGCAAAACTAAAGACTCTTTTCCATTCCTCATCTTTGATTCTACCCTTGTACTTCCCTACCAATGACCAAATCCTCTGATTTCTAACTGCATATAAGCTCTTCTCTCTTCTCACTCCCTTCACCTTACTACAGGATCTCATTATCACTTGCCTAGATAATTATAACACTCTCCCATCAGCTATTCCTTCCTCCTCTCCTAAGTTCTAGCTCCTTTCTTAATACTGACAATTATGCATTGAGGTGAACATATCACTCTTCTTCCCATGATGAATTTCTATGTATTCAATAAAGTTCAATTCAAATGTTACTTTCACCCAAGATCCTTCCCAGTTTCCCACTTTGGTAAACAACTACCTTTCCTTTAACCTCATGTGGAACATTGTTTCATATCTCTTTATTGCACTTATCGGCTAATATTGTTTGTATAGTTACATGAAAGGGTGTGCTGGAGCCAGATCAAACCGGTTCACAAGAACTGATTGTTAAATTTTCAGTGTGAGTATTTACACTTAGAAAATTGGAGAATGATACAAATCAGAGCTTGATTTGCTGTTTTATTAATTGTCTACACTTAAAGTGATGGAGAAAATGTTAATAATACAAATTAAACTTTTAAAATATGTGTTATGTACATTTTCCTCATCTCCCTCCCCATTCACCAACCTCTGCTCCCCCCACCAGAGAGCAGGTTGATAAAACATTTATCAGAACACCATATGGATCTATGTTGTATCCTTCTGCTAGATTCTCATCTCCATGAGTCCAAAAGTAAGTTTATTTATCATGCTCAGCACAATGATCTCTGTATATGGCAAATGCTGAGTAAATATTTATTGAATAAATGAATGAATCAAATTTGCTAGCCAAAGAAGTTATTTAGTAGATGGCAGAGTAGGTAAGAAGGCTGGATATGGAGTCATGAAGACATGATTGAATTTAAATCCTACCTCAGACACATAAATTGATTCTGGGCAAGTCACCTGAACTCTTTTGGCCTCAGTCAGTTTACTCACCTGTAAAATAAGGATAACACTTTCTACTTTATAGAGTTATGAAGATTAAATGCAATAACATATGTTTAGTACTTTACCAACCTTAAAGTGCTATGTAAAAGCCAATTATTATCAAACAATATTTGCTTCTGAATTAACATTAATTGAAAAGAAATACTGAGTAATAAAGGTGTCCTCTATCACATTTACAAAAGAAAAAAGTAGCTCACTAGGTGCAATTAGTAACTCAATTATTAGTTCAATTAAGTTCATAGTTCATTAGGCCCATTTGCCAAGATTCACTATTACTGCAGTCAAAAAGTTTCTGTATTCACTAGACTCATTCTAGAGAAGAATATGGGGAATCATCTTCAAAACATTTTTTTTAGTTTATTAATTGTGTGGACAGGGACATAATAGCTTCCCATGTTTATGCCATGTTCTGATTTATGTGAATCTGGACCAAATTTGAGGCTTTCAGAATAATATAAACTGGCTCATACCCTTAGCCCAGGCTTTCCCCCTGGATATACCCCATTTTGGATGTATCTAGGTCTCTAGAGAAAAATGGAAAATAACTCTTAGCTTCTTCCATTTAGGAACTTAGACTAAGAAAACTACTATAGGACAAACTTTATTTAACTGTCAAAAATGCAAAGGATAGCTAATAATTTCTTGACTCTCTTTACTGATAATTTCATCCTTCAAAAGGTAAAAGAATCAACAATAGGACATTTTATGCTAGATCTGCTTCTCATCATCAAAGAACTGATTGCTGGGGTAGAAACAATGGGAACGTTGGGCAAAAGTGATCACTTCAACTTAGAATTTGTGTTAAAGGAAAGGAATAAAATCTCAGATGAGTCTCATATAGCTTATTTCAAAGGGGCTAAGGAAAAGCTAACACATAGATCAAAATTGTATAAGTGAAGTGAAGCCAGGAGAGGAAGAAAACTGAGGGATAAAATTCAGACCATGCTATTGAGACAGAAAAGCAGGTATTATTTATAGAGACCTATGTATATACACGGGATCTCAAGGATCAACTTCTATTTTAAAATAACACATGCAGACGATGGCAGTAAAGACAAGTGACAGAAAACGAATTCAAAAATGTGGCACAATACTATAATAAATGTGAAAAGACTGCTAAGCTGACATCAAAAAAGATTTTAAAAAAATTTGTAATAGAGAGAGGCAGCATGTTATATTCAGGGGACAGAGTTGACAACATCAGGAAGCTGTGGATTCAAGACCAGTCTCTGATAAATATTAGTTGTGAAACCTTGGGTAAGTAGATTAACCTCTTAGTGCCCTAGGGACTTTCCCAAGTCTATAACTGGCAGAAGATGCCTGATTAGATTAATAGAAGGAGAGTCTTCAAACTTAAGTTTTCTTACAGATTTGAGTCATCAAATGGATCATCATATTGGACTTAGGCTAGACAATTTTTTGTTGTTGTTTTTAATTATTGTTCAGATTAGTGGGAAATAGTCAGGGTAGGGGAGAGAGATGTTCTGTGGAATTGTGTGTGGTCTTCTACTAGGGGACCATTGGATTTGTAGTATGTTGTTCACTTCAAATTTGCTAGTCAATACTAATTATCAGATGAGTGACTAGTTGGAGGCAACCAGGTGGGTCTGGAATCTGGAAGACTTAAGTTCAATCCAGCCTCAGATAATTACTAGCTGTGTGATCCTGGGCAAGTCACTTAATCTCTGTCTTTCAGTCCAGTGGAGAAGGAAATGGCTAACCACTCTAGTATATTTGCCAAGAAAATCCCATGGAAAATACTGGCATGCTGTGGTCCATAGTGTCACAAAGAGTTGGATGCAACTAAGTAAACAACAACTAGTTGCTAAATGGTTCCTAGTGACCTCCCTGAATATCTGAGAAATCCTATACTGCATTAGGGTTCAACTCAGGATTTGGACATGGAGTGACATAATTCAGGGACCTATCAAAGTAGCATTTAAAGTGAGTAAGACTTTTATAATATACTTTCTTCGGAAGCTGCTCCAAGGCTTCCATTCTAGTCTGGAAAACCAGAGAACCAGAAACAGCCAGGTGATACAGTGAATGGGATGCTGAACTTAGAGTCAAGATGACTTAAATCCAGATCTTGCCTCAGATAATTATTCACTGTGTTCCTCTGAGCAATCTTATATCCTGTTGTGTGTTTACTACAGACTACTTGATAACCCTCTCAGGTGTCAGGTTAAGTTGAGCTTTAAGGAAGGAACAGGCTTGAACAATGTAATGGGATCTGGGGGGAGCAGGGAGAGAGGGAGAGGAGTGTGGAGATGGAGAAAGTTCATTTAAGGCATGGATGAGGGGAGAACAGAAATATGGAAGAAGACAAGTTGGGATAAAGGCTTGAAAGTAGGTAGGGACATTTGTCTCATGTGAATCACATGTATTTGTTATACATGGTCTTTCCCATCTTTAGTTTCGTTAAGAGTAGGATTTGTGTCCTAGCTCTGTTTTTTATCTTCCAGCTTTTCATATACTGCTTTACATAAAGCAAGCACCTAGCACATGTTTGTTGAACTAAAATAGAATGAGTAGAAACTCTTTTTTGAATATGATCTAAAATTCCTGTTTGTTTGCCTTTCCCCAAGCATAGTATAGTGGAAAGAGCACTGAATTTGGTGTTAGAAGACTTGTTTTGATTCATAGTTCTGCCCCTAGTGTTCTTGGGTAAGTCATTAATCATCTTTGAGAATCATTTGCATTATCTCCAAACTGAGGTGGGAGAGGAGCATGTGTGGACAAAATGACTTCTATAATTCCTTTGAATTCTAAATCTATGATTAAGTAATTAACTTAATTAAAAATAATAAGCACCTACTATGTGTAAGGTAGTATTGTAAAATCAAGACAAGGAAGAAAAAAAATCATTGTACTCAAGAAGATTTTATTAAACCTGTGGAACAAAGAAAAGTAAGGAAGGGAGAGAGAACTAATTAAAGTGCCAAGCTCTCAATCCTAAAGTTTCATTATTATTATTTTAATTTTCCTAAGGTGAGTATTGCAAATGCCCAATTTCCATGATTTTATGTCAATTACATGGAAGGTTTGAGAAACTGAGACTCCGAGCTTTTCCCCAAAGCTCATATTTTGGTAAATCTCCAGTGCATCTCATAAAACATTCCTTACGATTGACATAAGTGAATGTCCCAAATAAGCAGATGACTAATAATTTTATTACTTACTCTTTAGTTTGTCCCAAACTCAAAAATGTTTTCAATGACCAAAGTGAAATAGTCCATTATGTCATAGAATATTTTCAAATGAATAGTTTAAAATATGAAGCAAACATCATACTTTTAAAAATATATAGGATATTCAAATGCTCTATGATATCTTTGACTTTCAAAACATGTCCCAGGAAATGAGAAAATTATGCCAGTATGAGTTATAAATCCATCAATACTCAGACCAGAAACTTAAAAAAAACCCCCAATAGCTGACCTAGTTGCATAAATTCATTTATAGAGGAAAATCAGAATTAATTTTTATGAAGGTGGAACGACTTGCATTATAATGTAATCTCCATCCCTGGAAAATTTCCTGTGTCATGTAAGAGCTCTGTGGAAATGGCATCCTTCCAAGTAATTTCCTGAAAAAAAGTTCAGAAAATGTTCCTTTCTGGGCTGTGACTACCGTAATTCACTTTGTCAGGCATCATATAAGGTAATGGATATGGAAGCATTCTGAAAAGCATAAAGGGCTATATCTCTGTGAAGCTTATGTTTTATTATTATTGCTGTTGTGGTTGTTAATGAACTACTTTTTTTATTTCAAATAGCACAGGAGCAAGTATCAGCCAGGGAGAATAATGGAGTCAAAATAGGCTGAACTTACTCATAGCAAATTGGGATTTAAACTAAGTTAACTGGACAGTGAATTGGGTAAAGTAGAGGTGGTTTAACTGCAGACACTAGAAACTGACTGAGAGTGCTGAAGATAAAACTAATTTACTATAAACCCAGATGGAGATGCTGTAAATCAGTTAAAATATTTTTAGATGTTTCCTCTGGATCTTTGAGACCTACCAGGGCTTAGAGAGGCTTTCAGGGATAGCTATAATTTATAATACTTTTCTGGGATGATCTCAGGAGCTATGATAGCTTCATTAAGGTCTAAGAAGAATGTATGTTGTACCTACCAAGTAGCCAAAATATGATGGACAGGAAAAACAAAATAAAACAAGTAGAACAGGAGTCTGGAAGCTAGACAGAAGTAAACTGGGAATTTCTGATTTGGAAGCCTTGAATTCTGCCCTTAACCTGATGTAGGTAGGAAGCCTGGGCTGTTATCATCTTACAGATGTTTTTTATAATAATGTCCATAGGTAGCTTCATATGCTCTCAATCAGTCAATATGCATTTATTAAGTGCTTACTACATACCAGTCTTTCCTAAATATGCACCATTGTGTTAAGTGTTGGAGATACAAAAAAAAATAAAAGGCAAAAATAGTTCTTGCCCTCAGAGAGTTCCCAGTCTAAAAGGAGACACAACATGAAAATAACTCCATGAATACAAGATGCAGAGAGGATAAATTAGATGTTCTCTCAGAAGGAAGACATTCACATTAAGGGGGATCAGGAAAGGGGAAAAGGTGTAATTTTTCACTAGGTCCTGAAGAATTCAGGGAAGCCAGGAGAGGGAGATGAGGACAATGAGTGTCCTGGGCATGGAGGATTGCCAGTGAAAATGCAGTTCATTTTGTGTGTCAATTATTTGTGAAGCTACTAATATTTTGGAAGATAGGAATAACAATAATTAACATTTGAATAGTGTATTGTACTTATGTTATCTTTCTGTTTCCTTACAACAACCCTGGGAATTAGGTGCTGTAATTACCCCTATTTAACAAATGAGGAAATTGAGAATGAGATAGATTAAGACTTGCTCAGGGTACCACAGCTAATAAATATCTGAGGTTGTCTTTAAATTCAGATATTCCTGATGCCAAGCCACGGTGCAACCTAACTATGTTTCCTTTCAGTTTAATAGGTTTTTGGAGAGGAGGACATGTCTAATGCCTCTGAAGTAGGTGATCTTTAAGGTCTCTTCCAATTCTAAATTCTCTCGTTGACAAGCACACCCAGAGACTTCCGCCTTTTCCTTTGCCAATCCTTTGTATGGCACTACATGAAGAAACCAGGAGAATATTTCTAACCATCTTCAATAGTCAAATAAGATACAATTAATTCAGTTTGCTAAGTTGATAGAAAACCCCAGTTTCTAAAATCAACTAGAAATCATATTGCATGCAATGGTAACAAGCAAAAATGAACGAGATTGCTCATGTGAGCTACAGCATTAAAAACCTTTTTTATTGAGAATCATACATTTTCTGAAACCATTGCTCTGATCTTCATGCTAGCATAGGATCAGATGCTGATTATCATGACATTCTACATGGAACAAGTCTCAAACATTAAAGAACTGAAGGAGATCACATCTAATGTAACAGGTTCTACTGGTAAGATTTTGTAAATGAACTTTATGAACAACCTATCCAATGGAGACAGGATTCGATTATCCTTCTCAAGCATGGGAAAATTTTCTGTGGTCTTCTGTGAGGGAATATGTTCAGGGGCTACAACTTCTGTCACATATGAATTGCTGGGGTACTGAAATCCCCAGAAGACCATGAAATTAGTCATCATCTTATCTCCTTCTGTGCCAATCATTAATTCTTAATTTATTTTTGTCTATTTTGCTTAGGTACATGAAGAGAAGGGAAGAGATTATGGTGATGTGAAATCACCATAATCTCTATACCTATCATAAGATAATCAGTCTCTCTTTAAAGAATATGTCTTCCCATGGAAGAATTCATCAGTCGTTCCCCCTCCCACCAGTGAAACAAGTCTTCCCTATTTTTATTTTTTATTTTTATTTTTTCCCCCTCTTTTAATCTCTTTTCCTCCTCCTATAAAGATTCTATAGACATTCTTTTTTTTTGAAAAATTATGTTATTCTCCCTTCATTATTAGTTGTTGAATCTATTATGGTACATCACATATTTCCCTATTTCTTCTTCCTCTCCTTCCCTTTTTTATACATCCTCTTATTCTGTTTAGTTTCATAAAAATCCACGGATTCACCAGCAGGTGGTAAGGAAGAAGTGTAAGATGTTTCAGTTCTGTTTCTCTATCATCATTTCTTTCCAGCTTCTCATTTTATTCTTGTCTGCTAGGTTACATTTACAAAGAGATCTCTTAATTGTTTTTCGTGTTGTTTTGCAGCTTTTGTCCTTGATTGCTATATTGGTTCACCTTTCCTGTACATTCATTGCATGGGGTGTTTGGGAAGTAAATAATTTCTTTGGGTCCAGTTTTCTTTCTTGGAATGTTTCCAGTGACTTTATTGAATGCCCATCTTTTTTTCATTAATGGTTAGGCTCAGATTTGCTGGGTAGGTCACCTTGGGTTGCATCTTGACTGCCTTTGGGAACACATTATTCTCTTCCCTCCTGCAGTTTCTCATTTGGGTTTTTGGTGTCCTTGATCAGGGAGACAACTGAAGTTGCTTTATTTTGCACATAATTATTATCTTGGAGAGGTTTGAGAGGTCATCAGGATTGGAGAAAATGTCTAGTCCTCCATTTTGTTGGTCACCTGACTAGGATTGCTAATTTAAGTTTACAAAAACATTTTTATTCTATAATAACATATGTTTTAAGGTTTGCAAAGCATTTCTCTCACGAGTCTAACAAAAAAAGTAATGAAGTAATAAAGCTATTCTTAACCCTATTTTACAGATTAGGAAATTGAAAGATCTAGGACATTGTGTGTCTAATCCATGGGTGTCCAATAAGAAAGTGATAAAGTCAGGATTAGAACCCAGGTCTCTTATTCCAAGTCTTGAGATCTTTTCTTTTCTTTTATTTGGTGGGAAAATGGATAACAAATATTAATTTACTGGAATGGATCATTAGGTTTTTGTGGCTTTTATGTATCATGTGTTAATGCTTAAAGAAGAAAAATGTAAGAGTATTACTTTTCCCCTTTATCAATTTTTAAATTTCTTATTGTATTTCTTTGGGGACAGGAAACTCTTAGAACACCATGCACACTAAAAAATGTCAGGTGACAAAAAAAAACTTTTCCCATTTTTCTCATTCCAAAAGACTTCTGAAATTATTTTAAATGCTCCAGTCTTGATTTGGACGTACATATATCAAGTAGAATTTCCCACATGCAGAGAATTCAATCTTTTACTTATCTTTCATTAACAACTTCTCCTCGCAGTCTTTCCCCATAGCTAGATTTTGCAAATCATAGATCTTGAGCTTTAATGCCATCTGGAACACCAAAAGCTTACTAAAAGCTAAATTAGCAGCTTAAGATTCAGTTGTCATCGAGGCCATTTTTCACAAAAGCAAAGAGGGTGTCAAATTTGTCCATCTATTTTCTTTCCTTCATCAGTTTCCAATAAATTACTTTAAAATCTCAAATCTCATTTACACGTGTTTCAAATCAAAATTACTCAAACCATTAAGACACTGGAATAAATTCTGGGGGAAACCAATGATTTACAAAGTGAAAGTGTCCCCATCATGCTTCCTTTGTATAGTGCTTAAATTGGTCTTTAGTTGAATATACTCCGTAATTTACTCATTCAGCCTCTTTTTTAGAACCCAAATTGAATATGCTAATTTTATTCATCTGAACAATGGAACAGTGCATAAAGCCTGGAAAAACAGCAAAGGGTCATGAGGCTAATCACTTCCACTCATTTTTCTTTTCTTCACTCTCTCTGCCTATTTTCTCTACTCTTATTGTTGAAAAGAGAACTCAGAGAATTAGCAGGCCTCAAATCTGACCTACCTTTTTCCTTTCTTTCTTGGGTGGCAAATTCTTTTGGAAGCCATTTTCTATGTTCTTTTCCAAAAAAAAGACCAATAATGTGGAGTTTAATTAAAAACTTTATAATAAGTTGTGAGTTGATGCTCTGTGGTTTGGGGTATAGATATTGTTTATTAGAAAATATGTGTGATATATTATATGTATATATATACATGTCTACAGTTGTGTCCTCTCTTAGACAAATAACTGTTTTGATAATCTTGAAGACCACTTCCATCTTTATCTCACTGTAGCCCTGCTCACATCCCCAGTTGGAAAATTTATAAATATTATACATGTATATACCAGTTAGGAAAGATATTATCATCTGATTCCATAGTCCCCAAAAGGACTATTAAAAATGCCTAGGCAGAATGGGCCTGAAGAATATTACAGGATCAGAAATGCAGTTTCAAAAATGGGGACAAAATATAAATGGCATGCATATCTAATTAGCAGATGTCCCAAAGCTGGGAATGAGAGCTAACACATTGAATAAAATAATTAGGGTAGGAAAGATCTCAACAGATTGGAATGATGGGCCGTGTTAATAAGATGAAGTATGATCCTTTAAAACTTGGTGGGGGGGGGATCCATTATTTCATCATCAGTGCAGAAGGAAACTCCTTCATTAGCACAGAGCAAATGGCTGGAGTGGAGAGACTCCACTAGGGACAGATCATTGGAGATCACTGATCAAACACTCAAAGATTTAAAACTTAAGGGACCCCAGAGGCCATCTGGTTTAGCCCTTCATTGTACAAGTAAGGCTCAGTGGGGTAGTGAGCTACCCAAAATGACAAGGAAGAATGACATTAAATAGGACAACTGCCATTTCATCTATGGAATGCTTTACCTGTCTTACCACAGTTGAGTCATTAGACACTCTTGTGAGGCAGATGATATCGTTATACTCTTCTTTCTAGATTAGGGAATGGGGACCCAGAAAGATTTAGTGAATTGTCCAAGTTCACACAACTGATGTCTGAGATGGGATTTGAACCTAAGTCTTCTAGACTCTAAGCTACGTACTGTAATAGACCCAGTTCTTTTTAGCTTTAGTTCCAGTGTTCTTTCCATTAACCCATTAAATAAATCCCCACAGTTCTTGCTTATAACCAGGTTGCAGAAGGGAAAGTAGATTATGGATAGGCTGAAGAATAACAATAACAACTTTTTTTTTGAAAAATAAACAATAGTTTTATTGATGCCTTTTGTTTTTATGTTTACTAATTCCAGTTTTTTTTTTTACTGTGTTATATTTTTATTTACTTTGGTAAACATTTCCTAATTCCATTTTAATCTGGGTTGGAGGACACTGAGTTTTTATCCCTTTCCCCAGTCAGCCAAGCACTTTGCTCTAGGTCAGTGATAGGCAAACTTTTTTTTAAAACATTTATTAATATTCGTTTTTAACATGGTTACATGATTCATGCTCCTGCTTTCCCCTTCACCCCCCGCGCCCCCCCCCCATCCATGGCCGATGCGCATTTCCACTGGTTTTATCATGTGTCATTGATCAAGACCTATTTCCATATTGTTGATAGTTGCATTGGTGTGGTAGTTTCCAGTCTACATCCCCAATCATGTCCACCCCGACCCATGCCTTCAAGCAGTTGTTTTTCTTATATGTTTCCTCTCCTGCAGTCCTTCCTCTGAATGTGGGTAGCATCTTTACCATAAATCCCTCAGAGCTGTCTTGTGTCATTGCAGTGCTGCTAGTATAGACGTCCATTACATTCGATTTTACCACAGTATATCAGTCTCTGTGTACAATGTTCTTCTGGCTCTGCTCCTTTCACTCTGCATCAGTTCCTGGAGGTCTTTCCAGTTCACATGGAATTCCTCCAGTTCTTTATTCCTTTGAGCACAATAGTATTCCATCACCAGCATATACCACAATTTGTTTAGCCATTCCCCAATTGAAGGACATACCCTCCTTTTCCAATTTTTTGCTACCACAAAAAGCACAGCTATAAATATTTTCGTACAAGTCTGTTTATTTATGATCTCTTTGGGGGTACAAACCCAACAATGATATGGCTGGATCAAAGGGCAGGCATACTAATTCCAGTTTGACACAAGAGTCACAGGAAGATTCATTCAATGGTGCATTGTAGGAGGAAGTGGTAATAGCAATTGAAAAGATTCATGTGTGGTAGTGAAGATAGATGGAATAAACATTTATTAAGTGCCTACTGGGTGAAAGGCATCGTTTTAAGCACTTTACAAATATCATCTCATTTAATCCTCACACCATGAAGTAGATGTTATTCATAACCTCCTTTTAAAATTGAGGAAACTAAGGCTAACAGAAGTTAAGGGATTTACCTAGGGTCACTAAACTAGTAAGTGTCTGAGGCCAGATTTGAACTTAAGTCTTCCTGACCCCTGGGCCTAGCACTTTATCCACTGAGCTACTTGGCTGCTTCATGGCATGTAATTTAGGAAAGAAGTTAAGGAAAGAGTTTTTATTTTATTTTAGGAGTAGGAGTGTTTTTAGGCAAAAGAGAAGGAAATAATCAAGAAATGATTGAAAATACAAGGAAAGGCACGTGATAGAGTAAAATTTCGGAAGTGGTAAGAAATAGTAACAAGAATAAAGGTGAAAGGATCAGTCTCAGCAAAGAGGAGTCCCATTTCATAGAGAGATGGCAAGGGTCATTCTAATCAATGAACCTCTTGGGGACATTCCAAACAGTAATTTCTGGTCCTCTGATATCTTATGAAAAGTTAGTCTCCTCCTCAGGGAGGTGGTCATTAGATTTGGACTAAATATTTAATAGCAAAATTTTGTTGCTGTTCAGTCACATCTGAATCTACGTGATCTCATTTGGGGTTTTCTTGGCAAACACTGGAGTGGTTTGCCATTTCCTTTTCCAGCTCATTTTGTTAGATGAGGAAACTGAGGCAAAGAGTTAAGTGACTTGTCCAGAGTCACATAGCTAGTAAGTCTCTGAGGCTAGATTTGAACTGAAGAAGAGAAGTCGTCTTAACTCCAGGCCTGGCACTCAATCCACTGTGCCACCTAGTTGCCCTAATAGCAAATGTAGACATTTCAAACATCACTGTCAGCCCCAGTAGTTTAAAGCCTTGCAAGGGAGAGAGTAGGTATAATATTTGCTAAAAAAGATTCCACCCAGAACTGTTGGTCTCTTCCCACCAGATCTCTATCACCTCGGGGTAGATGGGTACAGTTAGAACAGATCTGGGGCAGTAGAATTGTGAGTACACTCAGTTAACAGGCTTTGCTCTTTCCATGACTTCCTCTTGGTTTCTGACCCTAGGCTGTATTTGTAGATTAAAAAACAATTTTTTGTATGGCCTGGGGACTATTACATTAAAAACCTATTGGACTGGTCTTTGGATTAAGCCATTCAGGCCTTTGTGCCAAGAATGGCATCTTGACTGATTAACCGTTATATCCTTTATGGCTATCCTAGCCAGAAAATCATAAAGAAGCACAGGATGGCCAGCTGTCCTTGACTGATTGCTGACTATCTGGTTTATCCAGCTTCTCTTTGACTTTGCCTGGGACCCTGAAGTTCCAAAACCCTCTGCTTTTATGCAACTCAGCTTTTTATTCTTTTTTTGGGGGGGTAATGATTTACCTTCCATCTCTTGCACTACCACTCAGAGGCATAACTAAAATTGCTCCTGTCTGCCCTTGAGATTGGTGTCGTATTCTTCTCCCATACTAACTTGCAACCTTCTCATTGAGAGCCAGAGTATCAATATCTTCTTGGACACTCTACTGCTAGCCCAGTCCAGATGTTGCTAGTCTCTTCTGACCACTGAATATAGTCTCTTCTCCTACCACTATTACTCAATGACCTCAGCTATATGTATATGTGTATATATCTATTATATATTTAGTTATTCTATATATGTTTTTCTCCTCCCACTATCAGTAACTTTTTTTCCTTGAGATACACATTTTTCCCTTCTAAACCCACTTCAAAATCCTGGTATCTGTTGTCTAAAGATCTATAGGATAATCCCCTTCTTTCCTCAATGAATTCAATATCCATTTCACATCTACTCTTGCCCTCAATCCTAGGGAACTTTGACATACATATTAATACTCCCTTCAACATTCCAACCTCTCACCTACTCATTTTGGTGACCTACTCCTTTATTCCACCTCAGCCACACACAAAAATAATCACATCTTTGATCTTCACATCACCACAAATATACCACCTTTATACTCACAAACTCTAAAATTCCCTTATCTGATCACAACCTTTTGGGTTGCCATCTCTCCCTCTGCCACCTAATATCATCTTTTCTTTTCCACCGTGATCCCTTAACCCCTCAGTTCTCTCCCAGACTATCATCCCTGCATTAGCCAAACTCTTCTTTCCCCATCTTGATCCCTTGGTAAAACAGATCAGTTCTGCACTATCTTCTTTTCTTTTGTCCCTTGCCCCTTAACATATTGCTGATTATGCCCTACCAAGCCTCAGATTTCAATTACTCCTGTCATTGGATGCTTTTGCTTCTACATGTGTGCTACTGAATGAAAGTGGAGAAAATCATGCAACTGCGCTGACTCTATCCAATACAAATTTGTCATTTAACATTCAGTAGGTCCTCATTGCTGCTAGACAATCCTTCTGTACATTCCCAGTTAACACTATCCAATTCCCAATAGCAGCACTTCCAAACTTTTTCATTCCTCAAACATGAAACCTTCCATGGCTTCCCCTTTCTTTCCCTTCTGAGCGGAGAACCTTGCCACATAGCTTACTAAAACAAAACAAAACAAAACAAAACTGAAGCCATTTGCCAAGAGGTTCCTCTTTTCCTCATATCATTCAAATACCTTTTGCCACTATCTCACACAAAACGATGGCCCTTCTCCTTGCCAAGGCAAGCCACTCTCCTAGCATTCCATCCCATTTCCTACAGCTGATTGCTCTCCTCTATCTCAATTATATTCTAACTCACCCTGTCCACTGGCTGCTTCTTTATTGCCTACAAACATATATGTGTCTCTCCTATTTTAAAAAAAACCCTCGTTTGATCCATCCATCCCTATTAACTCTTATCCCATATCTCTTCTGCCTTTTGTGGCTAAACTCCTTGAATAGGCCATCTATAGAATGTTTCTCCATTTCTTCTTTTGTTACTCTCTCCTTAACCCCTTACAATTTAGCTTCTGACTTCATCTGATCTTGAAACTATGCTTTTCTAAGTTACCAATGATCTCTTAATTGCAAATCCAATGACCTTTTCTCAATCTTCTTCTTTACCAACCTCTCTTGGCATCTGACACTGTTGATCACCTTCTTCTTCTTGTTATTCTCTTCTCTCTGGGTTTTCAGGACTTGATTTTCTCAGTGTTCTTCCTACCAGACTGCTCCTTCCATTCTTTTTTACCCATAGGAATCTGTCCTGGGACCCTCTTCTTCTCCTTCTATACTATTTCCCTTGATGATCTCATCAGCTCTTATGGATTAAGTTATCATCTCTACTTTGGTAATTCTCAAATCTACTTATTTAGTCCTGACCTATCTGCTGATCTCTAGTCTCACATCTCCTCCACTGGCCTATTGGACATCTTGAACTGGAAGTCCTGTAGACATCTTAAACTCTTGTCAAAAAATGAATCTTTCCTCCCCAAACCTCCCCATTTCCAAATTTCCCCAATAGGTACCACCATCTTCTCAGCCCCTCAGGTTCACAACCTAGGTGTCATTCCTGTGTCTTCACTGTCATTCATCTCTCCTATCCAATCTGCAGTCAATATCTTCACTTTGCCCTTATAATATCTCTTAAATTCATCCTCTTCTCTCCTTTGATACTTCCACTGTCATGGGGCATGTCCTTATCTCATCACACATGGACTACTGCACTAGCCTACTGGTTGTTCTGCCTGCTACAAGTCTCTTCCTACTCCAGTCTATCCTCCATTTGGCTACCAAAGTGATTTTCTTAAAGCACAGATTTGATCATTTCACCCTCTCCCTCTCTCCCCAGTAAACTCCAGTGGTTCCCTATCACCTCCAAGATCATATATAACGCCCCTCCATTTGACATTCAAAACATTTTATAACCTTTCCTTCCCCACATCCTCTTCAACCTTTCTAGTCTTAAACCCAACATGTACTCTAACACTGACCTCCTTGCTCTCGTACAAACAAGACACTCCATATGTCATCTCTGAGCATTTTCTTTGCTTGCCCCCATGCCTGGAATGCTTTCTTTTCTCATCACTGACTTTGGCTTCCTTGACTTCCTTCAAGTTGAAGCCAAAGACCCACCTTCTTCAGGAAGCCTTTCCTCATCCCTTCTTAATTCTGGTTCTTCTCTTCTGTTGATTATTTCACATTTATTCTTTTATATAACTTGTTTATGCATAGTTGTTGCAAGTTGTCTCCCCTATAGACCATGAGCTTCTTCAGAGCATGGATTCTCTTTTGCCTTTCTTTTTAGTTCCAGCACTTCCCCCAATGCGTGGCATATAAAAGGCACTTAATAAAAGCTTACTGCCAGCTTTCTCAGAGCTACTCTTGCCAACTCTTCCTTGGCTTCACATGCTTAGTAGATGGCAAAGTAGAATACAAGAGTAGTGGAGCCACAAGGGAAGAGTGAAGAGAGACCTCACTGACGGTCTTCAAGTAAAGACTGGATATCCTCTTAGCGGACATGCTGTTGTCAAGAGGGTCCTTTTTTCGGTTTGGGTTGGCCAAGGTGGACCTCAGAGACTCCTTTTATCTCTGAAATTCTATGACCCCATTGTTTAGGTAGCACATGTGCTAAACAGAGAGCTAACATACACACAGACTCCCAAGGGGCCACTCTGGCAATGCTTCTTCCACTACAGTACAGAAAGGAGTAATTAGCTCAAACCGCTAGAACACATCAGGAAACATACTTACAAACACACACCAAAAAGGTCAGGACTCTACTGGGGTTCCCACGCCAAATCTTCCAAAATCAACAGTATGGCTTGGCTGAGTGTTATCAAAAATGAGTATCTGCACATTCCCCTGCCATGATTCAATGACTATTTCCTGCCCACACTTCCCTTGGCTCTCTGACCCTACACCGGCTTTGGCTTTCACTAGTAGTGATGTCAGACATTTCAGTTCAGCCTTGTATGGATCATAAATAGAGGTCAGGATGCACGGAGGACAATGACTAAAACTTCATACCAGTTTGTTTCGTAACTCCATTCACCTTTTAAAAATTGTATTGATAGCTTTTGTTTTTATATCACCTTCAAACCTGAATATTGTCCCTCTCCCTCCCCTGCCCAAAAAGCCATCCTTTGGAACAAAGATGTCATATGAAAGAGAAAAGGAGTTTAGCAAAACTAGTCGACACATAACTGAAGCTGAGAGTAAATGTCATCTCTGCATAGAAGGATGGCAGATTAATTTTCTCAACTCTTTCCTACTATTCCAATCCCTCTTAAAATGATATCAACTAAAAAGAATATCAAGAGCTTTATTCTTGCAAGTTTTCTCTAATATCTATGCCATTAGTGTTAAATTTTGTTAAAGTTCTTTGAATCTCAAGTTACATGATATTATGTGGAATGTCCACTAAAAAATAGTGATGAAAGGCTCTACTACATGTCTTTAAGTTGTGAAATATCATAGGTGAAAGCTGCAGAATAAATGTTACTAAGCAATTCAAGAGGTACTCCATACTTGCCTTGCCTTGGATAATACACCTACATTATCAGTCCAGAGCACAAAGATAGAAAAGTGAAGTCTCAGTTGAAGCACAGAGGCACTTAGTGATGGAAATGAACCACAACAAAGAGAATAGACCAAGAGTAAAAGAGCTTTTAAGAGGTGGTGCCACTGAATTTTTCAGGATAATAAAGAAGGAAACTAGGGGGATTTATGGAAACCTAGAGAGAAAACCTTAATATGGAAGGGTCATTCTTTTCTAGGGCTTCAGGGCCCAGAATTCCAAGAAGTTTGGAGCAATGGATACCTTTGGAAGGGGTTTAAGAAACATCCCTCATCCTCTTAGAGGTGTGTCTGAAATCTAGGGAAGAAATATTTGGATAACCAGACATATAAGAAGTGCTTCTCCTGTCAGAGGATCCTACACTCAGAACTGATCTTAGAAAGGTTAAGATACCTATCAGCCTTTTCAGACTGGATCTATCTCTACTAAATACCTTGGAATATGATATTTCCTTTAAGCCACACAGGGTCAGGTCAGGCTGGAGGAGTCTGGAGACTTCAAGAACTGGGACTATTTCAATTAAGTGGGAAGAGAGAAGATTAGAATATGATCAAATGTTAATAAAAATTAAAGTTAGAAGGGATTTGTGATCATAAGTCTAACAGTTTCCCATTCCTAAGTAAGAAAAACAAGAGCCCAAAGAGATGTGGTTTTCTAGGTTCATAGAATTAGAGCTGGAAAAAATATTAGAGAATATCTAGCACAACCCATTAACTTTCTAGAAGAAACTGAGCCTCACTGAGAAAAAGGGAATGAAGTATTATGTAGTGAGAGATAGTAAACAAGTCAAAGGACCTGAGGTTGAATTCTATCTCTCTACCTGTGTGACTGGAGACATTTTGCAGTAGCAAAAGTACTGGGCTCTGGAGCTCAAGGTTGTGGGTTCAAGTCCCTACCTCCTCTGCTTACTACCTATAACTTCTCCGATTCTCTCTTTCTTCATCTGGACTAGAAATATGGGGCTAAATAAGATCCTTCATCTCTCCAGATGTCATTTTTTCATCTGTAACATAAGTTTGTTGGACTTGATCTCATAGGCTTCTTCAAGCTCTCCAAAGCCTAAGAAATGATTTGCCAAATCATAACTATTATGGTTCACTTATTCTTTTGTCACTTTATTCACTTGTCTTTTATTGTTAGGGGATCCAGAAAACTGTAACCTGGGGATCAAATCCCACTGGCAGACTCTTAATTAAGAATGGTTTCTATATTTTTGTATTTAAAGATGTAAAAAGCATTTTTAACTCTCCTGCCATACAGAAATGGACAGTAGACCAGGTTTGGCCCATGGGCTATATAGTTTGTCAGCCTTTTATTTTAATGTGAATTTGTTATAATTACTCTCTAAAATACTGACTTGTACCCATAAAGAAAATGGGTATGATGATTTCAAGAAAGAGGATAGGCAAGGAGAGGAAAAAGTCCTATACCTCTTCTATAGGCAGAGTTATTTGGTCATGGGGAGAGATGTGACACTGGTAAGGGGAGCCAATGAGTCAAGCCCTGGGTTTGCTGCTAGAAGATATGTGGGTGGCTTAGGATGCACTAAGTTTATGGCACCAAAGCATGATTTGGAGAGAGGACAAGGTAAGCATGGAGTTCCTCTTGAATTGCTTAGTAACATTTATTCTGCAACTTTCACCTATGATATTTCACAACTAAAAAAATATTCTAAGTCCCTCCTCTAATAGAGAAATGCTTCACTTTGGCTACATTCTCAGGTGCTAGAAACCAACTTTCTTCAGTTAACTGAGTGAGAGACAGATATTCCAGAGAAGGATCAGCATTGCTTACCACTAAGAGAAAAAATTATTGGGGTGTAGTAATAACCGTCATATTAATTCCATGCATTATACTTTTCCTAAAAATAATTTAGGATAATTAATCACTACAACTTTTTGTGGTTGCAGCCCCTATTGGCTCCACTCTATCAAAATGTACCAATCCCATGAGCCTCTTCATTCTCTTGACATGTACCTCCTAGTATGTAATTACCTTTCTGATTGTACCTGATGCTAAAGCTGCTTATCAATGTATTCATTCAAGGCAAAGACTAGCTTAATATTAGTTCCTTTTTCTGACCCTCCTTTATATCTGCCCACATCAGTGTCGTCTTAACATTGATATTTTAAAAATGAATAATTCTGAAAGATTTAAGAACTCTGATTGAAGATATGATCAATCATGATTCCAGAGAACAAATGAAGAACTCTGCCCACCTTATGAAAGGGGAGATAATGGACTAATATGCAAAATGACAAACATTTTAAAATGTGGCCAATGTAGAAATTTGTGTTGCTTGATAATGCTTATGAAATTGTTCCCTCTTTTCTCCATCTTTCCTTTCCTTCTATCCTTGATTTTCAGTGGGTTTATGGGGATATAAGGAAGAAAAAATGCTTACAATTTAAAAAATTATATTATGTATATAGATAAATATGCACATATATCTATATCTACATATAAGAGAATGAAAATATTAAAAAAGGATGTTGAATTTTTCAGCAGCATGATCCAAGCATGGCCATTCCCTTTGTGCCACATTCACACAGTGACATTCACAAAGAATGACAGTGATGAAGAAGGTACTCTAGCCATGTCACCATTGTCCCTATTGTTAAATGAAAAAAAAATTAAAGCTGGTCTTATATGTCAAAGGTAAATAAGAGTTAAATTCTCTGTTTCCATACTTATTAATAATGATGGTTCTAAAAACTGATGTTTAAGCAGAACACTTTCTGATCTCCCTTGAACTCACAACAAGCCTGTGTGTTGGGTACCACAAATATCATTACTCTAATTTTCCAGATGAGGAAACCAAGGCTTGGAGAGATTGCCATGTTCATACAGCCACTGAACAGTCAGTGCTGGGATTCTAAGTCCACCACTCTCTACAACACCATTTTGCCTCTCATATGCAGCAATCACAATATGTTCTGATTCTAGGATAGCTTTTGCTTATGGGACAGCACACTCTTTTGGGAGGATTTTATTCTCTATTTTGTTGCTGTTTTCCCACAGGCATCAATTTTCTTTACCAAACCCCAATTATATAAGAAACAGATGTCTTCTAAGAGAAACCTGGTCTGGTTTGTTTTTACACCAGACTTACTTAATATGTGGTTCTTCTTTTAAGGGAAGAAAAACAGATCTAAGTTTATATTTACAAATTTAAAGACTACAGACCACATCCCTCCATTAGATAGGCTAAGTGAGTTTTAGCAAAACCCAACACTTCCCTCTTTTCTAAGACATGAATGGAGTGGCTGGGCTCCCCAAGGTGGACCTGTCACCTGTCACTCATTTTCAACACCTAGGTTGCTGGTGTGATCTACTAGACACACAGATGTGACCAAAGACACCCAGGCATCCTCTGCTTTCATCCCTCACAGAGGAGATGTGCAGTTTGTTCTTTGAATAACAAACGACAGCTGTCTTGAGAGCTGCCAGGCTTCAAGACTCATTATGATCCCTGGCCCTAACTTTCTGGCTCCGTTAGCGTGACAGCTTTGCCAGCACAAGGAGAAGGGAGCTTCTTAGAGGCTATGCTGAATTATAGTCATGTAAAAAAATGTATTCCATCTTCATTCCAGTACCCAGTGTAAGCTGAGGTGTTATTCATCCACATTTTCACTAAGAGGTTGACTGGTATCATTATTTTAAGTCCTGGTCATGAAATTGAGGCAGAGGGAAATGTTGAGATTACAAATGGCAAGAACATGAGGCAGTGGCTAAGAATGCTAGATTTGGACGCAGAGGACCCGGGATTGCCATATACTACCCGTATCATTTAACCTTTCTAGGCTTCAAGTTCCTTGTCTGTAAAATGACTTATCACAAGGGGAAGGTACAGAAAGTTTGTACAGTGGCATGTGGAGTTCATGGTCCTTCCATTTAAGTCTCAGCTCTGCTACTTACTACTTGTGTTATTTTGGGTAAATCAATTCTTTAGGTCTCGGTTTCCTCATCTGAAATATGATGACCTAGAATGTCCTTCTTAATTTGAAATCAATGATCCTGCTGCATCAGCAAACCCTTTCAGCTCTGAATCTATGCTTCAATGAATCAGATGCAATAATAAATATAAAGCACTTTGCAACCTCAAAGCACTATATAAATGCTAGCTATTATTATTGGGTTTTTTTGCTGCTATTATTATTATTATTATGTTACCTAATTCTTTTTTTTTTAAACCCTTGTACTTCGGTGTATTGTCTCATAGGTGGAAGATTGGTAAGGGTGGGCAATGGAGGTCAAGTGACTTGCCCAGGGTCACACAGCTGGGAAGTGTCTGAGGCCGGGTTTGAACCTAGGACCTCCTGTCTCTAGGCCTGACTCTCACTCCACTGAGCTACCCAGCTGCCCCTTGTTACCTAATTCTTATTTAACTCACTGGGACTCTCTGTCTTTCCATTGATCTTTGGTCAACATACATTGGCTTCCTTATCTAAAGATGCTGTGATATGGATGTGGCCATCAGTTAGTATTTTCTCCCTGGATTGTTTATTTCATGGATGATCTCCAACATGGGTTATGTGATTCAAGCCTTTCCTTTCAATGGAAAAGTTAGTTATGTCCTGTCTATTCAGGAGGAGGTTAGAATTGAAAATTGGGGTAAAAGTGCCCGTTTTTCTGAATGTGTATCTGATGGTGGAATTCCCTATTCCAAAGCAAAATTTCAATGATTTGGACATGAATGAAGAGGCATATGATTGGTTTTGACTTCCCCTCACTGGGATAATTCTATTGTTAATGCAGTCTGTGAAGACTGCTGAAACAGGTCTATTCACAGTGTGTATGCAGATTTTACTATTCTAATATAATAATATGCTTTAAAAATTGGTCAGTAAAAGACAACTATGACTCATACTTATTTCAGGGAGAGCCATTAGAATAACCCAGCTATTGTCAACATAGAAAGTCAAGTTTTTAAAGCACCCAATTCCTTGCAAACAGTAAAAAAAAAGACATTTTCTCTTAAGCCTTAAGGCAATATGAAATATTTACAAGTAACTGGTGATTCTCAGTTGCTGTAGGAATTTCAAATTCTGCTGATAAATTTGAACTTTTAGGTATATCTCAGTATTTCTGTCAAGGGTTATAATGGAAATAATTCTGGAGAGAGCAAATGCATGAAATTCAAATGCGCTTAATCATTTTGCATTGTTTTCCAACCATCTTTTTTTTCCAGTCTCAACCCTTCTGAAAAATGCAACATTTTGAAAAATTAACTATCTCTGTATATCATCCCAAAGAGACAATTGTGATGTCCTTGGCCAATAAAATCTACAGTATTTTGAGAAAGAAATCCTAGATCAATATGAGCTATAAAAATAACCATGTAAAAACAAATCAAAATCTTTTTGTTGAATACTTCAAAATAATATTACTCATGATCATCTAATCTTTTGTGCAACATCCTGTCAAAGGCAGGAATAGACAGCCACTTTCATCTTATAAATATGAAATACATAAACTTTAGGATTCTGAAAAAGTTGCAGACTAAGTAAGCAAAGAATTAAGGGTTAAGAGAGCAGGGCATTAAGATGGTAAAGTAGAATGTGAGATCCTAGAACAATGCCTGACATGTAGAATTTGCTAAATAAATGAATGAACAAATGGGTTTTCCTTTAATAAACATTTTACACTAAATGTATCACTATACAAGTATATATTTTTAAACAGCAATAAATAGAGGCAATGAATCAAAATGATCTTGGAAAATGGAGCCAAAAAATTCCTTTTCTTTTTCTACAGGTTCATATAGTTGAACATTTCTTATTTTATTATACCTTTAAGCATTAATCATGTACAGCTTCTAATCTTTGTGTCTCTTTTTAAATAATCACAAACATTAACAGCAGCGTTGTATATATTTTCAGTGAAAATTGGGTCACTGAAGAGATTCTTGTTGTGTGCTTCTCTGAACATTATTTCTTTAGATCTAATCAGTAACTGCCTATGTAAATCTGCTTTACACCACAGTGACTTGGCCCTTAAAGTTTGATCAATGGCTGCCAAATTTTCACTAAGTGGAGCTGATCAGAGGAGTTATTCCATCCCTTGCTGAGATAAGTAGTAGGATAGTGATTCCAGAGGGCATTCTAATTCCAGAGGGCTCTGGTTCCTAGGCCTATGGGACTTTGGGAAGTAAATGTCATTCCTCTGTTCCTTCATCGTATAGGGAATATAGCAGTATCTTTTGAAGGACAATCAAAGTGACATATGAAGCAGATGGTCGTTTTAAAACTAACTCTGCCAGACAAGATAATCAACCCACTATTAGAGATGAGGACTATTCTAACTAAAAAAAAAAAGGAAAAAAGAAAAGAGGAGAAAAAAATAATAAAAAAAACAATATCCTAAAACTTTTTTATTCCATGAAATTTTTTTTGACCTTCACACCTCTATCTACTCCAATAATCACTTCTATATACATAGATAAAATGGAAAGAACACTAGTTATAGAGAAAGAGGATGGAGGTGCAAATCCTTTCTCTGATTCACACTGCCTATGGGATATTTGGCAAGTCATTTAATTTCCATGGGCCTCATGTTCCTTGTCAGTAAAATAAGGATGCTAGACTAAATGGTCTCTGAAGACCCTTCCAGCTCTTGATGGATGTGCCTATGTGGCCAGTTCCAATTCTGAGCACTGTACATCTTAATAACAATGCTTGACATTTACATCATACTTAAAGGTTTATAAACTGCTTTATTTACATTGTCTTGTTCAATGCAGGAAGTAGGGTACTAGACGTATTATTATACTCTACAGATGAGGAAAGTGAGGCTCAGACAAAGTGAATTGCCCATAGTAGCAAACTAGTATCAGAAATGGCATTTAAACCCATGTCTCTCCTGACTGCAAGTCCAGTGCTTTTTTATGCCACTATATTGCCTTTCATTTGAAATAATATTTAACAGGCATTATTTTATGAGGAATCCCAGTAATGTTCCTCATTTCATTGCCAGCTCAATTTACTCTTCAGCCTGTTTCACTTCTCCACCAGCTACTTTGACCACCTCAGGATGTCTCGGCCTTGAACCTGATTTCCTGAGTAGTAACTCAGTGGCCCTGATCTTCCTTTTTTGAGAAACCACAGCCATGTACTTTATCAGCTCAACTCACTCTCTGGACTTGCCTTGCCCTTCCCTCCACCATTTTCCTTTCCATCTCCTTTATTTTGTTTTCCCCCATTAGAGAATAGAAATTTCCCTTTAAGAGTAGGTTTAGAGTAGTTTTGCTTCCTTATATTTGTAACTACAGCACTTAGCATAATGCTAAGAGAAACATAGAAATACTTAATGATCTCTCTCTCTGTCTCTGTCCCTCTCTCTCTTTCTCTCTCTCCATCTAATCTATCCATCCATCCATCCATCCATCCATCCATCCATCCATCCATCATCTTTCTCTCTTGGCTACTTTCTCTCTCTTCTTCCCTCCCTCCCTCCCTTCCTCCCTCTCTCTCTCTCTCTCTCATATGGCATGATCTTGAGGCTTTCACACTTTTAGCTATACTCTCCTTGACTTGCTCCAGTTAATAATAATAATAATAATAATAATAGTGATTATAGCTGGTATTTACATATGGTTTGCAAGGCACTTAAATATTATCTTGCTTCACCCTCAGGTGCTATAGTATCTCCAACTTACAGATGAGGAAACTGAGGCAGAAGGCATTGAAGTGACTTGCCTAGGGTCACAGAGTAAGTCTTTTAGGTCAGATCTGAACTCGAGTCTTCTTAACTCCAGGTCCAGGACTCTACCTGCTGTACCTTGATGCCTAGCAATTTATCAGTATCTTTCCTTAGATTTGTAGCACTCAGAATTGAACAAAGTATTCCAGATACAGTTGGTAGGGTCAGATGACTCTTCCACTTTAATGCTTCTAACTCCAGGCTCAAATTCTGGTTAGATAGCATCCCTCAAAGTCTTTGTTGTTTGTTATTCATCCTTTGTTTTTGAAGAGGACCAATGATATCACAGGGTGATAACTTGCTAGTGAACTGGGTTTAAGTGAGGCAGAGGAGCACAAAGTCATCAGCCTCAATCATTCCCAAAGTTATCAAAATCTAGTGGCAAGACAAAAGTAAGGAAAACTGGTGAAGGTCTGAAATGCAGTAGATGACCTTGGCTTCTGAGAAGTCTGACCAAGCTCTAAGCAATTGTTCGAATCCATTCATCCTCCTGGGGGAGGCCTTCATATATTTGGAATAGACATCCCCCTTACTCACTACTGGTCTGGCAGTTCCCCTCAACCATCTTCCAAGATGGTTTTCCTAGGGTATGGCTACACCTTTTTGGAGCCATTGGAGAAAGCTGGGCAAAAGATAAGACACCAAAGATTGATGAGCATTCCTGAAAAGCCCTTGCACCATTGCCAAAATTTAAGGGAATAGTTACAGCAAAATGGTGATTTGTTTCCGTATCTTTTGTAAAGAACTAATATCACAAACTAAGATAATTTATAAGAGTGTGGTTGAATATACTTGCAGCAGAAATGTCGATTTTATAAATTTACATGGTAAAGTGGACTTAAGAGTCAGAAGCTGAGTACAAATATTGGTTCTCCTACTTTCTACTTTGTAACATTAGGGAAAATACTTCACTACTCTGTGTTTCAATTTTTTCATCAATAAAAATATTAATTTCTCAGGATCTAGGTCTCTCTCTTCCAACTATGAGCCCATAAACCTACAGTAGGATCTTGTCAAAGAAGGTATCATTATTTTCTTGCCTTCCATGAATGGTTATGAATGACCCTAGGCCTTGCCACTGTGTGTTAGCCTCTTTCTTCTCTTCATTTCTTATTTTAGTAGTTGATGGAGCTGTAGGGCTTCAGGCATATATGCCATGGAAATCCATAGAGAAAGTAATAAATGGTATATGAAGTGGACTCCACATCCAACTGACCATACTCACTGCTCTCTAACTACAGTGATTAATGAGAGCAATATATTGAGCTGTGCATAGTATTTCTAATTACAAAAATGAGCTTATGTTAGAAGCAACAAGGGACATGTTTTATATGCCATCTCAGCATGCTTGAATACTTATTTACATCTGCCACCCAGCTGTTGATAGAACCACAGAATGCTAGAACAGAAGAGACCTCTAAGATCATCTAAGGTTAAGGACACAGCTACAACTGCTGATGATTTGTTCCCATATCATTTGTAAAGAAGTAAAAAACAAATTGAGCCAATTCATGAAAGCATTGTTGGATATCCTTACAGGCAGAAATAGAGGTTTTATAAATTCATGCCTTATCTTTTGAGGCAAATTTAAGTATTCCCTGAAGAGTTCCTTTGTTACCTAGAGAAATCATTCTATCATTTTGCAAAGGCATTAAAAATAACTAATATGTTCATTTTTATAATTACTTAAGCAAAAAAGAATTAAAAATGAGAAAAAAATAATTTTCTTAACCTTTTTGGCAAACAAATATACTAAAAATCAATATTTTTAAGCTAATCATTTATCCTGAAAAAATTGATTTTTTTCTGGTTATGGATAAAAATAACAAATCACATTTCTCAAAACCTAGTTCAGCATATATTATCTTAATGACCAAATGGCAGATTAAAGATCACAACAAAAACCTACAAATGCTACGAAAGCTCATGTTCCTCTTTTCTTAGCAGTACTAGGCATTAGGCGCAAAGGAGATAATAAGGGAAAATCCTGACCAAGTAGCATTTTGAGTACCTCAATTTATTCTCACTTGTTTTAGAAACAGATGAAATATGTTTAGCTATTATTTAAATAACATTGGTAGGTGTACCCTTGAGCAGCTAGGTAGTTAGGTAGCATAGTAGATAGAGCACCAGACTTAGAATCAGGAAGACTCACCTTCATGAGTTCAAATCTTGCCTTAGACACTAGCTGTTTGCCTCAATTCCTCAACTGTAAAATGAGATGGAGAAAGAAATGGCAAACCACTCTGGTATCTTGGCCAAGAAAACCCCAAATGGGGTCATGAAGAGTCAGATATGATTGAAAAATGACTGAATAACAAAAAATGCCCACACCAACCATCTCTTCAGGAATGTACAAATCTGAACGGGAAGAAACCTTAAAAATCATCTAGCCATCGCTATCATTGTACAGAGGAAGTTGGCTATTAACACCATCTTCTGCAAAGGATAATAAGACTTCACAAAAAAGAGACTGAGGTAGCAGCAAGGAATAGGAAAAGGTCAGAAAAGAATTCCTTGAGAAAAATGATGGAGTAATTTTGTCATAATGTCCAATCTTTTTCCTCCTTTTCCCTCTTCCTCTTCCCAATATACACATATGATAGTTGAGTACAAATTCCAGTCTTTTGGTATCTAAATATTTTCAACCTACTTAGTGTCATAAATCTATGCTATAAGGGACCTTTGAAATTATTTATTCCAATATATTATTTTACAGATGAGGAAACTAAAGCCTATGGTGGGTGGGGAGAATAGACAAAATTTGGAAGGGTGGATAGAAGGGAGAAGCCACTGTGGATTACAGCTGGCTTATAACACAGAACAAGAAGGGGGTAGGGGTTGGAGAGTAAAGTGGGAATGGAGAGTAAAGCCTTTTGGTCAGTAGAAACTGGGGACCATAAAAACTTGACTTTAATGTTTCTCAAATTACACGAGAGACTGTGAATATTGTTGTCAGTGGTATGATTCCCCTACTGGGAAATCTTAACTTTAGATTGCCTGCCAATCTCTATTTGGTGCGTCCAAGAGGAATCATTTATCACTTTTATGAAGCCAGAGAAAGCAAAAGGAGAGAAAACAACTAATTATCAAGAAAGGGAATTGCCCTCATGTTAAATATATAATGGTAGTGCAACGGATAGAAAGCCTGACATTCAAAATACAGATTCTAATGAAACAAACCTGACAAGTCCAGAACAGAATATTTTTGTTGGTCCTCATTCACCAGGGGTAGGGTTTCTTTCCTAAAGATCACCCCCCCTCAGCCAGATCCTGGCTTTTTGCCTTCAGTTCTCTAGAGGCAGCCCTCTCCCATCAAGGGCATTTTCAGGACAGCTCACTCCTGAGCAGTTTAGACTATAAACAAATAAACAAAAAAAATCTATTCCAATTGGTGCAGATGTCTGGGTACTGTCCTATCCAGGCAGGTAATTGTATTTCTATGCTGATAATGACTTGCCTGCTTTGTGTTTTGTAAAATTAAAGCCCTATATAAATGGGATGGTATCAAAGTAGCTTCTTTGTAAAATGAGTAGCCCCCTCTCATCATTTTGAAGGTCAAATGTAATAACATCAATAATAACTAATACTTACACAATGTTTTAAAGTTTACAAAGCATTTCACAAATGTCGGCAAATTTTTTTGATCTTGCCAATGACCAGTGAGAAGGACCAGAGCTATCATCAGATGAGATAACTGAGGCTAAGTCAAATGATTGGTTCAGAGTCACCCAGCTGATAAGTGTCTGAAGAGGGATTTAAACCCAGGTATTTCTTTTTTTCTTTTTTAATTTAAAAATTCTATTTAATAAATTAATTTTGAATATTTTTCCATGGTTATATGATTCATGTTCTTTCTCTCCCCTCTTCACACCCCCACCTGTAGCTAGCAAGCAATTCCACTGGGTTTTACATGTGTCATTGATCAAGACCTATTTCCATATTATTAATATTTGCATTAGGGTGATCATTTAGAATCTACATCCCAAATCATATCCCCATCGACCCATGTGATCAAGCAGTTGTTTTTCTTCTGAGTTTCTACTCCCACGGTTCTTTCTCTGGATGTAGATAGTGTTCTTTCTCATAAGTCCCTCAGAATTGCCCTGGATCATTGCATTGCTGTTAGTAGAGAAGTCCATTACATTCGACTGTGTGGTTCTCCTGTAAACTCAGGTATTTCTGACTGACTCCAGGAACAGAACTCTATCTACTATGCTAAGACTAAGCTCTCTTTCATAAAATGCAGATGAATGCTTTGCAAAACTTCAAGTGTTATGAAAATGTCAGTTATTATTATTATGTTTGTTGCTACTTCTTGTAGCTTGGCACAGGTTAACATGAAAATTAGTTTTTTTTATAGCTTCCTCTATCTTCCACTTCCCATTTCTCTCTCATCCTCTCTAGTCTAATGGCAGGGTTATTTCTCTAAGTATTTTAGGTCACTAAGAATACAAGGTTATACCAGTGGAAATGTGTGTTGGCTATGGCGGGGGTAAAGGGGGTATGTAGGGAAATATAAGTGAGGTAATGGGGTCCCAGCTCCAGCTCCTTCCTGCTAGGTACAACTTAATCAATACATAATCAATACCTAATCTAATCTTCCTCACAACAGATATGAAAGGGAAAAGTAAAAACATGAATCATGTAACCATGGAAAATTTTTTCTAAAAAAATAAAATATTTAAATCTAAAAAAAGAATACGAGGTTATTAGTATTTCATTCATACTTCTCTCATTGACTGATTTGTATTAATAATCATTTGTGCAAATGTCATATTCCTAACTAGACTCAAATTTCTTGAAATCTGTGACCATCTCCTATCTAAACTTTGTATCTTCCCCAGTGCTTGCATTGTGTTCTCCAAATTGTAGAGGCTTAAAAATTTTTTTTGTAGACTTGAACTGAAATAACCAAAATATCTTTCCTTTATCGATCCCAGATATATTTCAAGGTTCTATATCAAAACTTTCTTCTTTAGAATATTTTTTCTATGGTTACATGATTCATGATCTTTCCTACCCCTCTTCTCTACCCCCTCCCAGAGCTGACAAGCAATTCCCCTGGGTTATACATGAAAACTTTCTCCTTGAAGATACCTGATCTCAAGTCTAGAAGTTTTTTTTTTCCCTACATTGCACCCTAGTCACAAGAATCTCCCTGAACTAGCATCTGAATTCCTTCTTTTCTCATTCTCTCCAGCTTTCACTTTTTTTTATACTCAGAATCTATGTTACTTTCATCATTAACTATTACTTTCTAGCATTACTTATCTAAAGTGTCTGCTAATTTTACATGCTGGATCCCTCCTCTGGAAGGCATTTCTGACAGGTTTATTATCACTTATTTAAAAAACATGATTATGAAATTTCACAGCTCTAAAATTTTTAAACTGCATTATAATATTCTTGTTTCCATCAGATCAGAGACTCTTACTCCATTTATGTTTTGGGTAAGTTTCTTTTTTTTTTTTCTTGATATGCAGATACCAAATAAGCACGCCCTGGTGCTATCTACTGGGAATAACCAATTTGCTTTTCTTATTGCTAAAAGAATGTCTTTTAACTAAAGAAAATGAACAACTCAGTCTGACAGACAAGTCACAGGCGTGCTGTTTTTTCTTAGGGAAAACAGTTGACTTTGTGGGAAACTGCATCCAATAGGAGATAGTGCTAGATGGAGAGAAACAAATGAGGTCCTAATATTCTAGAGAGTGCATTTGAGGTGCCCCAAGAGAATCTAAGGTTAATAAAGGAGATAATAAAAATCAGTTGTGTTTTTCTTGAAAGAAGTTCATAGGAAGTGTCAATTTAACCCAAGGGAGTAACGGCACTGATTATTTTCCAGAGGTTTGACAGAGACCAACATCTAAGCATATTTTCAGAAGTGTGGTTTATCTTCCAAGTCACTTAACCTCCCGAGGACTCATTTGCAAAAAATGTGTGTTTAGAAGCAAGGATAATCTCAAAGGTGGCTTCTACCTCTAATATTCTATGATTTATTCTTATACTTTTGATATGTTAAGGACCAATCATTTGTCACTCTATGTACTTAATGAGTCCCATGACTTACAGATAAAACTTTAGAACACAACCAGTTTTTCAGTTGAAGATTCTTGAATGTAAAAATCAAGGGCTGCAGGAGTAAAAGATATCAAGAGATTTTTTTTTTAGCCTGCGATAGAAAGTTGAAAGTGTCAACTTAATTGTCATCAATCTTTGGTCATGGCATGGTTGAGGAATGGAGATGTAGAAATGGAGTGAGGATGTAACAGTTGTCAAATTCTCCCCTTTTCTTCTTCTTGTCTCTCCCCCAATAATTCCAGAGCAAAAATTCCTGAAATTATTGACATAATGATGCTGACCCTAATGATTCTCAACACATCAGTAAGTATCTCTGTGGTCTGACAATTGGTCTGGACGACCAAGAGGATTTATTTCAATATAATAAGGTTTTATAGGATGAGGCTTTGCTTTGGTTCAGAAGATATCTTCCTCTGGAAATTATAAGTAATACCACCTTTGGGACTTTGATTATGTCCCCTTGATGGGGTATTGAACCTTGCCCTGGGTGCTTGTCTTTCACCACATAAAGGATGATTGATGGCATTTGGGGATGATTATTTGAATTCTGGTTTATGTAAATCTGAAAGATACCTTTGGACTTGGCCTTTAAAAATAGCATAAGAGGGCAGAGAGAGCTGAGAATGTACACAGACCAGGGAAAAGGAAGGATGAGAAATAAAAGAAATATTACAATGTCTCCTGGGGGCAAGAAACATAAGCAGATAACAGATTGGGGGAGTAGAGGAGAAAAAAAAAGAGCAGTCTATTTATCTAAATAGCTTTCCTCAGACAAAATGAGAACTAGGAATTCTGGAACCTGGGGCAAAGTTGGGAATAAGGTAGGGAGGGAGTATAGAGGACATTACAACTTTTTCTTTAGTGGCCCTTAACTAAATATAATTTTATTGCATTGTGGTTCATAAAATGCTTAGTATTTCTGTTTTTCTACATTAGGTTGTGAGTTTTTATATCCTAATACATGATTGATTTTTGTAGAGATGAGAAATAGACATATAGATAGCTAGATATTGATTTATTTATATCTATCTCTCTATCTATACTCCTTCCTATTTCTATTTAATAATCATGAAAAGTCTAATAAAATTCTATTTGGGTCCTTAACTTATTTTTTTCTTGTCTTTTTAACAAATGCTTGCCTTCCATTTTATAATAAATTTTGGGTATTATTTCCAAGGCAGAAGAGCAGTATGGACTAGGCAATGGAGGTTAAGTGACATGCCCTGGGTTACATAGCTAAGAAGTATCTGAAGCCAAATTTGAACCCAGGACTTCCTATATCTAGGTTTGGCTCTCAATTCACTGAGTCACTTAGCTGCCCCTAGATCCTTAACTTCTTTGTTGTTGTTTTGGTTAGATTTGTCTTAAGTTTGAATTGGTTATACCGAGGTTCCCACCTATTGCAGTTTTAATGTCTCTTTTTCTCCGTAACTCATTTAATTTTTCCTATAAGTTTTTAAATACTCTGCCATTTGGTGGTTATGTTTAGAATTGATAATACTAATTTCTCATTATGACATAGTTTCCATGCTTCTCTCTTTTAATCAAATCTATTTTTGCTATTGCTATAAGAGCATGATGATACTCATGGCTTCTTTACTTTTGAATCTTCATGTTTCAAATGTGTTCGTTGTTGGGTTCTGCTTTACAATAAATTCTGCTATCCTTTTCCATTTATAGAGGCCTTCACCTGATTCCCAATTATGATTGTTAATTCTATATTTCTTACCTTCCATATTGGAGTCAATACTGTGTATTGGCTCCCTTACCTTCCATCTTGGAGTCAATACTGTGTATTGGCTCCAAGGCAGAAGAGAGGTAAGGGTAGGCAATGGGAGTCAAGTGACTTGCCCAGGGTCACACAGCTGAGGAGTGTCTGAGGCCTGGCTCTAAATCCACTGAGCTACCCAGCTGCCCCCTCTATATTTCTTTCCATTCTATTCTTGGACTTTTAAATTATATTTCTTTCCCATTTTCTCTTTATAAAGAAAATGTGCTCAGCACCAGTTCTCTAGTTTTAATGCAATTTGCTTTTGCCTCTTTCCCTTCTCTTCTTCTCTTTCTCTTGCCCAGAGCCCAATCACATGGTTTTTTTTTATCTTTTATTTCCCTTTCCTTTTAAACCCCTTTTCCTAATTTACTCTCCATGGTTAGTTTGTTTTGATTATTACTAATCCTTCTTTAAATCTTCCTTCCCTCTTATTCTTCCCTTTCCCATCTGTTTCCCTGTTGAATGAAAAATATTGCTGTGCCCATAGTGTATATGTTTCTTCTTTCCTCCTTGGGCCAGAATAGACTAAAGTGTGAGGTTCAAGTGTCCTCCACTTGTCCCATCATTTCTCACTCTTTATTTTATAGATGACCAAGCTGAGGCCCAAAGAGATTAGGTTTTCCAGAACCCCAGAGCTAATAGGTATGTGAGGCAGAATTTCAACCCAAGGATTCATTCCTGATGTTAAGTCCAGGGATTATGACCTAGCCATGGCACCATACTGTATCTTATGATACAGGAAAGTAAATAAGTTTTTTCTGACTCCAAATACAGTTCTCATCACTGAAATCCGAGTCAATAGTTAGTCCTCTTACCTCTAGGAAATACTTCTTTCAAAAAAACAAAGAAGTCTTTTTGACTCTTGCAAGAAAAATACACTAGTAACATTTCTAAGCAACCCTTCCACATAACAAACAATACTTATTATAGAGTTATATGCTCAAGAAATAATCCTATACCATTTATTATCTCCCATTTGTTCAAATAGCTTTGAAAAGCAATGCAAAATGGCTATCCTACTCTACATGTAAACTTGTTTTTTCTTGACATCATCTCCCCCTAAATACTGAATCATTTTTAGTTGCCATCTGGTGCATAACTCTGGCCCCAGCATCTGTGCCTCCCAGGTCTCCAGGATTAAGGAATTTGTTGTAACAGCTGATGCCAGCCAGCCGCTGGAGAGAGAGAAGAGAGAAAGAGGGAGCTAGTGTAACAAGGAGTGGCTGCCTAACAAACCAAGAAAAAAATGGAAACTTTAGGTTTTAGAGCTATGCCCAGGTCAAAAATAGTTTTAGTAATTCAGAGAAATATGCTTGATTGGTAGCTGGAGTGACCTCATGTGTCAGACAGATCTAGCTGGCAAGCCAAGAATGCAGTTGCTGGCTTGCTGCTGGTCGATGCCTTTTTTCCCCCATACAGACATTAGGGCCATGATGCTAAGCCAAGATGTTCTTAAATACACTTCTGGTTCTGCATGAATTTGCTTTGTCAAATTCTCCCTCTCTCTGTTGAGGGACAAAGTTGGATTCATGTGCCAAGTATTCAGAAACTCTTGATCAAAATGTATATCTTGAGGAGCTACTACTGTGTGAATAATGTGTTGACTATGTTCTTTTTACCATTCTTCTCCACCTCCACCCCCATCCCCATTTTTTATATGTGCTGAACATATATGTCATGGTTCTGGTCTTTAGGACCTTGTATTTTTATGTAGTTAGTTTTGTAATATTTTATATCACCTTCCCTACAAGATTATGCTTTTGCGTCCCAATTTCTTATTTTTATAGATGAGAAAATTGCTGCTCCAAGAGGTTAATTGATTTGGCTCCAAGTCCCACAGGTAGTAAGTGACAGAGCCAAGATTCAAACCCTAGAATCCTTATCCCAGTTCTAGTGCTCTTTTCAGTGTACCTAACATGTTTCTGTTGGGGAAAATGATTAATGAAGACTTGAACAAAAGATTTAAGTAATAGTTCCAACGAACAACAAATGAGATGCCATAGGGCAATGCTAAACCTCTTTTTATAATAGAGAAGATAGAATGCTATAAAACAGGTATGTTTCATATGGGACACAAGGACACCCAGAGTTTCCTTGTCTATGATTATTTTATTTTATGGTGTTTGAAACTAGTTGAAAGGTAATGACGTAAAATATTAATAAGTAATCATATTTCTGAGTTTGGATCAAACAGAGGATTGATACCTACAGGAAAAATCCTGTTAAAAAATGGAGTCATGCTTGTGTGGTACATGATAGAAACTATACAATTTTCTTTTGGTCTGGTCTGAACCTGACCTGTGATTTCATAACTTTCCCAGTATTGAAATTCCTTAGGCCTGTGCTGATTCACAATTTATCTGTAATTTGTCTTAGTGAGTTGCCTGGGGCACCAAAAGACTAAGATTAGCGCTTTAACCTAATCTTCTGTGCAGTTACTTTTGGTCATAGAGTTTGTAGGAGCCAGAGGTAATACTCAAAATAGTTCTTTAGTCATCTACCAACTACATTATGTTTCCTCTCAAAAGCTTATCTTATTTGACAGCATTACTAGTAAATGACACATGCTCAGAATAAAAATCTTTAGAATAATTATCAGTCAATAAGTCAAATAAGCATTTATTAAGTTACTAATATGTTCCAGGAATGGTGCTAAGCTCTTGATAGATAAAGAAAACAAAACACAGTCTTTGCCCTTGAAGAACTCATAATAAGAAGGGAGACAGAATGCAAATGACTATGTGTAAACAAGCTAGAAACAGGATAAATAGAAAATAATTAACAGAGGAAAGACACTAGAATTTTATTTTGGGATCTTTTACAGTAGGTGATTGATGTATTCTCTCAATTTCTATTTTCCCTTCCTGTTCAAGGACACAGGGCAGTTTCCCCTGATATTTCTTGTAATATGGTGTCAAGGCTCTTTTTTTATTGTGGCTTTCAGGTATTCTGATGATTTTTAGATTATCTCTCTAGGATCTATTTTTCTAGGTCAGTTATTTTTCTATTTTTTCTTCTTTTATTTTCTTTTATTTTCTTCTATTTTTCTTCTTTTTATTTTGTTTTATTATTTCCTGATGTCTAATGGATTCATTAGGTTCTAAGTGCCCAATTCTAATTTTTAGGAGACTATTTTCTTCCCTGAGTTTTTGTTTCCTTTTCCATTTGTCTAATCCTACTCTTTAGAGTTGTTTTCTTCAATGTTCAGTGAGGGTGTCTTCAAGAATGTATGTTTGAGCAGAATCTCAGACTTTTTTTTATTTTTGCTTTCTGTCTTAGACTCTTATTGATGGTATCTGATGAGATTAAATACTTTAAGATGAGAGGCTTTGGAAATTCCCCACCAAGGCCAACATGTGGCCCTGAAATACAAACCTGTGCCCTTTTCTGTGCTTAGCATTTGTTTTTCTCTATTTTATGTAAATGGATATCTGGACATTATTGATTACCAGAGACTCAGATTCCAGTGCCCAGGTTTGGCAGATACATCATCATCAAGGGCCAAGGAGCAAGTATAATTTTCAGGAATTGCATTTGGGGTTCATCCAGCAGTATCCAAGGTCTCATTTGGTGGTCATGCTGCATATGGACATGAATGTTGGGGGATCACTGAGATATAGAGACTGAATTAAACTTAAGCTCTCTCCTACCAGAATCCAAGGTGGGATATTAGAGGGATAGGTATGTATGTTTGTTCTTGTTATATCTCCAAAGTAAATATCTTTTTTTTTGGTAAAAGCTAACTGATGTAAGTAGTTAAATGGACCTGGAATCTACCTACTGGCTCCTGGAAGGTAGGGAAGCTGGGAGAGGGGAAGATAAAGGCAGTGGACACTTGAGCCAATAGCATTAGCTAAAAGATAACTCCAAACCCTCTAGAAGCCAATTCATCTGCTCTTTGCTAATATTTTCCTCAATATTTATCTAGTCTAGACTTGCCAAGAATGGCCCAACTCTCTTGCATAAGACATATAATCCTAATCAACTCCACTCCACAACCCTCTCTCTTAATTCCAATGTGAATACAAATGTACCTTTATCTTTAGAACCCTTAGACCCATAAAACTTGACTGGAGGCCACTGATTAATTTTGAACAATTACATGCACGATAATGTAAAAGGGAGACCATTTCACAATGGCATGAAGGATAAACTGGAGGAGGAAAAGACTAGAAATAGAGATTAGTTAATATTTGTTAATAGTTCAGATGAGACATAATGAGGGTTCTGAATGAGGGTAATAGCCTAAGGGGACTTGATGACTGGTTGAGAAAAGGAGAAATATCAAAGATGATTCCAGAGTCAAAGGCATAGATGACATATAGGACCAGGGTCATTAACAGGTATAAGGAATACATGAAGAGAAGAAAAAGATTTACCAGGACATGATGACTTCAGTTTCAAACATGTTTAGTTTCAGGTATTAGAAGAATGTCCAGCTAGAGATGTCCAGTAGGCAGTTGGAAAACATAGTCTAGAGCTCAAGATGCCCCCATACCGTGTCTTGAGACAAGAGTAGCTGGAAGAAGCCCTCACTCTGAAGCCTGGTGGAAATGGTTTTAAATCTCCATCTCTCATCTGGTCCCTCCCCATTTTAGCCTTAAGCCTAGCCAGGCTGCTGAAGAATGCAGGGATGGAGCTACAAGACCAGGTTCCTGGCAATCTGCTATTGCAGAGGTGAGGGGATCAGAAAGAATTTTCAGTGCAATCTGAAACTTGGTCAGAGAAGTTCCTGTTCCTAGAGAACATACACACAGCATCTTGATGAAAAACATGCAAGGGCAAAAGCACAAGTAAAGACAAGTCAAAGATTGACTCTTATGGTTTGTATTTTAATAGTTTCTTAGCAGGATAATTTTGATCTTTGATGAATAACCTATACAGAACCATTAACCGATCAATAAACATCTATTAAGTGCCTACCATATGCCAAGCACATATCCTGGAAACCTATGTTTCTGTGTGGCTATGGCAGACACGGCAAAGGGACAATAAACTGGGCTCAGAATTGAAAGGGGTGAAGGAGAAAGGAGAAAGGTCCATTGCCTTCAGGAAGTTTCAGGGTTTTTTTTAAGGACCTTACATTTTTCTATGAAGCAGAAGCTCATGTTTTTATACTAATGAGTCTCCCACTGTTTTTTGTTGGGGTTAAGTATAGAATCCTTCCACTTCCCAAGAACTGAAAATGAGTTATCACCTATATAGCATAATTGAGAGAATCTGTGGTGGCGACGAGTAGGCTACAGCACATCAAAAACAAGGAATTAGAAAAAAGAGCTAGATTAAAGGTTGTGATCATGAAATATATGATTGTGAAAAAAATGATCTAGTCATTGTTTTTAAGCAAGAGATAATCTGTGTGTTACTTTAATACCTTTGGATCCTTGTGATAGCTATAGAAAGTGAGGAAGCCCCCCAAAAAACATTAAAAAGATTCTTCCCCACTATACAGTGGGAGCCAAAGTGTGAGGACCTGATTCATGACTCCAGGGTTAATATAAACTACCTTTAACGTAAACAGCAAAAGAAGCTCTAACTATCCCTTGGGAAAAACATATACATCACCCTGGGCCATCCCTAGCATTATGCCTTCTTTGTTCTAATTCTATATAATATCTGGCCTGGCCTATATGAAAGGTGCTGTAGGGATCTATCTCTGTCCTCCTGCTATCAGGGACTGGTCTCAATGAGTAAACTTTCCCATTTAACCCTACTAAAACCTATTTACTTCCATAATGGCAGTCTTTTCTTTCTTTGATATTTCAGTACCTTCCTATTACAAAGGAATTGTTCCTTTGGATAGCTTGTATTCTTACACCCACCCTTCACCAACCCAAGGGCAAATGTGGATAATAGTTACACATGATAGTCAACCAAAGATGGGGTGCATTCTGCTTCACTGAGGGATCCCCAAATCAATGAAATGGAATAGATGCATTTTAGCATTTCAATACTGAAAGCTGAAGAAGTGATGACTCTCTCTAAATAGTACCACAGGAACCTTTTCAAGGCTAAATTCATTATTCCCCTTGGAATACTAAATACTAAGAAGTATTCCAAGAATTTTATTTTCATTGGAATTCTGGGGGGCCATTGCGTAACTCAGCCAGTTTGATGGCAATCATATGTTAGTCGGGGTCTTAAAAGACCCTTTTTTACTCTTTACTTTCCTGAATCTTGTAACATCTTTTATCTCTCCACAGGTCCCTGCCTACTTCCATCCTCTAATGAATCTAAATTGGGGAACAGATAATGGCAGTATTGAGCCTTAAGCAGGCCTAGATACTGAAACAAGTCTCAATCCCAAAACATTGGTGAATGAATACTAGCTAGTGAGAATCATATTGATACTTTAGTTGGAGGGAATCATTGAGTACTTTTTGAATATAGGCCAGGAAAGTTCCTACTGTTGAAGATTGGCAAATCTTCAAGATTTGCAGATTGGTAAAAGGAAATCAGGGGCAAAACTACAAATGCTTGCTGAGATATGGGACAAATAAAATTCTGGGAAAGCTGGCAGAAGTAAGGAGAAGGATTAAATAGAATGAGTATAGGAAATCCCTTGATTGAATGTTGTTTGGTCAACTATAGGGTTCATTTGTACAAGCTATTCATTTCTGTGCCCAATTCTATTTTGCCCATACCACTCTCAACATTTTTACCCCAATTCTCTTATTGCTTAAAGGAAGGACACTATATTAGGATCTGATGCTGTTAGGAGAAAGTTAAAGGCTAGTTATGCCAGCCTTGGGAACTGTTTACTTAGAGAAGAACATCAAAACTATTGGAGTGGAGGACACAGCAATGGAGTAGAAGCATTGGGTAGCATTTTCATACTACTTCCTATATGCCTTTGGTTTGAAATCAAAGAATCTGGGTTTGAATTCTATTTCTGATCCTTAGTATGGTGTGATCTGGACAAGTTAGTTAAATTATCTGGGCCCATTTTCTTTATCTGTAGAATAAGGGCGTTAGATTGAATGGTCTCTAAAACCACTTGCTTTCTAATCTAAATCTGTGATCTGATAATCTTTTTGTTATTATTATTTTTTTAATTTTTGTGATCCTATGATCTTATGAAATGATAGAAAGAAGAGATGTGAGTCAAGGGCAGAGCCTGAGAGCATGCCTACATTAAGGAGTTAAGAATAGGAAGAGGAGCCAGAGAAAGAGACAGAGTAGGTGCACTTAGGAGTGACCAAGAAGAGTGAAATGTCATAGAAACCAAAGGAGATGAAAGTACCAACAAAGAAAGGTGATCAGCCATGGCAGATATTGCAGGTAGGTCAAAGAGGCCACAGATTGGGGGGGGGGGGAGAAATCAACTATAAGCTTTGAAAGAGAAGCTTCAGTTGAACTCCTGCTATTGAACAGGTTCCTGTCAAAGTCTTTTAAAACAGGGGCCTCATCAAATTGTGAGCAAGCAGTATATACTCAGGGAATATTTGTTGAATTGAATGAAACAGGAAAATGATGGTATAATTCCTTTATTTTTAGCAGCTGCTTTCAAGTCTCATTTAGTAAATATTCTCTTTTAGATGTCCACACATATGGAACTAAAAATCAGAATTTCTCAGTTTACCAAGAAAATCTAGAAGCACTACCATTTTCTGACTTGTGGATTAGAGACTAGAATGGAAAGTAAATTTGAATGGGAGGATTTGACTCCTACTTGTGATAAGCAGCAAATGCAAAAAACAAACAAACAAACAAACAAAACCAATCTTATTTGTGCCTTCAGAGGCTACATTGATGGTTTGCATTCCGAGGAGCTGGCCAGCAAGAGCCATATTCTTTATCAGACTCATACATACAGAGCACAAGAATAAGTTCTGAGACCCTTATATTAGACTGTCCACACATCTGCAACTCCAGAGGGATAAATAAAATGTTCTGCTTGTTCAACTTATTATATTCCAGTCCAATAATGGTTTGGTTTCTATTGTTTGGGGAAGTTTTGTTTCTGTTAGATTAGTTTTTAGCAGAAGCATGTCTTGACAGCTAGCACCCCCAGTACATGCCAGTGGTGATAGAGTACTTTAAAGGGCTGTGTGCATTGTGGTATGAACATCTCAAGCCAAATAGTCCTTTTCTCTCCCTTTCTCCTTCCACCAGTTTCTTAGATTACACTTTTGTTCTGAATGAATGCTGATGTCCAATATGCCCAAACTGCCTTTTACAAAGTTGGCCTACTTCAGAATGGGCTAATCTGCAAATTAGATTATGTCCTCTAGGATAATTAAGAGCTCTTTACAAAATAAAGTAATAAGAATTTAGAACATCATTAGAATAGCAGCTAAAATAAAATGACTCTTCAATAAGTTATAGTTCTTTAAGATGCAATGAGCAACGGAGCTAGGATATCAAAGGTAAAGACAATGGCTTTTTCCCTTTTAAACTTTTATTGTTCATCTTTAAAAAATCAATAGAAATAGGTCCCCCTTCTCCTCCCCACCCTGTCTTCCCCTTAAACTGGGGTGTACTCTGAGAGTCTTTAGTGAGAGTTTGCTATTATGCACCAGCCATCCCTCCTCACCCTTACAGAATTAAAATGTCAGTTTCTATTAGATGTCACAGGAAAGGCAATGTGGTATAGTGGTCAGAGATCTGGCCTTGAAGCTAGGAAGATGGGAATTCAAGTCTTGCCTCTGACACATACTGATGGTCACTTGACCTCAGCGCTTTAGACAACTCTCTAAGATTATGTGGCAGAAAATTATGTTGCAGGAAAAGATGCCTATAAGGATTGATGGAGGGAGTTTCTTCATCTGGGAATTTTTTATATCAGCCAAATCAGAGGTCCAACCCCTATCCTACCATTTCCCTAAACTCTCCCAATACATAGACTCCTTTTTTCTTTAGTAGAAAGCAATGAAAGACTCTGTCTGTCTGTTTTTAGAACCCAAGTCATATTTACTTAAGATGTTTGCCCTTGAGGCTTAATCTCAAAATTCTTTCAGTAAAAATGAGACTCAATGAGGCCAAGATGTCATAAAACCTAACTAAATTTGTAACATTTTCGTTTTGAACACGAACAATCTGTCTTGTTACTGCTCATTAGCTACACAGACAGTCTTTATAAGAATAGCCTAAGACTACAAGAAAGCTGAGCCGTGGCCACTTTTCCTTTTTTAAGTTGTGGAATTTGAAAAGTGAGTGGTTTGGAAGCTCTAGACCCTTAAACTATTCAATGTTTTTTTTTAGTGGGATGAGTTCCAAAAGAGGCTCAAGCAAGTTTCTAACAAAACTTCATATTGTGGGCTTATTTTGAAACGTAATAAGCAGGTAAGAAATTCTTTGAAAATGAGGTGGTACAGGCTAAGATGGCCTAGTGACTGGCAGAGTAGATGTGATAAAGAAGGAAAAAATGAACTTAACATTTTGATCTTGTTATTTTTAAGTAGTTTTGACATCTGGAGGAGCAGAGAGGAAACTTCTAATGCTTTTGTGTATGTGATATGATTTTCCATAAGTATTTTATTTTTAGTCTGGGAACATCCTGACCAAAATAGATGATGTTAGGCAGAAATGAACTCTTTATGCTCAACTTGACATAACTGTAAATGGCATCCATAAGCCAAAGAAGTGCTTGTCTTTATGGCAATGAGTTTTTGCCAAATGAGTGACACTTTTATTGCTTGCCAAGTTCCTTGACTTGTAATTCTTGTTGGTATCTCTTAAAGAGTACTTGTATAGGTCCAAAGATGAACAAAGTATTTTAAAAAATGGACTATCCAATCTTTTTGTGGTGACAAAGAATTGGAAACTAAAGGGATACCCATCAGTAGGGGAATGGCTGAGCAAATTGTGGTATATATATATTGGTAATGGAATAATATTGTGCTATAAGAAATAATGAGCAGGAGGATTTCAGAAAAACCTCAAAAGACCTATATGACCTGGTACAAAGTGAAGTGAGCAGGACCAGCACATTATATACAGCAAGTAATGGCAATAAGGTTTGATGAACAACTATGAATGACAGTTATTTTCAGTAATAAAATGATCTAAGATAGTCCCAAAAGGCTGATAATGAATAATACTATCCACCTCCAGGAAAAGGAGTGATGGGGTCTGAATATAGATTGATGCAGATCATCCTTCACTTTATTTTCTTCATGTTATTTTTTAAATTGTGTTTTCTTTCACAACATGAACATGGAAATATATTTTGTATGATAACACATGTATAGCCAATTATAAATTATCTATCGTCCCAGGGATGGGTTAGAGGAGGAAGGGAGTGGGGGAGAGAACGTAGAACTTAAAATGGTAGAAAAAAACAAATGGCAAAAATTGTGCTTTCATGTAAGTGAGAAAAAAATAAAACATTATCAAAAGAAAAAATGATTGGATCATATCATTGGATCATAGGAATATCAGCTTATATGGAGCCCTTGAGCTGGAAGGGCCCTCAGAAGCCAACCAATTTAACTCTCTCATTTTCCACGGAAGGAAATCGAAGCCCAGAGAATTAATAACTTGCCTTGAAGTCAGACATGGAGTCAAACTAATTTCAATACAACTGATGATTTAAAGACTCTTTAGATGAAACAAAGAGACAAAGGAAATAATTAAGTAGTGTCAGCTTAAGGCAAAAGTTTGGGACTATGGAAAAGGAGTGAGAAAATGTACCTTCCTCCTTTTACTCGGGATGTGGGGTTCAAACATATGAGAAATGGTAGCTTTGTCAGTTGCTTTTGCTTAACTCTTCTTTGTTAAAGGAAAAGGAGCACTGAGGGAGGAATAGAGAGGAATCTGTTCTAAAATAAGCTTTTTATTTAAACAAATAGCATCACTAAAACTTTTTAAAAACCGAGACATAAAAGAAATCAGATATATAGAAAGAAAAACATCTTGAGGATAAGTAACAAACAAACAAAACTTTCAATAATGCTCCTCCCACAAATTGGTTAGTCTAATGGAAGTAAAAAGATGGCCTTTAAGTCCGAATAATATGATATTGCGTTAGCTGAGCTTGTCAACATCTCATTCAACCAACAAGCACTTATTAATTGTGTTCTAGATACCAAGTACAATGCTAAGCAAAAAGTCCCTGTCCTCAAAGAACTTACATTCTATCAGAATATCTAAGAATACAGGAACTAAGTTTCATTGAATTTGCTTTTAAAAAACAAGGTAAGACTAACTCATTAGAGAAAAAAATTTAAGAGGTTATTCACTAATACTGAGACAGGTTGAGAATAACTGGTTAGGTGTAGCACAAAAGAAAAATCTCAGTGTTTTTAGTAGACCACAATTTAAATATCAGTCAATAATATAATATTAAGAGGCAGAGTCAAGATGGTGGCTTAGAAGCAAAATTCAAGTCCTCTGTGAAAACCCTTCCACATCAATCAAAAACAAAGCCCTTCCAGGGGGACACAAAACCAAATACTACAACAGGACAGAGCTGGGGTCCCTCCTGTTCAATTCAACGTTAAAAGGTATAGAGAGAAGGTCAAATTCTCAGCTTTAAGGAAAAGAAAAAAGGAAAGTCCCAGGACCCTTCTCCCACCTACTATGCTGAGATTCAGGTATTTGCTGGGATCTAAGGGGAAGGGCTCAAGCCTTGGAGGGAGTGCATTGCTACCACAGCTACTCAAGGCTCAGGATGCTGACCACAGCTGGCATAGAGGCAGCTAGATGAGAGAAGCAGAGAGGAGGGTAGCCTGGTTTCAGCCTTCAGCCTCCACTCCCCATCTAGGGCTTCAGCATCTGGAGGTTTTGGCCTCAGGGCACATCCAGCTAGGCTGATCAGATCATCAGGCTTAATTTCCTCTAGCAATAATGCAGATAAAGCTCAATCTCCAACACCCCTCCCCTACCTACTATGCTGAAACCTGCCCGCCCCCCCCCAAGAATCCAGTTGTCTAGGATCCTAGGGCAAAGGCTGCAAACAGGAGAGAGTACCTTGGTACCACCAAGGGAAGCTAAGGGCTCTGACTGGGCAGCTGGCAGGGAGAAGGCTAGCAGAAAGGAAGAGAGGAAGATGAGGGTAATTACCTTTAGCCTTCACACCTTCATTTTCACCTTCAGGTTCTCCCAGCAGTTAGGGAAGATCTGGCCTTGAAGCTCATTAATACAACAGGTCAGCTCCATCAACCTAATCCAGTTAATCAACAAAGCAGAGAAGAAGCCTCTTCAGGACAGAATAGTCCAAACCCACAAATCCAGCAAATAAATAGAGGAACAAGAATACAGACAATGGGGAGAGGGCAAAGGGGAGTAGGGAAAAATATGAGTAAACAACAGAAAAAGAAAAAAGAAATTACAATCAACAGCTTTGATCCAAGTAATGAACAAGGAACAAATGGATCAGAGGAGGACCAAGGAACCCCAAGCAAAAACTCAGGAATACCAGCAAATTGGGCATAGGCTTTGGAAGAACTCAAAACATAATTAAAAAAAAAACAATTAAAAGAAGCTGAAGTAAATTGGGAAAAGAACTTAAAAGGCAAAATAGGTCATTTGGAAACAGACATATGAACTAAAACAAGAAAATAGTGTCTTTAAAGCCAGAATTGATCAGCTTGAAAATGAGGCAAAGAAAGCAAAAAAAGACTTACAAAGAAAAACAGACCAAAGGGAAAAAGATGACAAAAAAAAGCCAGGGGTGAAATTCAGTCTTTAAAAATTAGAACCCAACACTTAGGACCAAATTACTTCACAAGGCAGCAAGACTCTATAAAACAAAATCAAAATAATGAAAAAATTGAGGAAAACATGAAATACCTCACTGATAAAACAACAGGCCTAGAAAACAGAACCAAGAGAGACAATCTAAGAATTATTGGACTACCAGAAAATCGTGACCAAAGAAAAAGCCTGGACATCATTCTACAGGAAATTATCCAAGAAAATTGCCCCAACATTCTTGAACAAGATGGTAAAGTAGAGATTGAAAGAATCCACAGATCACCTCCTGCATTAAATCTACAATTGAAAATGCCCAGGAATGTTATACTCAAGTTCAAAAACTTCCAGACCATTGAAAAGATACTACAGTATGCTAAAAAGAAACCACTCAGTTATCATGGAGCCACAGTTAGGATAATACCGGACCTGACTGCATCCACACTGAAGGACTTGAAGGCATGGAATATGATATTCCAGAAAGCAAGGGAACTGGTTCTACAACCAAGAATCAACTAGTCAGCAAAACTGACTATATTCTTGTAGTAAAAAGTATGGTCATTTAATAAAATAGAAGACATCCCAGCATTCCTAAAGAAAACACCTAAGGGGAAATTTTTTTTAAGGAGCCCAATAAGTTAAAAGGATTTGTATTCCTATAAGAAAAGAGGATATTGGTTTAACTCTTAAAAATTGTTATTAGCATAAGGGTAGCTAGAAAAAGTATACTTAGAGGGTATAGTGGTAAACTGTATAGAACAATATGACAAATATATATATATATATATATATATATATATATATATATACATATAAACTAGGGGTAAAAAAGAGGAGCATACAAAAAGAAATGGGAAAAGAGATAAAATGGGGTAAATATTTCATAAAGAAATGCATGTGGGGAGGAGAGGAGAAGACCAATACAATGGAAGGGTGGAGGAGGTTAGTGACAGGTAATACTTAAATCTTATAAGCATTGAAATTAACTTAGAGAGGGAAAAACAGCCAGATCCATTGGAGTAGAGAATCATATCATGCCCTATAGAGAAGTAGAATGGTAATAAATGGGCTGGTGGGGTGGGGGGAGCAATACAAGAGAGGGAGAGGTTAGAGGNAAGGAGAAAGACAAAATGGAGGAGAATACACAGACAGTAATTATAACTGTGAATGTGAACAGTATGAACTCACAAAAAAAAAAGAAAAAAAAGAAAAGAAAAGAAATAAGGAAGCAGATAGCAGAATGGATTAAAAACCAGAAACCTACCACATGTTGTCTACAAGAAACACACCTGAGACATACAAACACAAGGTAAAGGTAAGAGGTTGAAGCAGAATTTACTGGGCTGCAACTGAGATAAAGAAGGCAGGAGTAGCAATTATGATCTCAGATAAAGCTAAAGCAATAATAGATCTCATTAAAAGAGATAAGGAAGGTAATTACATCTTAATGAAAGGCAGAATAAATAATGAAGAAATATTGGTACTCAACGTGTATGCACTAAATGGTACAACATTCAAATTTCTAAAGGAGAAACTAAGGGAACTTAAGGAGAAAATAGATAGTAAAACCATACTAGTGGGGGACCTCAACCTTCCTCTATCAGAACTAGATAAACAGAAACAAAAATAAATAAGAAAAAAGTAAGGGAAGTGAATGAAACATTAGAAAAATTAGAGCTAGATATATGGAAAAAAATAAATGGGGGTAAAAAGGAATATACCTTCTTTTCAGCAGCACATGGCACATATACAAAGATTGACCATGTAGTAAGCCATAAAAACATTCCAAACAAATGTAGGAAAGCAGAAATAATAAATGCAAATTTTCAGAGTATAATGCAATAAAACTCATAATTAATAAGGGCTTGTGGAAAGGCATATTTAAAATTAATTGGAAACTAAATAATTCTTCAAAATTTGTGGATCAAAGAACAAATGAAAGAAACAATTACCAATTTCATTGAAGACAATGACAATGAGGAAACAACTTATCAAAATCTATAGGATGCAGCCAAAGCAGTATTGGGGGGGGGGGATTTTTATCCCTGAGTGAATATATCAACAAATCAGAGAGGGAAGAGGTCAAAGAATTGGGCATACAACTTAAAAAATTAGAAAGAACAAATTTTTTAAATCTAGATAAAATATAAATTGGAGATCATAAAAATCAAAGGAGAAATTAATAAAATTGAAAGTAAAAGAACTATTGAATTAATAAATAAGATTATGAACTAGTATTTTGAAAAAACAAATAAAATAAAGTACTGGGTAATCTGATGAGAAAAAGAAAGAAGAAAATCAAATCAAATCAAAGATGAATAGGGTGACCTCACTTATAATGAAGAGGAAATCAAGGTAATTTTTAAGAGCTATTTTCCCCTATTACATGGCAATAAATATGACAATTTAGGTGAAATTTGTGAATATTTATAAAAATATAAATTGCTTAGATTAACAAAAGAGAAAATAGAATAGTTAATCCCAACTCAGAAAAAGAATTTGCCATCAAGGAACTTCTTAAATAAAAATTCCCAGGGCCAGATGGATTCACAAGTGAATTCTATCAAACATTCAAAGAACAGAACTACTCCCAATGCTATACAAGCTATTTGACAAAATAATCAAAAAGAAGTTATAGCAAATTCCTTTTATGACACAAATATAGCCTGGCAGACCAAAAACAGAGAAAGAAAACTACAGACCAATCTCCTTAATTAACATAAACGCAAAAATTGTAATTAGAATACTAGCCAAAAGACTCCAGAATGAGAATTATTCCCTATGATCAGGTAGGATATATACCAGGAATGCAAGGATGGTTTAATATTAGGAAAACTATCCACATAATTGACCATATTAAAGCCTTTGACAAAATACAACACTCGTTCCTATTGAAAACACTAGAAGGACTGGATAGGCTTTTCCTAAAAATAATAAACAGTATATATTTAAAACCACCAGCAAGTACCGTCTGCAATGGGGATAAGTTAGAAGCTTTCCCAGTAAGATCTGGAGTGAAGCAACGATACCCATTATCACCTCTATTATTTAACATTGTACTAGTAATGTTAGCAGAAACAATTAGAGAAGAAAAAGAAATTGAAGAAATTAAAGTAGGCAATGAGGAGACTAAACTATCACTCTTTGAAGATGATATGATGGTCTATTTAAAGAATACTAGAGAATCAACTAAAAAGGTAGTGGAAATAATTAAGAACTTTAGCAAACTTGCAGGATACAAAATAAAACCACATAAATCATCAGCATTTCTATATAGTTCCAATACAACTCATCAGCAAGAGTTAGAAAGAGAAATTCCATTTGTAATCATCCTAGGCCAGTGATGGGTAAACTATGGCCTGCAGGCCAGATGAGGCCCCCTGAAATGTTCTATCTGGCTACCTGGAGATATTATTCCTAATCTGACGAATATAATGAGTAGGATATACTACAATGAAACTTCGAAAGAGTTGCCATAGAAACAGACTGACACATGAGCATTTCCTTTACTTTGGCCCCCTCTTTAAAAAGTTTGCCCATCACTGCCCTAGACAATATAAAATATTTAGGAAATCTATTTGCCAAGACAAACACAGGAATTATATGAACACAACTAAGAAACACTTTCCACACAATTAAAACTAGAACTAAATAATTGGAAAAACTTTAATTGCTCATGGGTAGGATGAGCTAATATAATAAAAATGACAATCTTATCCAAATTTATTTACTTATTCAGTGCCATTCCTATCAAGCTACCAAGAAACTTTTTTATTGAATTAGAAAAAATTATAACAAAGTTCATTTGGAAGAACAAAAGGTCAAGAATATCAAGGGAACTAATGAAAAAAATGTGAAGGATGATGACCTAAAAGTACCAGATCTTAAACTGTACTACAAAACAGTGATCATCAAAACAATATGTTACTGGCTAAGAGACAGAAGGGAGGATCAATGGAATAGACTTGGGGTAAATGACCTCAACAAGATAGTGTACAATAAACCCAAAGATCCCAGTTTTTGAGACAAGATCCCACTATTTGACAAAAACTGCTGGGAAAATTGAAAAACAGTATGGGAGAGATTAGGTTTAGATCAACATCTCATACCCTATACCAAGATAAATTCAGAATGGGTAAATGACTTAATATAAAGAAGTAAATTAGGAGTAAATTAGGAGAACATAGAATAGTATACCTGTCTGCTCTGTGGGAAAGAATTTAAGACCAATCAAGAGATAGAGAATATTATAAAATGTAATATGAATAATTTTGGTTACATTAAATTAAAAAGATTTTGTACAAACAAAACTAATGCAGCAAAAATCAGAAGGGAAATAACAAATTGGGAAAAAAAATCTTATAACAAAAACCTCTGACAAAGGTCTAATTTCTCAAATCTATAAGGAGCTAAATCAATTGTACAAAGAATCAAGACATTCACCAATTGATAAATGGGCAAGGGACATGAATAGGCAATTTTCAGATAAAGAAATCAAAACTATTAATAAACACATGAAAAAGTGTTTTAAATATCTCATAATTAGAGAAATGCAAAACAAAACAACTCTGAGGTACCACCTCACCTAGCAGATTGACCAATATGACAGCAAAGGAAATTGATAAATATTGGAGGTAATGTGGCAAAATTTGGACACTCATGCATTGCTGGTGGAGTTGTAAATTGAACCAACCATTCTGGAAGGCAATTTGAACTATACCCAAAGGGCTTTAAGATTACCTGCCCTTTGATCCAGCTATACCACTGCTGGATTTGTACCCCGAAGAGATAATAAGGAAAAATATTTGTACAAAAATATTCATAGCCACACTCCTTGTGGTGACAAAAAAACTGGAAAATATCCATTGATTGGGGAATGGCTGAACAAAATGTGGTATCTGTTGGTGATAGAATACTCTTGTGCTAAAAGGAATAATCAACTGGAGGAATTCTATGTGAACTGAAACAATCATCAGGATTGATGCAGGGCAAAAGGAGCAGAACCAGAAGAACATTATACACAGAGACTGATATACATTATAGCACAATTGAACGTAATGGATTTCTCTACTAGCAGCAGTGCAATGACTTAGGACAATTTAGAGGGACTTATGAGAAAGAATGCTATCCACATCCAGAGAAAGAATTGTGGGAGCAAAAACACAGAAGAAAAACATATGATTGATCAAACAGTTCGATGGGTGTATGATTGAGGATGTAGACTTAAATGATCACTCTATTACAAATATCAATAATATGGAAATATGTTTTGAACAATGATACATGTAAAACCCAGTGAAATTGCTCATAGACTCTGGGAGGAGGGAGGGAGGAGCAGAGGTAAAGAACATGAATCATGTAACCATGGAAAAATATTCTAAATTAATTAATTAAATAAAATAATTTAAAAATAGATAATATTAATTTTTAAAGCCAATATGTTATTGAAAATTATTAATAAAAATGCCTCAGAAGATCCTAAAAGTGGTTTTGTTAAGTCAGTATCTCACAAAGAAAACTTTTTTCTTTATCTCAAACTGTTTCCAGGTCTACTTACTTAAGGTTCTATAACTAACAAGGAATGTGAGGCACTTAGACTGGATTTAGAGATTTAATTCATCACTGAAATGATTAAAAGTTTGGAAAATTAGATGGACAAGAATGGTCCCTGAACAGTGCTCTTCAATCCTTATTAATTAGCATATAAAAATAAAAGAATGGGAATGATTTTATTTGGAAAAAAGGAGGCACAGGGTTATGGAAATATATAAAATTTCTATGCAGCAGATGGTGGCTGGTGGATCTGGTTTCTCCTCTGCCAGATGTCTCTTTCCTGGGACTTTGGACAATGGGGATTGTGCCATTCAACTGTGGAACAATCCTTAGAGGGGCAGCTGTGGGGAGTATGAGACACTGGGTATACTCTGGGAATAATTGCAGTCAAGAGATAACTAGTTACATATAGGAGCTGATATCTCTCTTCCTTCATTATAATGGACTAGCCACTGATGAACAAGATAACAATCACTTACTGTACATTTCTGCCTTCTCTCTATCTTGAGAATTGCTTTACGCATATGCATGTCATGATAAAAAACATTGTCAGGATTTGTACTGTAGTTAATTGAAAGCAACACTAATGAAGCATACACAAACAGTTATTTCTCCCTCATGATAAATAACATTACTTTGGTGATGCTCAGTATATTAGACAGGATATTCTGTAATACAGCCACTTACTTTCATCTTTGGTCTTGCTCCAGTTGGCATTGGGTTTGGCATGAAATCTAAATCCTGGATACTTTCCTCTTTATTTCTATAAATTCCCTCGCTCTGATGATCTCTATTAAGGACATTTTCCAGTTTTTTTGAACTCTGTTCAGGGAGAGAAAGAAAAAAAAAAGGAGAAGCATTAAAAGTATTTTTGGTTCAAATATCTTCCCTTAAAGGTGGCCAGGAAGTGATCCTGCCCTGTTGCAAGGGGGCCCTACAAAGCTATACTTTTGAGTGTGGGTACAGCAATGGAGGGTGAATTTTATCCTGGGATCAGTGTAACCAAGATTAGAGTTTCATGGTTTCAGAAGGATGAATTTTTCAGTTAATAAACATTTAGAGGCCACCTAATAAGTCAGTGAAAGGTTGCAATTTGCAGTCTAAGAATATAGGAATTAAGTTTCATTTCATGAAAAAATTATTGAATTTGCTTGTAAAAAATAAGATAAAACTTGTTAGAGAAAAATGTTAGGGGCTTATGCACTTATACTGAGAAAGGATGGAAAAATATAATAATTATAAAGTATTTATCATGAACCTGGTATATAATAAATCCTATATAAATGTTAGTCCTTATATATAATATGTATGTTTATATATGTACACATGAAGTAAATTCAAATAATTTCTGGTAGTAATACTAATAATTATGACTGGTATTTATATAATACTTTAAGGGTTTTTTTTCTTTTTTTTTTTTTAGATTATTTTTCCATGGTTACATGATTCATGATCCCCTCATCCACTTCCCTCGCCATCCCAGAGGTGACAAGCAGTTCTCCTGGGTTATACATCTTTGTTCAAAACCTGTTTCCATTTTATTCATATTTGCAGTAGAGCAATCCTTTCACGTCAAAACCTCAATCATATCCCCATCGATCATGTTTTTCTTCTATATTTCTACTCCCACAGTTCTTTCTCTGAATGTGGCTAGTTTTCTTTCTCATAAGTCCCTCAGAATTGTCCTGGTCATTGCATTGCTGCTAGTAGAGAAGTCCATTATATTTGATTGTGCCACAGTGTATCTGTCTCTATGTACAATGTTCTTTTGGTTCTGCTCCTTTCGCTCTGCATCAATTCGTGGAGGCACTTGAAGGTTTTCAAAGCATTTTTCCTATGTTATTACATCTGATCTTCACAATAACCCTGTGAGGTAGATGATATTATTACCTCTACTTTATAGATGAGAAAACTGAGATGCAGAGAAGCTAATGTCCTGACCAGGGTCACACAACTAGTAAATATATAAAATAGGATTTGAGTCCAGGTCTTCTTGGCCTCATGTAGAAAATGGCACATGAGACTCAAAGGAAGTTAAGAGTTCCTTTATGCAGATATGAGGAAGGGGAACATACCAGTTACAGCAATGCATGGAGGCAGGAGATGAGATGTGTAGTTTTTATACTTCAGTACATAGTCAATTGTTGTGTATGTACCATATGCTGCTGAAAAGAAGGTTTATTCCTTTTTTATCTCTATTCATTTTTCTCCAGAAATCTATGAAATCTAACTTTCAAAAATTCATTCACTTCTTTTACTTCTTTCTTGTTTATTTTTTGGTTAGATTTATCTAGTTATGATAGGGGAAGGTTGAGGTCCCCCACTAGTATGGTTTTAATTAATTTTACTATTTTTTATTTTTACTATTTTTAATTTTACCACTTACAAAATTTAATACTTACTATCTATTTTCTCTTTAAGCTCCATTAGTTTCTCCTTTAAAAATCTGGAGGCTATACCATTTGGTGCATATATTTTAAGTATTGATATTACGTCATTGTCAATACCACCTTTTAACAAGATGTAATTACCTTCCTGATCTCTTTTAATCAGATCTATTTTTATTTTAGCTTTGTCTGAGATCATGATTGCTACTCCTGCTTTTTTTAAGGAGATGAGATGTATAGATGGAATAGCTGAGAGGTCATTTTGACTGAGATGTACAGCACATGCATGGAGTGCTATAAATTTGAATGCAGATATTTCCTCTGACAAGGAAGATTATGACTTATCTAAATCTAAGAAATTATCCCAGAATTGCTCTGATTGAGAGCTGGTGAGTAGCCTTTGGAGGAGACTAACTCCTTAGGACTTTGCCAGACTGCTCTTCACATGACAAATACATGCTCCATTATGCCACTACTGACATTCTCTAGCTGTGTAATCTTGGGATCCCATTGCTACAGTGCCTCCTAGGTGCCACACTGGACTAAGTGCTTTACAAATATCATCAGATTTATCCAGCACTACAGCTGCCATTCTATAAATCAAATGACCAACTCTTGTTCGTTTCTCCAAGAGTTTATGCGGTCTTGGTACAGACCCTAAAAACCCAGGTCCAATACATATTCTATGATAAGGCTATTGTAGAAAAATATTTCTGGAAGGTCAAAAATAGAGTCATTTTTATTTAACTCAATTAGAAAAATATTTATTCATGAAATGGGGTGTTTATTAAGGATTCCTATGCTGTTTTTGGACCTTGATAAATGATAGGGACATAATGTTTAAAAATGACATTGAACAAATCTTCAAAATTTTTACAAATGAATAAAGGTTAAATACTATGTATACAAATAAGAACAATCCATTATAATAACAATAATGATTATAGCTATAATTTACATGGTATTTTAAGATGTGAAAAGCACTTTAAATAGGTTTTTGTTAAGAGCAAAGGAAGAAAACCTGAGAAGTATAATAGACAATTGAAGAAGGGCAAGATTATTTTTTTCGTAGAAGGATCAAGGAAGTCTTCCTGAAGGATGTGGCACATGAGCTGGACCTTGAACAATATAGAGCCTATCAAAACTCAAAAGCAACTAATTGCAATTAATTTAGTTTAAACTAGGAAGACCAAAGTTTTACAAAATATTATTATAGAACCTCATTTTACATGAACTCAACACACACAAATTCAAGTATACACAATTGACAATTTAAAAAAAAAGGCAGAAAAATATGTAAAGTAAAAAATTTTAATTATGTGCTAAATCTTCACCATTTTCCCAAGTAGTGTAAAGTCTCACAGCAATTCACCAAGTCACGTTCATTCTTGCTCTGAGAAGTGTTAGTGTTAGTCATTCTATTGTTGTGTGCCAAACTTTAGCTCCCAAATCAATCTTTGTCCACAGTTCTTGCTTGCAGAAGTTGTGCCCACATCTGAGCTGTGCTTCTCTTTGTTTCATTAATATTACTTAGTTATTAATAATGGCCCTGAACTATGACAGCAGTGATGCTGGTAGCTCTGAGAAGCCTAAGAAAAGTCATATGTCTTTTTTACATAAGAAATACTTATAAAATAATGGAGTCCATTATTATGTGCAATTTCAATTTATGTGAAGGGTCCTGGAACATATTGATCATGGAAAATAAGGTCCTACTTTAATAGCATAAACATTCAGAAGTAAAGGGCAATATTGGCTTTCAGCTCTTATTTTGCTTGAAAAAGTTTATCTTAAACTTTATGGGATTATCTCTGGTAAAGCCTGATAGTTAGGTCTTCAAATATAAAAAAATGAGAAGCTGACAAAAAAAGAGATGTAAACCAAAGGCATGATCAGATTCTAGAGTGTGCATTTTTCTCTCTACTATATTAAAACCTCACCCAAAACTCTTTAAATTGTCAATAGAAGTTACAGTACAGGTAAGGCTTTCAACTTTTTTTTAAAAATCCAAACTAATGATATTTTAAGAATCAGATCCAAAAGTTAATAATAGTTTTGGCTTTAAGAGTAACATATATCTCTTCCTAAGTCAAGAGAAGACTTATACTAGTAGGGAACATAACTGCATAATCACCATGTTGTCTATATAAGTGTATATAAGAGTATATTTCTCTTTAAGGCCATATAAAAAGCCAAGTGATAACAAAATATAGAGCACAAGGAGAATCCCACACTTTTTTTTTTTTTAGGTTCAGCAAAAGATTTATTTTCCAGTCACCGTGTCTGGTATCTGTTGTTTCATCCATCAATATTTAACCACCAGGTGGTGATGTGATGTGTACCCTGATCACATTCAATGAGAAAACTTCAAATTTCCATATTCCTCATTCTGGGTATTATGGGCAACCTCTTTGCTAAGCAGAGATGCTGAACTTTCTATAGTTCTTAGGGAATCAACAATTCCTATATGCTTCAGTTCTATCTCCCTGGGGAGGGAGGATGCCAACTTCTTTTCTAGAAGTATAGATTACAACAGATTTAATCAATCTGAAGACAGCTAACAACTTCCCCCCACCATTCCTTGAACCTGGCAATGTTCTCTGAGTCCTGGCTAAAAAAAAAAAAAAAAAGGATGTTATGAATATTTTGGTGTCTGTAGGATCTTTCTTTCTCTCTTGGAACTCCTTCAATCGTATGCCTAGTAGTGAGATCTCTATGAAAAGGGTACCAACATTTTAATCTCATTTTAAAAAAGCATAATTCCAAATTGCTTTCTGGAATTATGCAACCAACTGACATCTCTTCCAATATGTCTATCATTCTGAAGACTCTCCTACAATGGTTATTTCCACCTTTTCTTATATTTAGCAACTGGTTGGGTATAAGGTAAATGCTAAGAATTATTTTGACTTTTATTCTTTTCCCTGTTAGTGATTTGGAGCAAGTTTTCATAAGGTTGTTAATAGTTTACAATTCTTATTTTGAGAACCCTTTGTTAATATCCTCTAATATTATCTATTGTTAAATGACATTATCATATTTTATGATTTTGTTCAGCAGTGTCAATTTAAAAAGCCTATAAACAAATTAGTATTATTGCATAAAAGAATGTAATAAAGTAAAATAATTATAATTTTAGGGGGACTTTTGGTTTGTTATTACTTTAAGCTAAAGGTGTGACCATAATGGGAATGATTTTTGACATTCTGCAAAGCCCTCCATGGAGTGAGCAGAAAGGGAAGTCTGTTGATATTAAGAGTTGCCATTTGTCTGGCTTCCACATAGGGCTTATCCATCTATTCTGTTATAACTTGGGTCAACTACATGTTGCACTAAATTAAAAATCTCAAAATTTATTTCTAGAATCAAATAATAACTTGGTATATAAGATTCAATTTCTTCTTATGTTTAATTCTATCCCTATAGAAGAAAAGATTGTTTTCAGAATTATTTGTGTAAGGAGATCATCCTTAAGGTCTACAAAATAAGCCCTGAGCATTACAGAAAGATCAATAAGTTAACTGAGAAATGAAAAAAGAGCCCTATGTGAAAATGGTCCAATTTAATAAAAAGGACATTGCAGAGCTGATGTTATGAAAAAGTAATGTTCTTTTAGAGTTTTTTTCTTTTATCAAATCTCATAACCTACAGAGATATACATTTCCTATTGCTTTTCCTGACAATGTACTTAGTGAAATGAATTTTCTTTCTTTTTCTTGAGCTTCTGGAGTAGTTAATGAGAAAATAAACATTTATTAATCACCTACTGTGCACGAGGCATTTTGCTAAGCCCCCTGAAAAATACAAAAAACAGAAATAAAAAGCATCCCTGCTCTCAAGGGACTCATAATATAATAGGGGAAACAAAATGTAAATAACTAGAAATATATAAAATGCATATAGAATAAATGGAAAGGAACCACAAAGAAGGTACTAATCATTAGGGAGACAAGAAAAGGACTCATGGAGAAGATGGAATTTAATCTGTCTTGAAGGGAAACCAAGAGATCTAAGAGGGAGAGGTGAAGAGGAAGGGCATTCTAAGAATGGAGAATAGCCACACCAGAGGTATGGTGACAGAATGAGAAGTGGGTGAAAACAGCAAGTTGATCAGTATGGCTGGATGGCAGGGTATGCAGATGGAAATAATGTGTAAAGTAATTAATTGTAAAGGCAGGAAAAGATCAGGTTATAAAGAGCTTTAAATGCAAAATGGAGGGCATTTAATTTGAGCCTGGGGGTAACTGGGAACCTTTGGAATTTACTGAGTGCAGAGGATGAATGGGAAGAGAGGTGGAGATGACATGGTCAGACCTATGCTTAAGAAAAATCACTGTGGCAATATAGAGGAGGAAGGCCTGGGAAGATGTGTAAGCGACTTAAAGCAGAGAAACTAACTGGAAAATTAGTGTTATAGTTGAGGTGAGAAGAGATGAAAGCTTTGTGAGTGGAGAGAAGAAGAAATGAAATGTTGTGAAGATATAAATGACAAGATAATGGGGGGATGGGGTGTATGAAATAGTGAGCTCTGTTTTGGATATGTTAAATTTGAGATGCCTGTGAGATATTAATTTTGAGATTCCTAAAAGGTAGTTGGTAGTATAGAACTATCACTCCAGAGTCAGACTAGGGTTGATAATATAGCTGTAGGAATCATCCACAAAGAAATTATAATTGAACCCATCAAAGTTGATGAGATTGCCATGAGAGAGAATAGAAATTAATGAGAGGAGGATTTAAGATGGAGCCTTAGAGAACACTCCCATTTATTGAATATGATAAGGATGAAGATCCAGGAAAATGATATTGAGAAATGTCCAGAAAGGTAAGAAGAGAGAGGTAAGAATATACAGGATGTGACTCACTGGGTCAAATGTTACAGAAAGGTTAAGAAAAATCATGATTGAGAAAATGCCATTAGTTTGGCACTTAAGAGATCATTGATAACTCTAAAGAGAGCCATTTCATTTTAATAATGAGGTCAGAAGCCAGACTGTAGATGATTTAAAAGAGTGAGAAGAGAAGAAATAGAGGTGCTATTCTATTAAAAATCTCAAAAAAATTTAAATTCAATTTCGTTTCTTTTCGGTGATCAAAGATCTATCTTGTCTCCCTCCAAACTTCCCCCAACCAATGAAAAATAAAGAAAAAAAACCCTTTTGATACAAATATGCATAGATAAGCAAAACAAGATTCTGCATTGGCCATGTCTCAAAAATATGTGTCTCAATTTGTACCCTGAGGCCAACACTTCTCCATCAGGAGATGAGTAGCATGTTTCATGTAGACAGTTTTCTCAAAGGATTTTAGCCAAAAGGGGAGGACAGTTATAGGATGACAGCTAGTATGGATGGTAGTAGGATGAAGTGAAGGATTTTTAAGGATGGGGAAATAATAGACATATTTGTAGGGAAGAAGTCAGAAAATAGGGAGAGATTGAAGAAAAGAAGGTGGAAATGACAGTAGAAACAATCTGTTGGAGGATATAGGAGAGTTTAGGATCAAAGGTGCATGTATAAAGTCTGACTTCAGGAAGGAAAAGAGCCAGTTCTTTATCTAAGATAGGAGTAAAGAAGGAGATGGTGAGAAGAGATGTCTGAATGAGGTGAGATGAGAAGGGGAGAAGGAGAAGCTCTAGATTAACGTCTTTAACTTCTTTCCCAAACAATGTGAAGCAAAGTCCTCAGCTGAGAGGCTATGAGACTTGAGGAGAACTGAAAAGGTGTCAAACAAATGATGGGAAGGATGGGATAGTGAATCAATTTAGGGAGGAACTGAATGATTGCTCTGCTGCAGTGAAAACCCATTTGAGATTGGCTAGCATAAATTTGCAGAAGACCGGTGTCAGCATGCTTTCATGATTTCCTCTAGATTTTTCAGCAGCAGGTGAATAGCACTAAAGGAGAAGGACAGTGAGAATAATCTATGATTATTTGTCAACAAGGGTGCAAGGAATTTAAAAGTAAGAGATAGTACAGAATTGAGTTGGTGCTAGGACATAGAAGGAAGGAAAATATAGCCAGTATAAGAGTAAAACCTGGGAAAAAATCGAAAGATAAAAGGAATGAGGTCATGGTGAAAATGAAGAACAAGGCTAAGTGTTCCTAAAGTAAAAGGAAAAAAGGAATGATAAAGGATAATGGTGAGACAGAGGGATTGTGAAGATCATGAACATGGAAGTAGAATATTTGTAATGGATGGTAAAATCAAGGGTATGACTGTTTTTGTGTTAATATCTGAGATTAAGTGGAAGAACAAGTCATGATAATTGAATAGACTGAGGACCTACATAGTTAGAGTATCTAAGGGGACATCAATATATACTTTGTCCACTGAAGTCCATTCCCTAGAATGAGGGAAGGAACTAAGAGTGAGAGAGACTGAGCCAGACACTTAACCCATTGAGGAAGGAAGGAGAATGCCTTGGAAGATACAATTATAGAAATTATTAGGAGAGATAAAAAAAATCATATGTATAAAACATTTTGTAAATCTTAAATCATTTTATAAATTTTAGCCATTCTCATTACTGTTCTCATTAGAATAATAACTATTATTATTATCATCAGGAGCTCTTTGTACTTCCATTGTGTTCCAGCGTCCCTACCCACACTAAAGTTGTTTTTACCTAGGATATCTAAGTACAAGAGATGATATCCCAGATTAGATTATGAGTTCCTTGATGATAGAGACTGCCTTTTGTCTTTCTTTATATCCCAAGTACTTAATAGCATCAGAATTAAAATTAGGAGGCTGGCCTCAAATTTAATAAAGTTTATTAAATCAAAAGTAGGAGGAGGAAGAAGAGGGAAAAATAGGAGACATAAAAAATATTCTAAGGTCAATATAATGGGCCTTATAGCTACACTCACAAACAGGTCCAGTCAGCACCACAACATGGAAGCCCAGAGACCCAACTTCCTCCTTGCCTCAGTTTATAAAATCTTTTCTCTATCCACTAACACTCACGCTTCACATCTCTGGAGTCAACCATGGCTCTCTCTTTTGCCTGTACCGCCTGGGAGTGGGGTGGTCAAGAGAGTGTTCCCCTTGCCCTCTGTCCTATGACCTCTTTGACTTATGGCTGCCTTTTTCTGGCTGCAATTTTATCCTCATGACCTAATTTACCCAATGATTTCCCTCACACAATCCTGGCTTCTGGATCAAATGGTTGGCAAGAGATGAGGTCTAGTGTGAGACCCCAGAAAAATAAATTTCCTTCACATAATCCCCTCTTTGATTCTTTGGGATATCAGCATGTTAAATCTCACCACTTGGGGTTTCTAGATTAATATGTCAGGTCTCCCCAATGAAGCATTCCACATATGTAGCTTACATATCTAAAGATTCTCTTACTAGAGGTATAAAAGTATTGCACTTTACATAGAGGGAATTATAACAATTTTGGGCGATAAGAGGAAAAGAGAGAAAAAGGAGAAAAAAAAACAAAAAATGATTGATAGACTCATTGATAAAAAGCCAATTGGGGGCACTCCCATTTTGCATAGGAGTTTATATTCAGAATAAATGATAGGTTCAACCCCCTTCAGTTCAGTTTATTATATCCCAAAGCTAACTTTGGATCTTTTGATGTAGTATGATTTCTTTAGGCATCCTTATGGCATCTTCTCCAGAAGATCCACTTTCTTGATTAGAGGTGTTGGGATTTTCATTTCCTAAAATTGCTTTAAAAGATCTTAAACCTTGGATTTTAGAATAATTATATAATCCCTCTTAGGAGGGTGTTGATCAATACCAGAATTACCCCAGGATGCATGGCCGAGCTATGAGGTATATGAGTCAATTCAAAAGAAAATCAAAAATCCAAAAAAGAAAAAAATAGAAGAGAAGAAAAAATTAAATTCTGGATTAAAATACATATATGTCAAAGTCCTATGTGTATAAAATTATGAGTAAAAATAAAACCATAACAGGTTCTTGAATCACCAGCAAGACCCAATTAAAGTAGCTTATGTTCTACAAATATGCCCCAAAATTGCAACAATATTGCACTTACTCATCGGTAGCCAGGACTACAGAAAATTGCCAGGTTATAAAAGAAAAGGGGACAAAAGTCTGAGGTAAAAGGGAAGTATGATTCCCTGGTATGAATTTACTTTCAATCTCAGGGAGAGGGAAACCAAAATGAAAGCCAAGCAAAAGTATTTGTAGAAACTTGGCATGGGGAAGGCCAACCTCTGGATTTGCCAGATGGTTGCCTCCTCGAACCTCAAAACAAGTCCTCTGTCTTGGTATAGATCCTCATCGCTTCCACAGGGATTGTTGGTCTCCTAGACCATGTGCTTCTTTGTACTGTGCAGCAGCTCCTTAGTAATCCTTTCTTCTGAAATCAGACACAAATATTAAAGTCCCATAATACTTAACAGTCAATGGCAGGTTTCCATAGTCTAAACCAGTGATGGGCAAACTTTTTAGAGAGGGGGCCAAAGGAAAGGAAATGCTTGTCTGTCGGTCTGTTTCTAAGGCAACTCTTTTGAAGGTTCATTTTATTGTATCATATATATATATACATATATATATATATATATATATATCTCAGAACATTGTATTCTACTCATCAGCAGCTGAATAGAACCTTCAGGTCCCTCCTCCCTGACGCCTTCCTGCATCTGGTCCATGGGCCGTAATTTGCCCATCACTGGTCTAAAGCTTTTGGGTATGCACTGCTATTAGGACTAATAGATATTGTAAACTTATCCTTCAAAATCAAAACATTAGTACTGATTCCATAAGCTCTAGTAAAAAGAAAAAAGCAAGAAGAAAAAAAATCAAATTTCCTTTTGGAAATATAGAGAAAAACAAGAATAGAGGAAAAAACCCAGAAATTTATATTGCCTACCCCATTTGACAATGGATCAGTCAAACAGAGGCATAACAAAAGGATTTCTCACTCAAAAGCAAGCTCTATTTCCTTTCCAAGTTCGTCATGTTCCATGGTGTGAGTATATATTATTTTTTCACCAAGTAAAAGCTTGTTATCAATAGCAGTAGAACGGCTAATACAGATTCCAAAAAGTACCACAATTTCCAAAATTATAAGAGTCATTTGATGATAGGAGCAAACAAACCAATTCCCTGCAGCCATGAGAGTTTCTACCAGTTACCATCAGAAGTCATATGAGTCTCTACAACAACTTGGTGTGTAACATTTAAAATCCTTGGAAGCTCATGGATATTTGTCACAATGTCTCCAGATCAATTTTAGGTAAGACCAACAAGACTGATTAATAAAGGCACATGCACCTCCCAATGAGGCTGTAAGCATATCAATGGCCAGTTGATTTTGCAGAAATGTTCAAGATGGAAAGTCCCTAGGCTGTACAGTAGAGAAGATTAAAAGCTATTTGGCACTTATAGGGGTAGCTGCTGACCTATAGCTCCTGCCAAAGGCAAAGACCACAGAAAGATTTCTTTATCTCATTCCTAATGGAAGTTTTTGCACTAGTGAGGTTGTCCCTGATATCCTTTAGACCCCATTAAAAATATCTATTGAGGAAATTTTTCACCTTCTCAGACTTTCCACTCTTCAGAGAAAAAGTGGTACAAGAGAAGATCTTGGCCCTCAACTCAACTGAACCAGAAACAGATATAGAAACACATCTCCCCACATGTATTCTTACCCTGTATATGACAATTCTAGCCTTATAAATTCCGCAAACTTTCTTTATTTAGACTAAGTCATTTATGTTGCCTCAGTACTTGAGGCTAGGGCATTTCCCAGCAGTTGCCCATTACAATATGTACTTGGGAAGTTGAATTTTTTTTAAATATGGGATTTTATGTTTATCTCTATTAAATTTCATCTTTGTTAATTCTGCCTGTTAAAATGTTTTGAATTCTGACTCTGTCATACATGATAGCTATATCTCCCAGGTTTAGATCATCCATATTTGATAAAGATAATATTTATATTTTCATCTAATTCATTGGCTAAAAAATCATTTTTCATCTTCATTACTATATTCTTCGAAATTAGAGGCAATAATAAAATTAATGGCCTCAATAAACATATAAAATGTAAAATTCTAGGTAATATTTTAATGGGAAGAAATAATGGAAAGTGTATGGTTTATGACTTGAACATAATATCTATGGAAGGGCATACCTTATTTAAAAAGAACAAATTAAAGGGGTGGCAGAGTAACATTACATAACAAGAACATCCATGCATAAGGAACAAGTGCAGAACACTGGGAAAGTGTAGAGAAGAGTATTTGGGTAAGAACAAATGGAATGAGAGAAGCCATATTGTGCTTTGAGTCTACTACTGATAGTCTAGCCAGAAGGAGCAAAGATATAATGAATCTGAAACAGATTATAATGAGATTTAAGGGCAGGAGTTAGTAGTAATGGAGGAACTAAAATCTACAGACACCCAGAGGAGCTTTCTCCAAAGCTAAAAAGCTTCTAATAAATTCTTGAGTTATCTTAATGATAAATTCATTTTTCAAAAAGTAGGAGAAATGATAGCATGAACTTCTCTTTTGAATCTCATTATAATTTAATAGAAGGGAGTGGCTGCTAAAAAAGAAAAAATGAGAACCTTGGGAGAAAGTGACCATTTCATCTTTGGGATACACCTGCTTTCTATATCTTCCATAAAGCTTAGTGGGAGTGAATTTTTTTTTCTATTGAGATTCAGTGATTAATAAAGACTTCTCCTTTGTTATCCTGGAAAAGCACAATTACTGGTATATAAGTAGGCATTAATAAATTCATCTTGAGTGAACGAACTGGACCTACAGATTCTTTCTACTGTGTTTCCATGAAAGCAGCCCCTTCTTCAGGGGTCTATCAGTACTCGAAGCCCCTTCCTTCACTTAGTAGAATTTTCAGGACTAAACTCAGAAAATCAGGAAGTGAAAGTAAGAGGTAGAAAAGGAAAAATATAAACAGAATGTCAAAGCTTACCCCCATTGAGGAGAAAAGAATTGCCTTTACCCTAATGCTTCAGGATACCAGGGATAATAAAAAGGTACAACCTTCCATGAATATTATTCATGTCTTCCTCTACCATAAGGCTTCCTCACCCTCACAGTCACTGTAAGGCCATCAATTGAAATTTTTCTGTTCTAGTTAGTGTAACACTTTGTTCAACTGGTACTTTCTTTGTTAACATTGGAAATGCTAAAGGAAGATGAATATACATCAATATAGCTGAGGCTATGAATTGGCCCAATTATTCTGGAAAACAATTTGGAATTCTGCAAGAAAAGTCATCAAATTATTCATACTCTGCTTCAGTGACCACAAGGCATATACTTTAAGGAAGTTAAAGAAAAGAAAGAAGGGCCTATAAGAATCAAAATATTCATAGCAACACTTTTTTTTTGTAGTAGCAAAAAACTGGGGATAAAAAGGGAGTCTATTTATTTATGAAGTATTATCAAATGCAGTTAAAATATTCCCCAATGAATAAATGATATGAACCAGAAGTTTTCAAAGTAAGAAATCCAAGTGATCAAAAACCAAATGAGTCAAAGCTAAGATGGCAGGGATAGTTCAAAACCACCATGAGAATCCTCTCCAACCAATCTTAAAATCATACCACAAACACTGAGTGAAAGAACCAACATGAAGGTAGAGTAAAGCAACTTTCATGAAGAGAACAACTTGGAAAAGAAACAACTTGGCAGAGAGTGACTGGGTTGCTGAGGTGAGTAACTAGGAAGTAAGAGGGTGATAAAAAGCAAAACATCAGTGAGGAGGGACAAAGTGAATGGAAAAAAAGAATAGGATCAAAAGGGGAAAATAAGATGGAGGGAAAAACATAGTTGGTAATTATAACTATGAATGTGAGTGGAATGAACTCACCCATGAAATGGAAGCAGATAGAAGAGTACATTAGACACCAGAATCCTATCATATGTTATTAAAAGAAACATATTTGAGGCAGGTGAACAAACACACAGAGTAAAGGTAAGAGGCTGGAACAGAATTTACTGTGCATTATCTGAAATAAAAAAAAACAGGAGAAGTGATCATGATCTCAAAGTTAATACAAAAATAGATCTTATTAAAAGAGATTAGGAAGGAAATTACATCTTACTAAAAGATAAATAACAATGAAGTAATATCAATACTAAACATATATGCACCAAATGGAATAGCCTCTCAATTTTTAAAGGAGAAAATTAAATGAACTTCAGGAAGAAATAGAAAGTAAAACTATACTAGTGGGGAACCTCAACTTCCCCCTTTCATATCTAGATAAATCAAACCAAAAAATAAATAAGAAGTAAAGGACGTGAATGAAATCTTAGAAAAGTTAGAGTTAATAGATCTCTGCAAAAAACTGAATGGGAATACAAAGGAGTATACTTTTTTTTTCAGCAGTACGTGACTCCTACACAAAAATTGACCATGTATTCAGGCATAAAACTTCACAACCAAATGCAGAAAAGTAGAAATAATAAATACAGCATTTTCAGATCATAATACAATAAAAATTATAATCAATAAAGCCCCATGGAAAGAAAAATTCAAAAAAGTAATTGGAAACTAAATAATCTAATGCTAAAAAAGGGAGGGGCCAAAGAACAAATTATAGAAACAATAATTATATTAATGAGAATGATAATGAGGAGACAACACATCAAAATTTACAAGATACAGTCAAAGAAGTAGTATGGGGAAATTTTATATTTCTAAACACTTATAACAATAAAATAGAAAAATTCATATCAATGAATTGGGTATGCAACAAAAAATTAGAAAAGGAAAAAATTCAAATACTCAATAAAGATTAAATTGGAAAGCTTAAAAATTGAAGGAGAAATTAATAAAATTGAAAGTAAGAGAACCACTGAATTAACAAATAAGACTAGGAATTTGTTTTATGAGAAAAAAACAAAATAAAATAGAACATTGGTTAATTTGATTTAAAAAAAGGAAAGAAGAAAATAAAATAATCAATTTCAAAAATGAAAAATGAAACTCACCACCAATAAAGTAGAAATTAAAGCAATCATTAGGAGCTATTTTGGCCAATTATATGCCAAGTAATCTGACAATCTAAGTCAAATAGATGAGTATTTACAAAAATACAAATTGCCCAGATTAACAGAGAGGAAATATAATCTTTAAATAATCCCACAACACAAAAAGAAATTGAATAAGCCATCAATGAATTCCCTAAAAAATCTCCAGGACCAGATGTATTCACAAGTGAATTCTATCAAATATCTAAAGAAAAAACATTTAAAGAATTGGGATAATAATCCCAATACTACATAAACTATTTTGGGAAATAGTCAGAGAAGGAATCCTACCTAGCAAATTCTTTTTATAAAACAAATACAGTACTGTTACTTAAGCCAGGAAGAGCAAAAACAGAGAAAGAAAATTAGAAGCCAATTTAATTAACGAATATAGATGCAAAAATTTTAAATAAGAGACTAGGAAAGAGACCACAGCAATATATCACAAGGAACATTCACTATGAATAGCTGGGATTTATACCAGAAATGCAGGGCTGGTTTAATATTAGGGAAACTATCAGCATAATTGACCATATCAATAACCAAACTAACAGAAATCACATGATTATCTCAATAGATGCAGGAAAAGGCTTTGGCAAAATACAACCACTATTAAAATCACTAGAAAGCATAGGAATAAATGGGCCATTCCTTAAAATAAGTATTATCTACCTAAAACCTTCAGTAAGTATCATTTGAAATAGGGATAAGTTAGAAGCTTTCCCAATAAGGTCAGGAATGAAGCAAGGATGTCCATTACCACCATTATTTAATATAGATTTAGCAATAAGTAAAGAAAAAGAAAGTGAAGGAATAAGTAGGCAATGAGGAAACTAAACTATCACTCTTTGCATTATGTATAATATGATGGTATCCTTGGAGAATCCTAGAAAATCAACTAAAAAACTAGTTGTAAAGTTGCAGGATTCATAATAAATCTACCTAAATCATTAGCATTTCTATATAATACCAATAGAGTCCAGCTTAATGAGTTAGAAAGAGAAATTCCATTTAAAATCACTCTAAAATTATATAACATCTGGGAATCTACTTGCCAAGGCAAACACAGGAATTATATGAATGCAATTATAAAACACCTTTCACACAAATAAAGCCAGATCCAAATAATTGGAAAAATATTAATTGCTCATGGGTAGGCCAAGCTAAAAAATAAAAAAGACAATTCTAATTAAATTAATTTATTTATTCACTGCCATACCAAACTACCAGATAATTATTTCATAGAAATAGGGAAAAAAGAGATAATAAAAAAGGGGAAAGGACCTACTTGTACTAAAATATTTATAGCAGCTCTTTTTTTAGTGGCAAAGAATCAATTGGAGAATGGCTGAGCAAATTGTAGTATATGTTGGTGATGGAATACTATTGTACTCTAAGAAATGATAAGCAAGATGATTTCAGAAAAAGCTGGAAAGATCTGCAGGAACTGATGCAGAGTGAAATAAGCAGAACTGGAAGAACATTGTATACAATAACAACATCATATGATGATCTTCTGTGAAAACTTGGTTACTCTCAGCAATACAATGATCTGGGACAATTCTGAAAGATTTATGACAGGGAAGGCTATCCACCTCCAGAAAAAGAACTGTTGTAGTTGTCTTTCACATCAATATATTTATGGTTTTATTTTGGGGTTTCAGTTATCTATTAATGTCGTCTTAAAACAATGACCAATATAGAAAGTTGTTTTGCATAATAATAAAAATAAAATTTTAAAACTATATGAAAAAAGTATGTTGGTATTAATTAGAGAAGTGAAAGCAATTTTGTAATGTTATCACATACTTGTTAGACAGTCACAGATAACAAATGAGAAAAATTACAAATGTTGGACAATAGGTTATAGTAAGGACATTAGTAATATATTGGTAAGTTTTGAGTACACTGATTATAGTTGAGAATTGGCCTTCCTATTCCAGGAATTAATTTGGAACTATGCCTCAAAGTTACTAAACTGTGTTAATAGTTGATCTCAGGATATTATTATTAGGTTAATACTCCAGAGAGATGACAGGAAGAAGAAAAGTACCTACATGTGCAAAAAATATGTGTAGCAAAGTAGCCAAAGTTTGGAAACTAAAGAGATGTCCTCCTATTGGGGATGAGCTAAACAAACTGTGGCATATCACTGTAATAGAATACTGTTGTGTTCTAAGAAATAGTGAAATGGCTAATTTCAGATGAAAATGGGAAGGGTTTTATGAAACTATGCAGAGTGAACTGCATAAAACTAGGATAACAAGTTATATGATGACAAAAACATTATTAAGAAAAAATAACTGAAAGATTTGATCATTGAAATAATAAACCACAAATCCAGACTAGTAAGGAAGAAACACTCTATCTAGTCAATCAAAGATAAGATGAACTTAAAATGGAATGAGATACATACATTTTCTGGTGTAGCCAATGTGTAAACTGTATGATAAGCTATTTTTCCCTCCAAAAATAGTTGTTCAATTGGAGTTGAAGGTTGTTGGAAGGAACAGATTATAAATGTATATAAAAATGTAAAAGACCTAAATTTATTATTTTAGAAAAATTAATGTATGTAGAAACAAACAGAATGGGGTATAAATATAGAATGTTGCATATGCTGTTCAATATTGTCATATGTCCATCAGTTTTCCTTAACCGTTTCCTTATATCATAAGAGAAAGGTCCACAGAGGAAGGTATAGATTACAGAATATCAGAAAAGTACTATGTTTTAAATAACAAAAGGTATAAATGAAATTTGATTAATAAAATTTTGTCATAATTATTTAAACAAATTGATTTTAACAAATAAAGTATTATAATAGCTCCTCATTTATTTTATCCAAGTCTCCATCGTGTTTCTTTGTGTGTTCATTCATTTCCATTCAATTTTCTTTTTCTATAGTAGAAAGTATATACTCTATTTTATTTGCAGTTTTAGCCCCTTTTGCGTCATTCTAAAAAGAACTTTCCACATTTCTTACACTTTTACACTTGTCAATCTTAATTTCATTCCATTTTATTCCATTTGTATTGTATTCTATTACATTAATTTACCAGAATTTTTCATCACTCATATCAACAATTAATCTCAACTTCTAATTATGATTTTCTTAGTACACATTATTTTTCCTTCTGAAAGCAATTAATCAAAAATGTATTAAGTCCCTATTATGTGCCAGGAACTGTGTAAAATACCAAGCTTTTTTCTAGAGATTTTGGCCTTTGACTATCCTCTCAACCTAATTATATTCTCTCCCTAATTTTCTCCCAAGATCATATTCTTTCCTGTTTCTTCTTCCTTTATAACTAGTCCTTTTCCAACCATATAGATGGAGATAGAAGTGCCAGTGGTACGAACCAAGAACCAAGAGTTATCATGTTTATTAATCATTCATCTCTCACTTATTAGGCATGGTAGAATTGGTCTTTCTTGGGTCCTCTTCTTTGTCTATACTCTTTATTAATTATTTCATTTGCTTCCATGGATTAAATTATTACTTCTTTGCTAATGAGTCCCAAAACATTGTATTCAGCTTTAATTTATTTCCTGAACTATAGTCTGAACTTTCTACTTTCCTGGCAGACACTTACATTTAGATGCCCCACAAGCATCTCAAACTTAACATGTTCCAAACAAAGTTAATCCTCTTCCTTCAATCTTTCTTTCCTCCCAGCTTCCTCATTTCATTTGAGATTAACATCACGCTCCAAGTAAGCAAAGTTTGTAATCTTAGCCATACTTGCCTCTTCACTCCTTAATCCACCATCTCCACCATATCTAGCCACTTGCTATGATTGCTTTACAGGATGCTATAATTTGGATTAAGTCATAGATGGCATATTCATCAAATTTGCAGATGGCACAAAGCTGAGAAAGATAACCAAGCAACTAAATGACAATTAGAATCCAAAATGATGTTTGACATGCTGGAATATTGGGCTGGATCTAATAAGATAAAATTTAATAGAGATAAATGTGAGGTATAGTTATATTCAAACGTTAATTTCAAAGTACAAAATGGGATTAGATTTGCTAGAAAGAATCTTGTCTGAAAAGGATCAGAGAGTTTGAGTGTACTTCACTAACAGGTGATTCAACAATATGATATGCCAGCTCCCCAAAACTAATGTGATCCTTAATTATATTAAAAGAAGCCTAGTGTTCAAAATGTTGGTGGTCAGACCACATCTGGAATATTACATTTAGGATTGGGTTTAGCCAGAGAACATTCAGAAGAGGGCAATGAGGATAGTGAAAGAGGATCTTGAGGTCATAAAATATGAAGATCAATAGAAGGAATTGAAGATAAGAAGACTTAGGGATGTGACAGTTATTTTCAAACATTTGAATGACTATCATAAAGAAGGAAGGGATAGACTTGTTCTGCTTGACCCCTCAGTGAAGAAACAGAAATAATGGGTTGAAGTTGATGAAGCAAATGCTGATTTGATACTAGAAAAAAAAACTTCAAAATTAATTAGTCAAAAGTAGAATGGGCTCCCTTGGGAGGCAGTGGTTTCCCTTACACTGATGGCCTTCAAGAAAAAGTTAGATGACTGCTTGTCAGCTATGTTGTAGAAGACATTTTTGTTTAGTCTCTATTGAATTAGATGACATCTACAATCCTTTCCAATTCTGAGATTCTGTGATTCATGCCTTGTGGAGTCTTCTTATAAATAATGTTTTGCATCAATCCTTTTATCTCTGCTAACTAGGCTACTACTCTCATTCAGGACTCCTTACTCTCATCTTGACTACTGTAATAATCCCTTAATTGGTATTCTTGCCATTAATCTTTCCCCTCTCAAATTCTATCCTCCACATAGCTGCTAAAATAATCTCCCTCAAAAACAGTTTGACCTGTTTGGATTGACAGTGGACGTGGAAGTTAGGAAGATTTGGGTTCAAATGGTACCCTTAGACACTTACTAGCTGCATCTTCCTGGTGAGTCATATTCTTCATCTGTAAAATGAAGAGTATGGACTTAGTGGCCTCAAAAGTCCCTTCTAATTGTAAATCTATGATCCTATGAATTTTCCAGTCCCCTGATCAAAAATCTTCAGTGACTCCCTATTATTTCTAGGATGAGATAGAAACTCCTCAGTCTGCCATTCAAGTCCACTAATAGGCTGGCTCCAGTCTGCTTTTCAAATCTTATTCCAACTTTCTCCACTTCCAGTTAGGGGGAAGGAAGGACTCCATGGGCAGGGGGACTGAGGAGGAGTGAGTTTCAGAGTTGATTTCATCAAGTCCAACCTCTTACAGTATTAGCTGTGTAACCATGGGGCAAAACACGTGACCTCTCAGTGGCCCAACAACTATCTGAGCTTTTAAGTTACAGAGAAGTAGCTAATCTGCATCACGTGAAGAAATTTCCATGATAGGAGCTCTTATACCGATTAAATCACAGTTGTGAACCAAAGTATTTATATACATACCTATGTACATATACATCTATATGCATTAGAGTAGTAGGGTTGAGGATGGATGGATGGATGTATGGATGGATGTAGTAGATATTTGAATGATATTTATTTTTTTAATGTTAATCTTCATCTGGACTTAAAAAATACTTAAATTTCCTGCCTAAGTATAGGTGGTAACATCTATACTATTTTTTCCCAACTTTGTTCTAAGAACAAATGAGGAACTAGAGGGTGGCAGGGAGAATGATTGAGTTCTAGAAGAGAATCAAAAATATTATCCAAACTTAAGATGAAAAGCATCCAATTATTTCAATAAGGTATCTAAAACCTAACTCAAATTGTTAATTTCCCCCACCTCCATGCCATAATGAAGCACTGAATAGGAATTCTTAACCTTTTTTGTGCCATATACCTCTTTGGCAATCTAGAGAAATCTATGTACCCCTCCCCTTTAGGATTATGTTGTTAAATGTGTGTTAAAAAATATAGGATTAAAAATAAAACCAATTTTCTGAAATATAATTAGCTTAAAAATTTAAAAATAGATTCACAAATCTAAGGTTCAGAATCTGGAACAAGATATCTGACTCCCTAGAACAGGGCAGATTTATATATTAATATCAAAACATCATCATTCTTATCCTCACTTTGTTCTTATTTAGTATTCTGTTTTGCTAAAGCTTTCAATGTTTTTTTCCTGAATTTTTCTCTCTGTGGATGAATAAAGTATATAAATTAAGGCAGCCTGAGCTAGCCAGAAATCTTTCTACTCCTTCCTTGCAGCTAAGGCCATGGCCATAAGGGATGGACCAGGGGCAGCCCCTTTCTTGGTAGCTGGTTCTTGCTGTGATATGCTGGAGGACTGAGATCTCTGCTAGCAGGTGTCTAAAAAGGAATTCATTCCCCTGCTTCAAAACCCCAAGTCCTGCATTCAGGCAGTATTAACTGATGTTCAGGAACTGGGTCTTGAATGAATTGTTCTCATAATCTTGGCAAGCTCCACAGGCATTCTCCTTAGTTCTGATGAATGCTGAAATATATTTCCTGATTGCATACCCCATATCTCCCCACACTGCAGTCTGAAAATAGTCCTGTTTTGTTGCTTCTTATGTGACAGTGCTACTTATTATATAATATAGAGTCAGGTGCAAAAAAAGAATAGATCAAATTGATATTTAAATATTCTTTTTCACTAATATGAAATGGACATTTTATATACTTTCTTCTATTTTTAAACTTGGCCTGATACAAGAGGTACTTTTAATATGTTTTTCCTTGTCTCTTTAATCAGAGAGCATAGATCTCAAATCTAATTACATGCAGCTAAGTAGTTCCAAAATGTTTATTTATTCATGCTTTTATTGGATATATCCATTTCCAATAGCTTTGGGTGTCATTATAGATGCAATAACCCCATGGTGTTAGTAAAATTGCTGCTTTATACTTTGGCTAATACTTCTTCTGGCTATAATGTATCTCCTGAACTAATGTACAATGATTTTGGCCACATAAACTAATCTCAGTACACTGAGATATGAAGACATTGTCCATTTTAGAAGTTTTTAAAAATATATATCTAGCCTAAGTGCTTTGGTTACTATTAGATGACATAATTTGGCTCATAGCATAAGAACTAAGACTGTCCGTGCGTTAAACACTCACTATATGTAGTTAACTGATGACCAGCCAATAGGCTACTGATGCACTCCTGCAGGAGTCAGGGAGTGCCAAGATATTTAAAATAGCTTTTATTGGCATTTCTAAGTCTCTTGTCCAGAATTCCATTGGGAAAGTGAATTTTATTTGGCTTTACTTGTCCTCCCACTTCTTGTTCTTCCAAGCCTGGCTCTAAACCTTATCATTCAATTAAAATTCCTTTCTCCAAAGTTACTTTTGATCTAACTGCCAAATCTAATGGCCTCCTAACCATCCTCATTCTTCTTGACCTCTCTGCAGGCTTTGACAATGTTGATCACCTTCTTCTCCTTCATATTCTCTTGTCTCTTGGTTTTCAGGACACTCTCCTCTCCTGGTTCTCCTCCTACTTATCTATTCTTTCTCAGTTTTCATTTGCTTGGTCTTTATCCACATCACACCTGGGACATAGGTGTCCCAAAAGGTTCTGTCTTGGGCTTTCTTCTTTTCTCCTTCTAAACTATTTCATTTAGTGATCATATCAACTCTAGTGGATTCAATGACCATCTTATAACTGACGATTCTCAAATTTATTTATCTATTTCTAACTTCTCTGATGATCTCCATTCTCACATCTCCAACTAATCTTGAACTGGATGTCCTATAGATCTTAAACCTAATATGTCCAAAATATAGTCCAAAATTCTTAACTTTCTAATCACTGTTGAGGCCACCATCCTCCTCCCACTCTCCCAGGATCAGATTAGATGTCATTGTTAGCTCTTCACATTCTCACAACCTCCATATAAAACCTGTAGACTTTACCTTCACATCATCTCCTGTCTATGCCCCCTTTTTACCTCTGCTATTCCCACTGCCCTGGTGCAGGCCCTCATTTCCTTACACCTATGCTATTGCAATAACCTACTAGTTTGTCTGCTTGCCACAATTTCTATAAAGGGATGTCAGCCTAGGTAGGATGAGAAATACTTAAGAATGAAATACAAAAGATATAAAGGGAAATAATTCCAAAGGGAAGGAAAAATGGGATTTTTTTCTGAAGACATGTAAATATTTACCAATTAACTTGGATAGGAAAGAATAAATATAAGATCATAATATGGTTATATAAAATAGTGTTAGGAGTGCTAAATTTCAGAATGAGCTGAGATTGGCAAGTGAAACTAAAGACAATAAAAATATTTTTTAAAAGTTACATTGGTGGGCAGCTGGGTAGCTCAGTGGATTGAGAGCCAGGTCTAGAGACAGGAGGTCCTAGGTTCAAATCCAGCCTCAGACACTTCCCAGCTGTGTGACCCTGGGCAAGTCACTTGACCCCCATTGCCTACCCTTACCAATCTTCCACCTATAAGTCAATACACAGAAGTTAAGGGTTTAAAATTAAAAAAAAAAGTTACATTGGGAGGAAAAAGAGAGAAAAGCTGGAAGGGTTAGCTAAAATATTGAACAACTATAGAGTCAGGATCCAAAAAGATATTGAAGGGATAGAGCCATAGACTGAATCTATTAAGATGGAATTCAATAGAGATAAATGAAATCTTACACATGAGTAATTAAAAGAGAATCAACTTCATAAGACAAATGGGAAAGGCATAATTAGACAATGGTTATTCTGAAAAATATCTGAGGGTTTTAATGGAATGTAAATTTATTAGTCAGCAGTGTGATGTGGCAGCCAAAAAATAACGTGTTCTTGAGCTGCATTAAAAGAGATATAACTTCTAGGAATAGAGAAATAATAGTTCCAATATATTCTGTCTTCTTTAGACCTAATGTGGAGTAGCATTTTCATTCATAGTTTAAGGACATTGATTATATGGAGAGTGTCCAAAAAAGGGCAAAAAGGATGTCAGTATCCTTGAGGGCTTTGCATCTGGGCCATATAAAGAGTGACCAAAGGAACTGTGAATGTTTAACTTGGATAAGAAGAGACTTAGGAGTCACATGGTAGCTATGTACAAGTATTTTTATTTATTTATTTGTGTTCAAGGATTTTAAGAGAATATCAGATGGAGAAAAGAAAGCTTAACTTGTTCTTTATGGCCCTAATAAGTGTCTGAGGCTGAATTTGAATTCAGATCTTCCTAATTTCAGGCCTGGCACTCCTCTATCCACTGTGTCACTTCTATAAGAAACATTTCCTAACAATTAGTATTGCCCCAGAGTAAGATAGATTTTCTCAAAAGTTGATGGGTTTCTCATATTTAGAGATCTTCAAGCAGAAGCTGTATTACCACTTGTCATATATGTTATTGTGTGGGTTGAACCAGATGGCTGCTGGAGGTGCTTTCCAACTCTCAAATTCTATCATTGAGTACTGTTTTGCTACATGAAATTATGGCAAATTATGATTATGATTAACATTTACATGGTATTTTAAAGTTTATAAATCTTTGTCCTACCTGTGTGGCAGGAAATGCAAGTACAGAGGAGGGGAATGAGGCTTGGGCTAAATTACTTCCTCACACAGCTAATAAGTATTAGAGTCAGGATATAAACTCTGCTTTCCTGACTCCAAGATCATCATACTTTCCACTACACTATTTCTATAAAAACAGTCCTCATCTTACTTTATTTTTGTCTTTTCTCTATATATTCTCTCTTGGTAATTTCCTTCAATCTGTAAGGGGTAAAATATTAAAGGGTTTGTCTAAATTTATAAGAGTGTGGTTGCCAGGAATTATGACTCAATTCCAAATGACTTTTTATGGTAGTTTATTTACAAAAGGAGAAAGAGTACAAGTAAGAAACTCAGAGAGGGTAGATATTTACTCTGGTCCAACCAAACCAGTCAAGGCTTAAGAGGCCCCCGCAAAGGGAACCCAGAGGTAAAAACAAGGGTTTTAGCCATGAAGCCTCCTCCAAGATGAGGAGGTCTCTCCAGAGGTTAGTACCTCCAGGAAAACCAGGAAAAGGAAGTCCGCATTTTTCACTCACTCGAGTTGTAGTTCTAACGGAAAATTCAAGAGCAGTCAGAGGTCCCCAGCTGGAGCTCCTCCAGGGTCAAGTTGAAAGTGAAAGACCTTGTCACAGGAAGTTCTTGCCACTTTTAAAACCCATTCCTTTTGTCACTTCCTGTGCCTTCCTTCCACTTTAAATGAACCAAATGCAGCTAAAGTTTTGCTTAAGACTGCCCAGGGGCAGTCAGTTGATCCTGATTCATCACCCACTATCACACATGTGGATCACAGACCTACCCCCACTTAAAGATAAGTGGGGTGTATATGCTTCTGGTGATTAAATCTAAAAATGGGCAGAGGAGAGTTAATCCCATCTTCACAAATCCAAGAACTTCAATTACCATTTCTAAGCAGATGATTCCCAAATATGTGTTTCCAAGATTACTTTCTTTTTTGAGCTTTATATACATATTTTCAATTGTCCTATAGGAACTAAATATCAAAATCCAAAGATTCACGCTTAATGTCATTGCCTATTATTTTTCTCTGTATAGCTCTTCTAACTTTTCAGTTCACTATTTTTGTCCATGTTGTCATCTTCCATTTTTGTAATTTTGAGATGATTGCACCATGCCTTGTATATAGTAAATGCTCAGCAAATTCAAATGAACAAGCATTTATAACACACCTACTATATGCCAGATACTGTGATAAGCTCTGAAGATACAAGAAAGGGGGGGGAAATAGTCCTTGCTCTCAAGGAATTCCCAGTCTAATGGAGGAGAAAACATAAAATGACTATGTACAAATATGGTTTATGCAGGATAAATTGAAAATAACTAACAGAGGGAAGACACTAAGATTAAAGAGGATCAGGAAAAGCTTCTTGTAGAAGGTGGGATTTTAGATGAAACTTGGAGGAAGCCAGAGAAGCTAGAAGGTAGAGACAAGGAGGGAGAACATTCTAGGTATGAGGGCCAGCGAGAAAATGGTTGAAGATGGAAGGAATGTTAACTCCTTTTAATATCTCCCCCTCATATTCAATAAATTAAAAGGTCCTATTGATTCAGTCTCTATGACATCTCTGAAACTCATCTCCTTTCTATTTTCATTTTTACTACACTTGAACAAGCTCTTTGTGTTTGTTTTACCTCTATTAGGCTGACTGAAGCTACCCCCAGAGGACAGGGACTATATCTTATCTAACCTTTGATTGCATCTAGAACCTCTCCACATTTGGTATGAGATTCTACACACAGTAGGTACTTAACGAATGTTTGCTTTTATTATGAAATCTTCATCTAGTGACCTTTTGGATTGCTATTTACAAAGTCTTTTATTCTCTATTGACTTTTTACAACTCTAGATGTAATTACATACTGCTGGGTTTGTCCAAAGGTTTGCTGGATGAAGTTAAAAAGTTCTGGCTTTGAGGCCTGGAGTTTCCCTTGCCTTAACTCCCTTCTTTGTAAAAGAGAATATGCTGCATTTCAGTGAAAAAAAGTTGGATGGTGAGATGGTGAGATTTAAAAACATATGATATAAATATTTTGAAGGTTAATTCATTCAACTTTGAACAAAACCTTTCTGGATCTGAAGTAGCTTCTTCAAAGTACTGAAAATATTTTACCAAAATTGTTATGTTTCCCAAAGAAAGACATTACTTTACTTGTCACTTGGTCTGTCTGAGAAATTCTAGGAAGTTTTCTCACTCACCACATCTCCTATAAAATATAAATATGCATTTCCCAACTTCTTTTTCACCCAAGAAGTACAAAATATCTGAGATTCTACCTGAATCAAAGTTGACTCTCTGGGGTGATCTACATTTACTATGCAATATCTATTTGAATATATGCTTCTTGAGGATATGGATTATGTTGTTTTTCATAGTTGTATTTCCAACACCTTTTGAAGTAACTACTTATGCATAGCATTTATTTAACTTATCTTTCTTGAATTGAACAGATCGCATTTAATAAAATCAAAGAAATCTTACCTGATCTTTTCGCCTCTTGAAAGAAGGAGTATGAGAAGGGGAAGAGCCAGCACTGAGAGCTTCTTCAATATCTAAATTTAGTTGCTCTAACTTCTTCATGACACAGGCCATAGAGTCTGACCACTCTGAGCCCTTGGGTTGTATCTAGAAGCAAGGAAAACCAGAGGGAATACATGAAATCAGCAAATATTAATTCTACTGTGAAGTTTGCATCAAATGAATTTCTGGAGGAGAAAGAGAACATGATTGAATCACACCCCAAAGATCCTCATTGCACTATGCAACACTTTTTTGTTTGTTTGTTTGTTTTTAAACTAAGAAATTGCTTGATTATCTTGGGTCAAAATACAAAACTATGATTTATTTGTAGCACTGGAATATCTCTGGATGCATTATTATCATAACAATATTGATTTTCCACAAAAAGCAATTGCTAAGATGAATATTGTATGAGGCTTGGTTTCAAAATGATCCCTCTTCTCTGGCTATATTTGCTGAAAGCCATCTTCTCATCCTAACAGAGCATACAATTTGGCTTCACTGTTTGCCTCCTTACTTTTTGAGCATGTAACCCCTATGAAAGTCAGCAAAAATTCTGCCAAAGCAAGAAATACAAGATCCAGGTCCCACATCTTATGACACTATTTATATTATCATCTCTTCCTTAAAAATATGTATAAGTTTTAGTCAGCTGAATTCTCTTTAACTAAACATATGTTATGCACTCCAGAGCATTCCAAAGCTTCATGTGAGAGTTATTTCCGTGAATGGTTTTGGTTGTGTCTTGCAACTTCAAAATCATGACATCTGAGAAAGCTAAATATATCATTTTACATAACGAATAGTTGACATTTCAAAATGCCCATGACTTCTGCATGCACAAGACTTTAATTTGCATTTGCAAAGTGGGCAAGTATGCATTCAGTTGTCAGATGTGTGTACACACAAATAGACCTCAGCTATACCAGTTCTGGTAGCCCAGAAAATATGATCTTAAACATTTTAATATAAATCACCACATCAAATAAAATGAATAGAAGAAAGATGAAGTGAGAAAAGCAAAGATGTTCTCTTCCAACTCTCTAAGGAGATGAGAGTATTTTAGGTATTTTTTTGAAAGCATCTCTTCACATTTATTTTGGGTTGTATTTTACATAGTATTTTTAATTCTGGGTAACAAATGATACACACTGTACATACTCTTAGGGGTAGTTTTTAGGAATTAAATATTAAGAGTGAAAAATGAGCATGTGATGAGCTGGGAGGGGAGGGGTTAATTAATTTTCCACTATTTACTGACTGCTTATTATGCATCTGGCAATAATTAATGCACTGTATAGGACCCAAAGTGAGATATAAGAAAATTTCTGCCTTCAGAATTGTTCCAGATTCTCTGTAGGAAGAGAACCTTCAAAGGTGATAAATACTATGTAGACAGGGGCATGATCAAGGTGCTGGTTCTTCTACATGCCTGCTTCTTCCAAAGTCTCTCTTCTTTCAGGATTCTCTCTCTGAGGAGAATTTAGAACCATGTATGTCTCCTCCCTTGATGTTGGAAGCAAAAATATCAAGATCTCTTCTCATCCAACTTTGCTCCTCAAGCAGACTTACACTATTGAGTGATTAAACTCTACCAATAAGGAAAGTCTTGGCTTTGAACATCTGGTTATTTCACCACCATCACCACCACTGTAACTATAATAATAATAATATTTTGCACACTTTCAAATATTTTCATATATTTTGCACATTTTCAAAGTACTTTACGCACATTCTCTCATTTGAACCTCATGAAAGTTCTGGGAGTTTAGTACCAGGGCTATCATTATCTCATTATCATTATCTGTTTAAAAATAAAAAAAATAAATACTTCTTCTTTGAACTGATTTTGTCCTCTGGCTTAGTATTGAAGGTGAACGCATCAGTGGGTGTTGATGAGCAATAGTTTTAATGGATGTGGACCCAAAGAGTACTATAAACTCAGGATATCCTAATTTTGTGGACCCATGCCATGAGTTTGAATGGTTGCTCTCATAATAAGGAATTCTATTATTTTCCTTACAAGTTATTTTGAAGATCAAATGAGATAATATATATAAAGGTTTTTTAACTATGTAGGCCAGTCAATTAGTAGGTAAAAGTTAGATATAGTTAGGGGAGGGGAGGGACGGTTATGGTAGAATTTGAGCTCACTGCCAATGTTAGAGCAGCAAATGAGGAAAAGCATCAGGGAAATGTCTCTGGGTAAGATCCAGCTTTGGACCACACAAGTGCCTTTCTTTCTGTAGTGAGGGGTAAAAGTGTAGGGCTGGGATGTTTTTATTGAGGTAATAACCTGAAATGGCATCTTTGAACCATCTGCTTTTTAGTTTGCCCATAGCAAAACATAGGAGGTCTGAATCTAAACTCTTAGTTTGAACTTGGGCTCTTGGGTTTAGCTTGCCTAGAGACAAAGGATATTGTAAGAGCTACCAATATCTTACAGTATTAATAAGATGACAGAATCACACACTTAGACCTGGAAGTCACATTAGAGGTCATCCAATCCAATCTCCTCATATTGAGATGAAGAAACTAAGGCTCAGAGAGGGGAAATGTCCTACCCACAGTCACACAGTAGTAAGTGGTAGAGTTGAAATTTGAAACCAGATTTCTCTGACTCTAAACCCAAGGTTCTCTTAACTATAATACATACTGAGTTGCATTTCTTTTTCTTTTGCCATGATTAAAAAACTATACATGTGTAATTAAACTCCATTGAAATGAAGCAAGAGAAAAGAATGGAGTTTTCCAACAGATGAGTGCTGAGCCAAAATCTTATTGGATAAATCTACACATACTTAAAAACTTTAGAAAGCAAAATCAGCACTCTCAGTCACAAAAAGGGTGAAGCAAGCTGAGAGATGTAATCAGCTTTCTGAGAGGCACAGAGAGCTGCATTGCTCCAGAGTATCCTCTGGTGCTGAGTGAAGCACACAACCACTGGAATGAACATGGGCTTGTTATTCCTTGACTCATCTCTGAATAGATTTAGATATTTGGACAGTAGTACCTTCTAGGAATCGAATTAAATTTTTTGCTATCATTATTGGAACAATAACTTTTGGTTCAAATATACAGAAATTACATTCTGAAAGCTTTACCCTCCTTATTCCACTTGACTGATTATTAATCTAGTTTGTATCCTCATTATCCTTTCATTCTTATTTTATATTTTTGAAAGAAATATGTTTCACACCTTCAGCCTCAATTAAGGTAACTAACAAGATTCTCTGAATTCGGATAACTTTATTAAGTAAGATTGATTAAATGTTTAAATTGGGTATGAACAACTAGACACCTCTAGTGGATCAATTAAAAACAATAAAAGGTGTAACTTTGTAGGAGGAGTGTAGTGCTTTGGACTATTGGATCAAATCAGATGAAGAAACTGTATTTTAGGAAGGACCTCAAGCTATATTCTACCTTCACTTTTGCCTGGGGACTCTCTCTCCTCTTTGGCTGACTTATTGCTCCTCACCTCCCCAATGAGTATTCTCCTCACTAATTTTCAGTAATCCTATCTGTATTATTTGCCCCCTTTAGAATATAAGTTCTTTGAAAGTAGAGAATGTCCTTTTTGCTTGCATTTATATTCCTAACACTTATCATAGTCCTTCATACAGAGAAAATACACAATCTTTCTCTGTTTCTCTCTCTGTGTCTTCCTCTCTCTTTCTGTCTGTCTGTCTGTCTCTCTCCTCTCTCTCTGTCTCTGTCTCTGTCTCTGTCTCTGTCTCTGTCTCTGTCTCTGTCTCTCTCTCTCTCTGTCTCTTATACACATC
>NC_058132.1:133062545-133074887 GCF_016433145.1 Gracilinanus agilis | reverse complement strand
CAGTGGATTGAGAGCCAGGCCTAGAGACAGGAGGTCCTAGGTTCAAATCCAGCCTCAGACACTTCCCAGCTGTGTGACCCTGGGCAAGTCACTTGACCCCCATTGCCTACCCTTGCCAATCTTCCACCTATAAGTCAATACACAGAAGTTAAGGGTTTAAAAAATTAATCTGAAGGCTTATTACTAGCTTTGTAAGCATTTATAATTAAAGAGAGAGAGAAGAAGGTTTTTAGCCTTTTTGAACTTTAGAGAAAGATCCAACCCTCCATTGCAAGCTTGCTGCTTGCCATAGATCAAGATATACAGTAAAGCTCAGAGAAAAACCACCAGCCTGGAGACAGGTATGGAAGTCAAGAGACTATTGGCTTTTCAAAACCTCTCACTCCTCCCTTTCCTTGGCTAATGCCTATCAAACATCATGCTGTCTGCCCTACCATGGTGATGTTATACCAGGCGGTCAGATCGGCAGACACCACGTGTGACTCTGTGACTCCTGTGTCCCACCACTGGGGTGCCGAGGGATAGAGGTATTTTACTTCACACAATCAGAATATAATGGCTCTTGGAATCACTCTCTGGGATCCCAAGAAGGAGATTCTTTCTAAATTATTCAATATCAGATTGAAATTGGAGAGACTACTCTCCTCATCTCTCTTTCCTCTTCCCAAGGAAAAATGCTAGGAGCAACAATATTGCAATAGGAAAGTCACTGTGCACATGAGATATGGGTTCAGTTTGGGGTGGTTTCTGTCATTTCTTAGAAACGTAAAAGCAAAACTAGACCTATAGTTATGCTTGACTCTACTTTTTGGGATTTTATGTGAAAATGACAAATTTATAATCTTGTGAAAGTGGCAAAAGCCACTTTCATTGGTAGGGTATATCTGGCATAAAACAATTTTGGTTTTGTAAGTACCAATTTAAAAAAAATTCTGGAACATGATTTATGGATAAGATGTATAGAATTAGGTCAAATTTAATGAATATATAAGTAATAGAAATTTGAGCTAAAGATAATATATGGATTAACTAGTAATAAGCAGACAGTATTTGTAAGATATTCCATGTGCTGAAAATTAGCAGTTAAAACTTTTTTTTTCTTTAAACCCTTGCCTTCTGTCTTAGTATCAATACTGTGTTTTGGTCCTAAGGCAGAAGCCTGGTAAGGGCTAGGAAATGGAGGTTAAGTGATTTGCCCAAGGTCACACAGCTAGGAAGTGTCTGAGGCCAGATTTGAATCCAGGATCTCCCATTTTTAGGCCTATCTTTCAATCCACTGAGCCACCTAGCTGCCTCTCAAAACGTTTTTGAATAGTTAACAATGCTAGGTCATTTGGCTAATAAATACACCAATTTGCCTCTGAAGCAGGCTAAAGTCTTTGTAAAATAGAGCTGGAAGTCTCTTTGATTCTTTAATAAATAATTAATATTATTTGTAGAGGGTTTTTCTTTTTCTGACTTGTAATTTCATTGCTTACAGAGTGGCCTGAGTTACTAAAAAATTAAGCAGTTTAATCATAATACAAGCCGGGGGTTGAATTTGAGCCCAAATCTTCCTTACTCCAAAGTTTTCTATCCATTACATCAGATTGTATCTAATTTATAGATTATTAACTATGCAAGATAAAGAAAGAGTCTGAGAGAGTAGTTGGTCCTTCCTCATAAAGACTGTTCAATCTAGTAAAGGTAGTAGGATATTTACACATCAAATGGGAACTGGCACATGTGCAGACTATCTCTGATGATGTCTCTGTCAAAAAAGGTAGAGAACCTGCCGCCTAGAGAAATTGGGATGATGGGCAATGGCAGCGTATGGGAGAGACCATAGAGAATATGCGGAACTTGTTACTAAATTTGAGGCTGCTAAAAGTTAAGAGAATCCTTTTCAATTGACTTCAAAGCTAGAAGCGAGGATGCCTTCAAAAGACACTCGCCAACCAGACCTTAGCCATGCTCCTTGGCTAATCTCTCTTGGTTTGACTCCTTCCACTGATGGTGTCCAATAAGAGACAATGATCGTGAAAGAATTAGGCCTTCTGAGGTGGTTCAATATCTGCTTTCTTTAAAGTGGTCCTTGGTTCTTGATTGCCTCAGCATTTATTCTTTAGGTGAAGGAAATTAATCTATGGGCTCTGTTGTTGTAAGGTTCAAAAGGGTAGGAAAGTGAGCTTCCAGGCATCTGGGAATCCAGGAATCAATGGTTTGAGATTCCAAGAGTTTGAATTCATGTCAGGTTTGTAGCTAGCAAGGAACAATTAGAGACCTTTGGGATTTTGCCCACTGGTAGCTAAGACAAGAACTCATTTGGTGTCATTGTCAAATTTGGACATTAACTGTGATGCCAATACTATACTGGAAATGAGCTAAGTATGAGAGCACTTTCCCCAGAGGCTGAGGTAGCATATATATCCCTGAGGTGTTAGAGGTAAATGTTTATTCTTACCGAAGCTTCAAAGTAAAAGTTAATTGATATTAGTTATCTCAAACAGGGGCGTTAAGTCACTCATGGAGGCTACCTAGTAGAGGCTTAGCCCAATGACATTAGAAAAGGACATCCTTCATCAATTGGGGAATGGCTGAACAAATTATGGCATCTGTTGGTGATGGAATACTATTGTGCTAAAAGGAATAATGAACTGGAGGAACTCCACATGAACTGGAATGACCTCCAGAAACTGATGCAGAGTGAAAGGAACAGAACCAGGAGAACATTGTACACAGAGACTGATACACTGTGGTAAAAATGAATGTAATGGACTTCTCTACTAGCAGCAATGCAATGATCTAGGACAATTCTGAGGGACTTATGAGAAAGAAAACTATCCACATCCAGAGAAAAAACTGTGAAAAAGGAAATGCATTAGAAAAATATGTGATTGATCACATAATGTAAAAGGGATATGATTGGAGTTTTGATGTTAAAAGGATTAAGCTACTGCAGATATGAATAGCACAGAAATAGGTTTTGAACAATGACACATGTATAACCCAGTGGAACTGCTTGTTGGATTCTGGAGGGGGAGCAAAAGGGGGGGATCTTGAATTATGTAACCATGAAAAAATATTCTAAATAAAAAAAGGGAAAAAATAAACTGAAGGACTTAAGTAAAAAAAGAAAGAAAAAAGAAAAGGACATTCCCCAACCAGAGTACCTTTAGAACCTTGAAAGGGAAATATAGTCAGTCTTTCTTTGGGAGAGTAAATGCAGGACACACTGATTATAACATATAAGGGAGGTAGAGTGTTCTTGTAGTTCAGGTACAGAAGAGATTACTCCAAGCTTTATAGAAGAGATGGTATTTTAACTGGCTTTTGAAGAATGTGTAAGATGTAGAAAGACAGGGAAGGGAGCCAAAACAATGCATTCATTCCAGACATTGTCAACATAAGGAAAATTATATATGCCAATGTAAGGAAAATTATAAAGACCAGAAATGGTGAGATAAGTTAAAAAAATAACAAGTAATTCAAGTTGGTTGGTACTTGTTGCCTATATGCAAAAAACAAAGGTCTAAAGTGGCAGCAACATATTTGCAAAAAAAAAAAGGTATAATTTTAAAGTAAAGATTTTTTTACTCCTTTAATAATAATGTTTTGAAAAATAATAGGCTCATACAATTTCATAGAGTTGGAAGAGACTTCAATAGTTATCTAGTTCAATTACATATCTATTGAATATTCATTTCTAGAAAATAGTGGACAGTTGATCCAGCATAATATAGTGGAAAAATAACTGGCCCTTGAGTCAATGGGCTTTGGTTCAAATGCTGCCTCTCTCACTTACTATCTCTGTAACCTAGACCAATTCACTTAACCTCATTCATTCTGTTTCCTCATCTTTCAAATGAGGGAGTTGAATTAGGTGGCACTAAAAGTACCTTCCAGCTCTAAATATGTTTTAAAATTCAGTTTTATTTTCAGTTTGAAATTCCTATCCCTACTCATTAAAAAGTCAAGAAAAATAAAACCTGTTACAAATATGTATAATTGTGCAAAATAAATTGCTGCATTAGATGGAAAGAAGGAAGGAAGGAAGGAAGGAAGGAAGGAAGGAAGGAAGGAAGGAAGGAAGGAAGGAAAGAAAAATATCTTTCAGTCTTCAGTTCTCTATCTGGAAGTGGGTAGAATATTTTATCATTAATCCTTTGAAATTGTGGTTGATTGTTGTTTTGATCAGTTCTTAGGTCTTTCAGAATTGATAGTCTTGAAAATATTATTATTATATAAATTTTTTCCAGGTCTGCTCATTTCAATTTGTATCTGTCTGTGTCTTCCCAAGTTTTTCTGAAACCATCTCCTTCATCATTTCTTACAACATAAATATATTCAATCAATTCATACATATAACTGGTTTAGCTATTCTCCAGTTGATGGACATTCTCTCATTTTCAATTCTTAGGTACTCCAAAAAAGAGTTGTGAAAATTTTTATGCATAGAGGTCTTTTTCCTTTCTCTTATCTCTTTAGAGCAGGGGTCAGCAACATATGGCTCTTGAGCCATATCTGGCTCTTTTGAGGGCTAGATATGGTTCTTTCTGCAGGAGCCATAAAGTCAATTTTTTTTCAGGCGCTGTTATAGGAGTGCACACTGTGAGCACTATACGGCTCTCACAAAATTACATTTTAAAAAAATGTGGCGTTTATGGCTCTCACTGCCAAACGGGTTGCAGACCCCTGCTTTAGAGTATATATTCAATAACAGTAGCACTGGGCAAAAGGTTTGTACAGTTTAGTAGTTTTTGGAACATACTTCCAAATTGTTTTTCAGAATGATTGGTCCAGTTTACAACTCCATTAACAGTGCATTAAAAATATCTTGTTTTTCCCCATTAACAAAAGGATTCATTTTCCTTTTTGTCAATTTGGCCAATCTGACAGGTGTGGTGGGTGGTACCTCAGAGTTGTTTTAAATTGCATTTATCTAATTATTAGTGATTTTTAAAAATGGTTATTGATAGCTTTAAATCTATGGTTCCATGACCTTCAATGGAAGGAAGCTCATAATCTTATAAGGCAGCACATTTCAAGTTTTGGACAAGTTTGTTAGGAAATGCTTCTTTTACATTTTACTGAAACCTGTCTCCCTATAACTTTTAACCAGTGATCTTAGTTCTGCATTCTGGAACCACAGAAAATAAATTAAGTCAGCCTTATCCATTATTTTGTTGAGTTTATAGTTTCATTAGCATAGGTACTTGATTCACTGATCCAGAAAAAAACCCTTCCAAGCCTTTTTCAGTCTTTGTCATGTTTGTCCAAGTCTTTATAACCCTTTCAAAAAGTAATTCATCCAAAATGTTAAATGATTTCCTTTGGTTCTTTATAATATTTTAGAAGTAAAAATGCATCACATGATTAATCTATTATCTTTCCTTCTTTTAAAAAAATGTTCATTCTTAATATGTATGACTTCATCACCACCTTTTTTCTTTTTAATTTTAAACCCTTAACTTCTGTGTATTGACCGATAGGTGGAAGATTGGTAAGGGTGGGCAATGGGGGTCAAGTGACTTGCCCAGGGTCACACAGCTGGGAAGTGTCTGAGGCCGGATCTGAACCCAGGACCTCCTGTCTCTAGGCCTGGCTATCAATCCACTGAGCTACCCAGCTGCCCCCTCATCACCACCTTTTTTTTTGATCTTTCATGTTTTCATCAATATCCTTTACATTACATCCCATATAAATACTGGGAACATGTTTAAGTTTATTTACTCCTTTGTTCTTTTCCATTATACTTTATAATTTTGATTTTTCCAGGGCAGTTGTTTTCCATGATTTACCACTATGCATCATTCATGAGAGAATAATAATATTTTTATAACAGCATGCTATACAACTTAATATCATTCTTTTTATTCTGGACCAAACTTTCCGTCCACCTGCAACTTCTTTCCAAAGCAAACAAACAAACAAGTAAATTAAAATATCTATTTATCTGTTTATCTATATATAAATAGATAGATAGATAGATAGATAGATAGAGATAGAGATAGAGATAGATATGTAGATATATAGATATATATTGTAATACAGGATTTTCAACCTTGCCATGTTGGTTTGGGGGCAATCTGTCAGTTGCCCTGGATGGAATGTTGGCCATGGCATGAGCCATAGGGCACACGTCAACTGCCAATTGAGCCAAGAATATATAAAGCCCTGGAGACCCAGGGCTGGGTTCTGTTCTTACCTGACTCTGCTCTGACCACTCACTTCCCTTACCCTCCCCCTCCCTTGGGCCTCAGGTGGTGGGAGTGAGGACCTTGGGTAGCTAGGCCTAGAATAGAGTAGAGTTTTAAGACCTACCTTCTAGAGCAACTCAATAATATTATCATCACTGGCAAAATTTAGTCCAAGAACAACTTTATTTATCAACCAGAAACTGCATCACTCTGACCCAGGGCTGCCTGCCCTGCATGAGCAAAGACCATCCAAACAGGATCTCAATCAACTTTAGTCAGATAATCTTTCACCATCAGATCACAGTACTTCCTAACCCTCTTTCCTCTGCCTTGTTTCCTTACTCTGTTATCAATAAACCCCTTAGCCTTAACCAGAGAATTCTGCGGTTATTTGCCTACCATCTAAGGCCAAGGTGAACAGGCAACAGGAAGGGTTCTGAGCAGTTTTAAATGGAACAAACTCCATTGCTGAAGGGCAGGAAAATCAACATCCACTTCCTGTCAGCCTACCATTAACCAATTGGGAGCTTCTTCCTCAGCAGGGAAGGGGCTGGTTTCCTGATATCTTAAAGGAGCCTGGTGGCAAGCAGTGAGGTTCTTTGGGCACTCAGTTACCTGGATTGGATTCTTGTTACATTTATAAACAAGTTTCAAGCCCAACTCACTCCATCCTAACAACCAGCACCATCTTCCTGCTAGCCTTATTACTAGCATAAGGCCCCTGTTGACCCACCCATTCATTACTATATATATATATACATATATATATATATATATATATATATATTCACTATCATGATGGACTGCTTATCAAACTGCATGTCATAGACTGTGCAATATATGTTTTTCTTCATTTTGTTTCTCTAGTGTGAGTGGTTGTGCCAATTTTTTCACATTTCCTCCACATAGCAGCCCTTCAAATATCTGCAAACTACTATTTCATACCTAATAATTGAAATGTTCTATATACAGTAGTACTAAAATGCTGATTGAAGTCTTCTCCAACTTAAACATACCCAGTTATTTTTTTAATATTGTTTCAAAATCTTCTCAGCATCCTGGTCATATTCTGTGTGCTCTAGCTTGTCAGTGTTCCTCTTAAAATATGATGTTTACTCTATCTGCGTGACCTCAGGCAAGTCATTTATTATCCTCAATTTCCTCACCTATAAAATGAATGGTTTGGACTGGAAGATCCATGATCTTATGATTCTATAACTAATATTGTGGTAGTAGTCTCATCAACATAGATAGCAGTGAGATTTTTAAACACTCCTCTTTTGGCTACTTTCTTTTGTCATTTACTCATTTTTCATAAGCCTCTTTGTAACCCCCTTTAAGGTTTTTTTGGCAAAGATACTGGAGTGTTTTGCCATTTCCTTCTCTAGCTCATTTAAAGATGAGGAAACAGAGGTTAAAAAGGTTAAGTGATTTGCCCAGGGTCACACAGTTAATGAGTGTCCAGATCACATTTGAAGTTAGGAAGAAGAGTCTTCCTAAATTCAGACCCAGTACATTGTACCACCTGGCTGCCTAAGTGCCCTAGTGACCTATCAGAAACTATATATCTATTAATTCAGCCTAACGCCATGCAAGATTCTTTGGTTTTCAAATACTGCTGCTACACTGAACTTCTACTCAATCAAAAACCTTTTTCTTTTTCTTATGATGTGCCATCATGTCATTATCATTCGGAATGCATGAAGTTGATTTTTTAACCTTTTCACTTAATATGTATTCCTATTAAATTTCATCTTGACAAATTCAATCCATTGTTTTAGACTGTTTAGATTTTTTTCTATCTCATTTCTGTTTTCCAACAAATTAGCTCTTCCTACCAGGTTCTTTCATTCAAATATAATAGAAACTGAGGATATTTTTTCTCTTCCCCTGGTGTTTGGAGCCTGAGGTTTTCTACTACACTATTCCAAGGGCCAAAAACTCAGATCCTATGGAAAGCATCCCTGGTGCTAGAACAGGGATTTTTAACCATGGAACCACTGGAAGTCTTGTGAAGCCTATGGAGGACAACTCTGAATATTATTTTCATATGTATAGCGTAAAACAAAGGAAACCAAGTATACAAAAATACAATTTTATGCCTATATAAAGATATATGTAGTGTTTGGTTTGGACATATGCATTATATATGTATAAACCCATAGATCTCATGTTAAGAGTCCTTGTAGATCTAGAGGGAATATGAGGGCTCTTTGGAATCAGTATCTATGACAGCACTAACATGGGTGGGAAGAACACTGTCCAGTTGCTGGGAGGAGAGCACAGAATTATGGAGACAGTCTGGCTCATCATGGCAACAGAGCTGGAAATTCATTCAAAACTTCATAACTGTTTACCTGAAATGTAGTATTATATACTCTAAGATCTTAAAATGTATTACCAAATTGTGCTAAGGACTTGGAGAATTTTTTTCAAAAGCTGTTTTGTATCAATACATCATATTAACTCAATTATTCATAAAATTAAGAAGAGCCTTAAAGACTTCACTGGTAATAATGTAAAATAAGTCTATTTTACTAAGCCAGAAACATTAGTTCTTTGTTTTATAGTGAATAACTTTATTAACTATGACAAATCAAAGTTCTCTTTAGGGATCTTAATTTTAATGGTCTTTGTTAAATCCTGTAGGAAATTTATTATAAATCATGAGAGTTTAAGTTTCAACAAGACAGTGCCCCCAAAGGAGTAGATTATTCCCAAACTATTAGATTATGAACTATTTGCCAGCAAAGAACTGAAGCTCTTTAAGCCTCATTTATGCCAATTAAAGTCATGTAGCTTGTTTGTATTGTGTAACTTTTTTGCTGGTGATTACAAACACACACACAGACACGTGTGTATGCACGTGTGTGTGTATGTGTGGTTTGGGTTTTGGGTTTAATTTGTCCAGTGAATTCCAAAGATCAAATTTCCTCTACTAATTACATAATTAGTGATAATATGATGAGTGTAAATTCAGTTCTGAATTTCTGAACTTAAGGGTTCCATAGTAAATCTTAGTTGGATAAATAGATAATTTATTAAACACTTACTATGTGCCAGGCCCTGTACAAAGCACTGGAGATAAAAATACAAGCAAAATAGTAACTATCTTCAGAAAGCATACCTCCCAATGAGGGAAAAACATATAATGGTGTTGAAAAGGAGGAGAGAAGATTATCAGTGGCAGGTAAGGCATAGGTGCTTTTCAGAAAAAATCAATTTAAGAGTGAAGTGAAGTATTCTAGAGTCCTTCCTAAATGGTGGTCTCAGGGAAAGAGTCACCAATGAGGAGTGGGAGGCCCTAGGAAGGAAATTTCTCTGGGTGGCAATAAAGAAGAAAGGAGAAAGAAAGCAAAGGAAAAAAAAAACCTTACCTTCCATCTTATAATCAATATTGTGCATTGCTTCTAAGGCAGAAGAGTGGTAAGTTCTAGGTAATGGAGGTTAACTGACTTGCTCAGGGTCACATAGTCAGGAAGTGTCTGAGACCACATTTGAACTCAGGACTTCCCGCCTGGCTCTCAATCCACGGAGCCACCTGACTGCCCCAAGAAAGTAAACTTTTAAGAGAATCCACAAATCTAGGTTAATTATTTCATTTGTGCAGAGATCTGACAAGATTATATACTAAATTTGAGATCATTACCTAAAGTGGTATGCCTTGAAAGCCAAATACATCTCCATATTCATATGGGGAAATTATTTAAGAAACATTTGAGAGATTATGTAGTGTTTACTATATACCTACTATAAGTGTTATGGGATATTTAGAATAATTATCTTAACATCTTCCTTGTTCTTCTGCAGAGATGGAGGTCTACAGGTGTAGAATACTGCATATAACACTAATATTTTTAATATGTTGATCAGTTTTGATGAAATTTTTTCTTATTCCTCTTTTTAAAACATTCTTTGTTATATGTATGGCAATCAGAGAAGGAAGAAGGCAGAAAAAACTAGGCAATATAAAAATAAAAATAACAATCAATAATATTTTTAAAAATTTTTTGAAAAAACAATTATCTCTACTTAGGGTAACAGAATATACACACATAAAATGAATGACAAAAAAGTGCCACATCTGATGGACTTGCAACAGGAATTTGTAGAAGGAAAAGATAAATCTGGTTCAAAGTTCTCAGAAGAGGCATCATGTACAAGGTGAGTTAAGCTGGGCTTTCAAAGATGTGTTTGATTTGGATAGCTGTGTACAGAAAGGAGGTCATTCCAGGTGAGGAGAACAAAAGGAACATAAGGGCAGCACAGTAAAAAGGAAAGAAGATCATACGAAAAACGAAGTTGTGCTACATTGTTTATGAGCCCTCTTTAAACTAGGAAATTCTGTGATTCTAGGAGTCAAGAGGTAGACATTGGGGTCTCCTATCCCATTTTTGCTGTTAACTAGCTGAGTCATTTTTCAATTTGAGACACTAAATGTTGCTTGCTGATGGACTATACAAGCCTTTTATTAGAAGAAAAAAAGTTTCTGGTAGAGTACAATAGACTTATTTTGCATTGATGTCAATGGAAACCTTTTGGATATTCCTTAATTTTGTGAATAATCAAGTTAACATGATATATCGATATAAAGAATAGCTATTTGAATTATGTTCTAAAGACAACTTGCACATACCTCTTAATTTCTCACAGCAGATAATATATTTCACATAAAAAGTCATAAAGCTGTGAATTTCTAGACCTAGTTTGAGGTATAAATTAATGTTCCACTTGCTGAGCAAAGAGAAGGTATAGATTACCCACCAGCAAGCAATATTTTGAAATAAATATGAGAATCCTTAATTGTTTGTGGTAGTGAAGGAATACAGATAGTTGTTTCAGATAATTGGAAAGAATATTAATTGAATCTTAAGTCAGAAAGGGGACTTTAGAGGTAACCCAGTCCAACCTCATTTTATAGATAAGGAAACTAAGTGAATCAAAAGTGGCTCAGATCATTAGTGGTAGAAGAGGGATCAGAATCCCCAACACCATGACTCCCAGAATAACAGAATTTTCAAGCTGGAAGAGATAACCTAATCTACTGCTGCTGCTGCTGCTACTACTACTACTACTACTACTACTACTACTACTACTACTACTACTACTACTACTAATACTACTACTAATACTAATACTAATACTAATACTACTACAACACTACTACTACTACTACAACACTATGACTACTACTACTACTTCTACACCACCCACATAGACACACAACCATGCACGCATGAATCCCAATAAAAAGTTCTTCTATGCTGTCTGTTGCCTTTCTGTTCATTTGTAACAGAGTATACACGGAGTTAATGTACTTACTTTTTGGCAGACCATGTGCGCTAGGGCAGCACCTGGGCACTTTAGGAATAACAAGCTCTCTCACTGCTGTAAGTGACCAGGTTTCCTGGGGTGCCAAAGGACGGGGGAGCTTTCAGGATGACAAAGTATATCACTTTAGTAGGCAAATGAGCAGGAAGACCTGATAACTCAGAGTCTTTTAAAAAGGAGGGTAGTTCAGCCTCAGGAGAGAAGGTAAACAGCAAGAGGCAGTAAGGAAAAGGGGCAATTAAAACATAAAGCAAAGCAATAACTGAATTGGTTATTGGTGGGAGGGACAAATGATGAAACCAGAAGCTGGTAGCTGGTAGAGGGGGAGGTTGGTGGGACTGTGGTTGATGAAAAGGAATGGAAGTTGAGTAATTTGTCCTTATTAAAACATGATCATTTGCTATAAAAGTTTTCATCTTTGAGCTGAGGTATAAATAACCCTTTGTAATCCTAAAACACAAGGCTGAAAAATCTTAGTCAGTAGGGAGATTTTGTCATAGACTGGTGTCTGTTAGTTGTGTTGTAAGTGCAAATTGATATCCTTCGAACCTGAGGTGAAAGAACTTGAAGAATACTTCTACAGGCCCCAGGGAGAGTAAAGTGTTTCTAAAGGAAATAGCAGCTAAGAAGTATTTATTAAGAAATGACTAGAGGGGGCAGCTGGGTAGCTCAGTGGCTTGAGAGCCAGGCCTAGAGACGGGAGGTCCTAGGTTCAAATCCGGCCTCAGACACTTCCCAGCTGTGTGACCCTGGGCAAGTCACTTGACCCTCATTGCCTACCCTTACCACTCTTCCACCTATAAGTCAATACACAGAAGTTAAGGGTTTAAAA
>NC_058132.1:133004198-133042724 GCF_016433145.1 Gracilinanus agilis | reverse complement strand
CAGGGGTAGCAACTGGCGTCAGCTGCACGCTCAGGGCCTAGGTAACGTGCTTGTCCCGCCCCCACCCCCACTTCGGATGCGCGCGCAGTCCCTCCCCGCCACGTCCTCCCTCCCCCACCCCCACTACTCCTCGCGCCAACCGCTCTCGCGCGCAAAACCAGAGGTTGACCCTTCGGTTCAGATCCAGCCCCAGCCGCGTCCCCTTGTGGTAAACCACTAGAGGCTCACAGATCTGCGATCAAGAGATTTGCGCCTGCGCGCTGTAAAGGGGGCTGGGAACGAATGGAAGGTTCCGGCACCACCCTTCTCTGCTCTCCTTGCATCTTGTGTTCGGGCTACCAAGTACTGTAGCGCCATCTGGTGTTGGATGGTCCGCCGCGAGTGCCTCCCCTCCCTTTCCCCAGAACCTTCCAGAGAAGCCGGGGCCCATGCGCAAAACCCTCCTTTCTATTCACCCCCGCCTTGCGGAAGGAGGTGGAGCCTACAGCCCCCTACCCCTCTGGCATCGAATTGTCTGGACTGGCATTGGAGAGGCTTTGTGGTTCCCGCGCATTGCGGGCCTGGCCCTTGGGTGTGGCGGAGAGGACCTAGAGGGGTTCCTCACGCTTCCTCCCAACCCTAGTCTGCTTTCCAGCGCCTCTCCATTTTCTCCTTTCCAGCGCCTCTCCATTTTCGCCTCTCCTATGCTTCCGCCCTGCCTCCACCCTCTTCCGGGAAGAGCAGGTCTTTCTGGGGTTCGGCCTGTTCTTCTGTTCACCCTAGGTGGCAGTCTCACTGGTGTGGCCTTTGTCCTCGCGCTGCGTGGTCCCAGCTGCGATGATTGAATCGGGGCAGGAGAGGCATCTCATAAAATGGTATCAGGGGAATTAACATGATATCTCCTTTGTAGAACCGTGGGGGGGAAAAAAAAAATCTGAAAGGGTCGTTGCGATCACCATATTAGATCAATGATACCACGGGGTGGGGAGGCACTCATCGATTTTTTGGCAGGATCATCTCCTTTATGGCCTAATTTGCTGCCAATAGACGGGGTGTTCCAAAAGTCCTGGGACATCTTTAAGCTCCTAAAGCATGAAATTGCACCAAGACTTTTGGTGCAGCCTGTGTAAGGCGTGTTTTGGTCATATTTTTGTAAGAAAACGTAAACGGAAAGAATTTTTTGATTTGTTTTTTTTTTTCTTAAAAATAGTGTTACAGCAAAAGTTGCCCCCTGAAAAGTTCAATCTTTATAACAATCAGCTTGTTGATATAAATGGGCCCCAGAATCTTAGCTTTTTGACGTAGCAAAGTTAAGAAATTGTCTTAGGAGACAAATGCCTGGGAATTTTACTTATTTTAAAGAAAACTTGAAAGGATGGGATTAGTGAAACTAGGCTGCCAAATAGAATTTGGAGATATATATATATATATAATATATATCTCCAGGATCCCAGTCCTCCCCAAAAGACAGCCCGGTTCTGAACTGTGTAATGGAAATCTGCAGTCTTAAATGCTAAGGCTATCCCAGCAAAGAACAAGCTTTAGCAGGTTTTATAGAATTGAAGAAGACCCAGAAAATAATGTTGGTGACAGACAAAATGACTTATTCAAGGACTAGGACTACTAATAATAACTAGCATTTGCAGAGTGCTTTACAGCATCTGTTTTATCCTCAAAACCACCTAGGGAGATAGGTGCTCTTATTACATACCTGTTTTACAGATGGGGAAACTTGAGGTTAGACAGATTAAGGGACTTGCCCAAAGTTATAGTTAATAAGTTTCAGGCTGGATTTGAACTCAGGTTTTCTTGGCTAAACCATTGCTGTATCTACTTTGAGGCCACATAGTTGCCTGTCTTTAAGTATAAAGGTGCATCGCCAGAAGGTTGATTAATAAATGATGAATTTAATACATGATGAATCTGTGGAGACTCATGAAATGAAGAAATTACAAAATTGGCCTTCAACCCTATGTGCAATTCCACAGTGATAATTGTTATATGCAGAACAGAAGGGGTAGGGATAGTGGATCACTGACAATCACTTTATTTTTAAACTACTCAACCATCAGTGGAACTGTTGGTATTAATTTGATTTGCCCAATGACAAAAGAGTTAGCAAAGCAAAGCAACTAAACCATATGCACTGAAATTTTCACAGTGCATATGAAGAAATCAGCAAACATTTACTAAATGCTGTGTGCCAGACCCTGTTAGGTGTTGAGAAAACCACGCTCTGCTAGGTATTGAAGATATAAATATAATAACTTCATGAAGAAAATTGAAACTAAATCAGAGGGCAGCTTGCATCAACTAGATTTATATTCTGGGCAAATTCAAACACTAGGTAACTACTTTGTGGAATTATAGAAGGTGTTAAAGATATAGATACAAAAATGAAATACTCCCCTCAAGGAGTTTACTATTTAAAAATAGCTCCCATATTTTCTTGCCTCCATAGTTTTGTTTATGCAGTTTGTTATACTAGAAATGTCTTTTCTTGATGAATTGTCATCTAGCCATCTCAAATGCCACTTTTCCCATCAAGGCTTCTCTGATTATTGATCAGAATCAGTAGATAAAGATCTTTTCACTCCCCTCCCATTTTTCCCCCATTTAAAAAAAATTGCACTTAACAAGGTATCATTTGTATGGCTATGTTATAGTTACTTTTGTTTGCATCACATCCTCCTATTAAACTGTAAGCTCTGAAGACACATGGGCTGTCATTGGAGGTGGTTACTAAATGCTGAATTTTTCACCCAAAGATAACACCTTATAGCAGTGATGGCGAACCTTTTAAGGACCTAGTGACCAAATTGCAACTCTCATGCAGCATGTGAGCCCCCCACCTTACTCCAGACAGGGGAGGGGGAAACATTCCCATTGGGCTGCTGGGCAGAGGGGTGGATGATAAGAGAAATGTCTTCAGGCATGCATGTAGAGAGGGAAAGGAGCAGTCCCCTCCAGCATGCATTCCATAGGTTCACCAACATGGTCTTAAGAGTGTTCACTGTCATTTTCTGTGATGCCATAGGCAGCCACTGAAACAACTCAGAAGGGATCTCTGTAGTCCATAAATCATATATATTCTGTACTAGACAGGAACCAAATTATAAGGCCCAGAACATATCTTCCAGTAGCCTTGCAGAGAAAAGTTACATAGCAAACTAGTTGTCTAGGATTCTTTCCCTCCTCATAAAAATTGGCTTTACTTCCACCTTGTCTTGGCATAACCATATTGATTTGCTCATGTCAGTCCCAAACTTAAGTTCACAACAAATACCTAAACACTTCTATTTTCACTACTGAATATCTCAAGAATGCTAAAGTTTCATGTACTATTACTATTGATTCTCACCAAGCCACCAATCAAGGTAGTCTCCCAAACAACCAAATGGTACATATCAATTTGGAGATTATTTTTAAATGGTTTTAAATATTTTGCTCCTGTGAAAAGTGGCATGAAACTGCACTTATTATAGTCATACACACAGCTGGGCTAGACATCTGACTATGCTCTACATATTAATGTGTTCACCATTAACTTTTAAGACATTCAGTTGTGGGGTGAAGGAATCCTAAGACATTTTGAAGTCACAGAAAGGCCATGAGTGAAGTAGGGAGCAGGATTGTTATAAGAAAAGCTCACATGGATTTTTTTTTCCCAAGCTCTTCCATTTTGGAGTCAATACTGTGTATTGACTCCAAGACAGAAGAGTGATAAGGGTTAGGCAATGAGGGTCAAGTGACTTGTCCAGGGTCACACAGCTAGGAAGTGTCTGAGGTCAGATTTGAACCTTGGACCTCCCGTCTCCAGACTTGGCTCTCAATCCACTGAGTACCCAGCTGCCCCCTCACATGGGTTTTAGGTAAAAACATCACCATCTGGTAGTTTCCTATATTAACTAATTAGCCTTTATAATAAAGAGCTAATCTCAGTTATTTCTAGTCTGCTGAAGATTACTTCCAAATTTTGGTGCCTCTTGTAATATAGATCATCTACCCTGAAATGAATACACCTACTTTTTTCTTTAACAGTTGACAATACCATTCCAGTACAACAGAAGGGGCAGAAATTTTCCTGGGGCATGGTACATTAACATTTCCCTTTCCCTTTCTAGCTCTACAGTATATAGATCTTCTGACACTCATGAAAAATAGAAGCAGACAACTATTAAAATAATTGTTACTTATTACCAATAGCTACTATAGAAGTGGAAAAATATTATTTAATAAAGAACTTTATAGGATCCTCCAGAATAAGTGATATGTTTTAATACTCTGTTATTTAGCAGCAAAAGACAACACTGGAGTAAACTCTTATTTGCAAAAAAAAAAAAAAATGAAGAGAATGACAATAGGTGTTTCACAAAACAATAAATGGGTAAAGGAAAAAAATAAGCCTGTAAAGAGGCTGGAGTGAATCTAGAGAAGCTGGATCATCCTGAGGGCATTTGAACGTAAAATCAAACAGATAACAGATGTGAAAAAGATCATAATTACCATGGCAATTGGACTTCATACCACATTGTAAAGAAATTAGCAGAGTGACATGACCTTGACAAAATACAGAAATCTGTGCTGGAGGCAACACATTTTTAAAGGTAATTAAAGTTTGGTTTTCCACATATTTCAAAGGGAGAATGTTCCAAAGAAAAGAATAAATGATAGGTCAAATCATTACGAAAGAAAGGCAACAAAAAGATATTTGCAACAACCAATCCCAATGTGTTTTGCCTTCCCCCTGTAAGAATGTAAGCTCCCTGAAGGCAGAGATGGTCTCCCTTTTTTGTTTCTATCAGTACAGTCTTTGGGACGTAATATGTACATAATAAATATTTTTATTCACATGTGCATTGAAAATAGGAAAAATTTTGCAGATAATTTTATGAGGTATATTAGTATTAGATCTTGCTAGGTTGTTTGCTAATTTTTTAAAGATGCCTTGATATATTAAATATAGGTTTGAAGGCTATATTCAAGCTATTCAATTCTCATCTTCACTTTAATAGGTTGATGGGAGGAGAGTATTCTAAGTGTGGGGAAACAACCTGTGCAAAGACATAGTTGGGAAACATAATATTGTATGTGAAGAATTACTAAGAAAGCCATTTTGGCTAACTAGAGAGTACATGAAATTGGAAATCTTGGCAAGTTAGATGGGAACCAGTTTAAAAAGAATTTTACACGCCTAATGTGTCTTTATTTGATCCTAAAGGTAATAGGAATCCACTGGAATTTATTGAGTAAAGGAGTGATATGGTCAAACTTATATTTTTGGAATATCACTGCCAGATTTGTGGAGGATGAAATAGAAAAGAGGGAGAGTGCCAGGAAAGAGAAAAGTTAGGAGGCTGTTATAATATTCTAGATGAGAAGAGATGAAGGTTTAAACTAGGGTGGTATCCATGAAAGTTAAGAGAAGGAGATGGAAGAGAGATGTGGAGGGGGAATTGACAAAATTTGGTAATTTCTTGGATGTGGTAGTAAGGGAGAGTAAGGAGTTTCAAGAGGTCAAGAAGGGTAAGGATTGAGAAAACATCATTGGGTTGAGTAGTTAAGAGATCACTTATTACATCACTTTTTCTTCCCTGAGTCAGCTGCATTCCTCTTCATCCCTGCAGCTCCCTTTTCTTGTTGGTCAGTTTCTCCCAGAAACTCTACTTTGAGAAGGGCCTAGACTAGCCATGTTTCACTCTCCAGACTTTACCAACGCAGTTCAGCTTCTTCTGGCAACTAAGTGGCATGGTGAATAGAGTGCTGGGGCTTGGAGTCAGATGACTTAAATTCAAAGTCAGATACTAGGTAAGTTACTTAGTATGCTTGCCTCAATTTCTTCAACTGTAAAAATGAGAAGAATAATAGAACCAATTCATCATAGTTGTTGTGCAGATCAAATAGGATAACTTTTGCAAAGTGATTAGTGCCTAGCAATACAAATAGAAAGTATTTAATAAATGACTTTTTCCTTCCTTCACACTTCCAAACCCCTGCATATGTTGCCTCCTTCTATTGGTGTTCCTCTGAGAACCTCCATTTTGAAGAAGGCCTGATTCTCCCACTTTTGTCATCATAGCCTTCACAGAACCTTTTTCAGCCTAGCTCTCTTTTATGTGTTGTCTTCCCACATGAGACTGTAAGCTCTTTGAGAAGAATGTCTTTGTTCTTAACTTGTATTTGTATCTCTGCTCCTTAGCACAGTGCCTGGTACATCATAATTGCTTCTGATGATTTTAGAGAAAACTTTGGAACGAGCAATTTCATTTGAGTAATAAAGTCAGAAATCTAACTGCAAAGTATTGAGGAGAGGAAGTGGTAGACAGATTGCCAATCTGAATGGGGGAGAAAGTTTGAAATCAGGTTGGGGCTACATCATAGATTACTATTGTGTACATAATTACACACAGAACATATATAATGTTGGTGAGGTGGCCTGTAGGCACTTTTCCTTGGAATATGGCCAGCTTTATTCGTCTACTACCTATGAAGTGTGGTGAGGGTGGGACGAAGAGCGAGGGAAAGGACTCTGAGGGCTAGTTTCTGGACATATCTTACTGCTGAAAAGCTTGCACTGAAATGAAATGAAATTAAATCTTATTGGTTACTGAACCATATGGGTTGATGACTCCAGCAGATGTGCAGAAGTAAGATACAAGGATCTTCAAGGACTTCCTTCTGTCTATGAAGCATATAGATTATATGGAAATAGTGAGCGGGATTGGGTGGGGGAGAAGCACCTATCCTGACTCCCACTTAGCTTCTTTGAAGTAATGAGCACACAGTCACTTCTGTCTCTTTGTTTCTTCTTTCCTGTTTTTAGGTGAATATTCTGTGGTGGTTGTGTTCTGGACTAGTGGTAACCTTGTGAGTTCTGAAAAGTTCAAAGATCTTTTTGTCTCTGGAGTGGCCATAACTGAATAGGAATGAGATTCCACTGCAAAGATCAAGTTCAGCTGTTTGATAAGATAGTGCTAAGGTGAAATGTGAAATACCAAATTAGCATTGTTGCTCAATTGCTTTACTTTTAAGCATCTAATGAGTCTTAAAATGTTAGCCTCCTGACCACCTAGAATTGTAGTTATAAGTTAAGTTTCATAATGCTGTTCCAATTCTGTAAATGTGTTCTGTGATTTATTCTATGTTTAGCTTTGTTCAATGAATACTGCTTTTCCCAATTCCTCTTTTTAGAGAGACTACAGACTTGAGTCCAAAATAACATTGTCCTCAGGAATTCCTAATTGTCCTAATTAGGGGAAAGCTCCCTTGACACTGAACTGGTTCTGTAAAGGAAAATACTAGGTACAGGATGGATAATGGCACAGAACTCCACCCTTAAGTAAATTATGACATGGTACCTCTGTTATATATCTCTTTATGCATCTTTATCTTCTATATTCCACCAATAGCTATATGTTTAAGAATCTTTATATATGCTACATATATAGCTAGTTAAAGATTGATATATATATATGTGCACATATATACTTCTCTGTCATATATATGTATATAGATGTTTTTATAGCATATCATTTACCAAAGTCTACCTATTACTTTTTCAAATATTCTTTTAAGAGTACAATCTATTCATGTATAAGTAGATTTCATAAAATTTTTATAGATATGGGAAAGTAAGGGACCTGGCAACTCATGGTCATTACAACCAATTTAAATTTTTGTTAGCTGGCCTGATGACCTATTTGCCAGCCAGTAAGAGCATTTCCAAAATAACTATCTCTCTTTTAGATATGTTTAAATTGTTTATTCTCCTTTTATATCTTCTTGGGCTCTCTTATAACATTCTCTTTTGTTTTAGTCAACTTTCCTTCTACTTTATACCATTTATCATTTATATCAACATATTTATGAAGTTACAACTTGTACCACATATTTTAAAAATTAGATCAGTCCTTTTACAATCTCACTTTTAGATGAGAACATAGTATGTTTTTCAACTTTAAAAAATATTCTGACTTCATTCTGATACAATGAATCTAGGTAGTCTTAGTTTAATATTGGAAATTTTATTAACTCCCAAACTATACTATAACATTTTTCTGTTTATCAGTCAGACTGCAAATATTTTACTGGCCATATTTCTCATCATACTTGGACCTGAAGAGATTCAGCCAATTCATTAAAACTATTAGTAATATATATAGAATGAGTGCTTGAAATAGTAAAATAGCTATTATCATAGAAATAAATTGAGATGTATTATATGTTGCTATTTACTTGATTTAATTTTGCTCCAAATACATACTTCTAAAGATCAATAACAATTAAGAAAGTAGAAATTTTGTGCTTTTCCAAAATTTTAAAATTATAATACCAATTATAATTCCAAAAGTTTTTGACAGATTTGTTCAATTACAGAAGATGTGATTGGCGAGTAGACAAAATTTGTTCATGGCATAGAAAAGTTAAGGTGTTCTTTATTTTGGTTCCTCACTGGTTCAGTACAAAAAATACTGCCAATATTCTGTTCAAAATATAAAGGCTGAATGATAAAGTGGCACTTCCACTCATAGAAATGTCTTTTTAAAATGAAAAGGTTTCTTCAAGTGGCATTTCAATAACATAAAACCAATTTCAAATTGATTTTAATCAGCCTACACTTGTTAAAGAAAAATTACAAGGCAAAGATATGTAGATTAGCTGCTGCTGAAGGAACTGTGGGTACATTTTCCTCTGATTTAAGAAAAGAAAAAAATATGAAAGAATCACTTAAATAATTTCTAGCTTTAAAGTACATAATTATAAAGCAAAAGAGTAGAAATGCCTGAGGCACATACATATGATGACTATACCTTGGCCTTACCAGATGGAAGACAAAGAAGATTTGACAAACAATTTTTAATATATTTTTATTCTGCATTTCCTACCCTGGGTACATATGAATTAAAAACAGTAGTTTAAAATATAGTTCATGCCATTTAGCAATAATATTTAGCCAATATCCCCTTTTTTTCCCCCAAACTGGAAAGTACACTGAAGACTGAACTCTATTGTACTCTACTAGACATATAATCCTAAGTAGACTATTGAACTCTTCAGAACTGTAGTTTACTCTTTTATAAACTAAGAATAGTAATAAATGGCTTTCTTAGTCCACAAGATTGTTTCAAGGATTAAGAGCTAAAACTAACAATTTTTGCACGAAGGGCAGGTGACATAACATGCATGTTCAAATCAACTTCTTAAAACTAATTCACTTGGGATTGGAGACCCTGGGACACTGCCCCTGTCCTGAAGTGACCATACTTTAGGACTTGAATCCTTAGCAGTACTTGAGAGCTTCCTATCTTAAGTCATGATTCTTGTTAATTAGTTACAAAGCTCAATTTTTGTATATCCCTAAAGGACTTCACTTGCTCCCAGGGCCTTGTAAATTTTGATAGTCTGGAACTGAGCCCCGATTCCCTCTACCCTCATTCTAGGTGAATGAGATAATTCATGTTAAAAAAAATTAAACCAACCAAGAAAATAAACTTTTACAACTGTAAAGTGCTACAAAAGTATATTATTGTTAGTAGTTATATCACTTGAAAGTAACAAAATTATATTTTGTAAAAATATTCCATAATTCAGATTTTTTACCATACTAAAATGAGTAAACTATAACATAGCAAAGGAACATTTTAAAATAGTACATTATTTTAAGACAATGTAAAAGCAATTATTTTAAAAGGGGAATATTTACTTAAGGAAATATTTTTAATTACCTTAAGCAATTTAGAAATACTACTTACATATAAACAATTGCTATGCTAACTATAAATTATCATTTATTAAATTACCATGAAAATCTACTAGATAATGTTTTATAACCTTAATTTGAGTTATATTTGTACTTGAAAGAAAATTGCATTTCTATAAAATATTTCAGAATTCATATTTTTCACTAATTCAACCTAGTCTTTCCTCAATTACTAAATATATATACATATATATTTATTCACAAGATTTTTATTGTACATGGGTAGTTATGTGATGAAATAAGTTACTCAACCTTACTTGCTTTTAATTTCCTCATCTATAAAGTGGAGGGATTTGATTATCCAGAAGCATCATGGATATAATGAGGCAAACATACTTAAATAGTACTCAGGCGGCCTGAGTTCTACCCCATTCTCTAGTACTTTTCTACCCCATGTTCTAGTACTTCTCTTCTAGGTAATCTTGGGCAGTCCTACCTCTCTAAAAACTATTTTCCTCTTCTATACAATTGATCTAGTATGGCAAGATGTGATGACATAGCTTGCCATGTTTTCTTGAGAACCCAGGTTCTGAGCCTGTTCCTCAATCAATTATCAGAATAAGTCTTTAGAGATATTTTTATACATGTATAATTTCATATTTAATATTTTATAGGGAAAAATCCTATTAGCATTTTCATTGCTCAAACCATTTGTTGTTCTTTGTTCCTAGATCCTCAGAGAGTTTATGGCACAGCCCATGAAGAAAATTTTCCCCAAAATACAAATAACTGCAGGGGAACACAAAAACAGTCTGGCAGAGTTACTCAGGAATTCCCGATCCCTATAGATACAACATTCACCTATGAAGAGATCTCACCTCTCCATCTTCCTTCCTAACTCCTCTTTCTCCTTCCCTTTTTCTACAACCACCCTATAATGGGACTGCCTATAATGTATGAACTCAAAGATTTTAATAGTCCCTGATGATTTCTGCTGTAAAATTGACAACTAGGGATATCTCTTGTAACTTTATGCCCTACCTCCTTATGCTTAAAAGTGCTTTGACTCCTTGGTTATGGTAATACATTTTTTAATGTCTTATTTCTCCCACTCACCTTTACATTTTGTTAGGGAAGAGAATATTTTTATTCCTATGGTGTCCCTGTATGGCCTCAAACTGCACTAGAAAACAGTAAATTTTATTTGTTAACTACTCCAACTTCTGGAATAAAATTGCTTACCTCAAATATAGTTCATTTTTTATCATCTTTGGAATAAATACAAAATAAAAGGATGACAATATAAGTAAAACATTGATTGAAAATATAGAACCAGTAACATATATTGATCATATATTAAATGTTATGTTATTTTGTTGAATGAATTTGGTAGATGACGACAGTTCTTCAAAGAGTATAACAAATATAAGACTTTCTTAGCAGTTATAATTGTGTGGATTAAAGAAAAAAATAACTCTTGCATGAAAAGTTATTTTGTTTTATTTTCAAATAATGATTCATGGGGTTTGGTATGTTTATTAGATTAGGGCCGCATGATGGCACCCTTGCTTTCAGCTGTGTCTCCTATTATTACAAATTGCCTTTTAGAATCATTCTATGAATTTTTCTTTCCTTTTATTTTTTCAATAACATATCCATAGATAAGAATATGTAATAAATGCCATCTTCTTGGTTAGCACCTTAAGAATTAAGAAACAAACAGATACATGCAGGCATATAAAATCTTTGCCTACAGGTGTCTTACCTACTGTAGATACTCCTTTATCAATATTAGATTTCTACTACAACTGGTACATCTGCGATTGCTTTTCTTTTTAATCTAACAATTCTTATATTATTAAAAAACCTTATTATCATTTGGCTAACCTGGCTAACCTGGTAGATATTATTAAAAACTCTGTGCCTTTTGTCTAATCTGGCTAGTCTTCTTATTTAAGGGAGCCCCCTATTGTACTCATACTTAAAGCCTTACTAGCTTAGAAGTCCCTGCTAAAGACTGAATTATGTTTACATTGCTTTCAAGAACCCAGAGCCACTTCCATGCCACAGTGAATTATTAGAACAAAGAAGTAGTAGTAGTTAGTAGAAGGAATGGAAAAATAATTTCTATTTACAAAATGCCATTTGATACTTGATAATGTGATTCTCTCCAATATCCCTACCAATATCATAATTCACAGGTTAGATGAATGAGAAAAATGTATCTTCTTCCTCATTTTAGCTCTAGTTGGCTTCAGTGGTCTCATTTAATCACAGAATTGAGGGGATATTTTATTATATTATGAGATTAGCTGGAGTCCACCTTTGACCTCACTTTACTTCTGGATGGTTAGGTTAACAGGTATTTTTTATGACTTCCATGTTTTACAAACAGCTCTAGTAGGATAATAGGGAATGTTGTGATAATAATAAATAAGTAAAGACCTTTCCATGAAGGACCTTACTTCAGAGATCAAAAGGGGGAAGTAGAATAATGTAGTTAAAAAAGAATTGACCCACTAGATTAGAGAAATGCAAATTAAAACAATTCTAAGGTACCATCTCACACCTGTCAGATTGGTTAATATGGCAGTAAGGGAAAATGATGAATGTTGGAGGGGATGTGGCAAAATTGAGCATTAATGCATTGCTGATGGAGTTGTGAACTGATCCAACCATTCTGGAAGGCAATTTGAAATTATGCCTAAAGGGCTTTAAAACAATGCATGCCCTTTGATCTAGTAATACCACTACTAGGTCTGCATCCACAAGAGATAAAACAAAATGGGAAAGGAGCTCTTTGTACAAAAATATTTATAGCTGTTCTTTTTGTGGTGGCAAAGAATTAGAAACTAAAGGGATATCCCTCCATTGGGGGATGACTGAACAAATTGTGGTATATGATAGTGCTATACTATTGTGTTATAAGGAATGATAAATAGGATGATTTCAGAAAAAGCTGGAAAGACCTACATGAACTGATGCAGAGTGCTGCTGCTAAAGAGAACTGCTACAGAACCAAAAAAATATTTTACACAGTAACAGCAATATTGTGGAATGATCATATGTGATAGACTTAGCTACTATCAGCAAAACAATGAAGAACAGTTCTGAGGGACTTTTGAAAAAAAGAATGCTATCCACCTTCAGAGCAAGAACTGTTGGAGTAGGAATGCAGATGAAAGCATATGATTTTTCACTTGTGTATTTGGGTATATATTTTGGGTTTTGGTTTTATGAGATAATTCACTTACAAAAATGAATAATATGGAAATGTGTTTTGTGTGATAATTCCTGTATATAACTCAGATCGAATTGCTTGCCAGCTCCAGGATTGGTTGGGGGTGGGGAAGAAGAGAGGGAGACAATTTGGACCATATAACTTTGGAAAACTTATGTGGAAATTTTTTATTACATGCAATTGGTAATAAATAACTTTAAAATAAGATGAATTGAGTAGGGGGATACAGGTCTAGGAATTAAGGAGACCTGGACTTGAGGCTTGGTTACCTGGCAAATAGTTGATGAAATACTGCCATGCTATTGTAGAAGGCAATTTACTTGTCCGCTATTATTAAGGTCATCACATGCCAAACAAAGGAATTTGTATTTTATCTTGGGGTCAATAGCATGAACAGAAGACTGACACTATAAAACCTATGCTTTAGGAATACCAATTTGGCAGCTAGATAGAATAGAGAGAGAAGAGACCCTAGAAACAGGGAAAATAGTTAAGAAACTATTAAAATAGTCAAGGTTTGAAATAATGAAAATCTCAATTAGACTAGGAGCTATGTGAGTGGAGTGAAAGGGCTGTATAGAAGAGATATTGTATGTGATGAATTATTAAGACTTGTCATTTGGATGATCCTCTTCTGGGAAGGTGGAGGTGTAGACAGAGCGAATCTTAAAATCTCCGCACCCTTACACAGAGATAGAAAACAATGTGCTTCTAAGAGGACCAAATCTAATAACAGGACAGAGCAGGGGTAACCATACTGCAGCATAACTAAAGAGGTATGACAAGAAAAAGGCTTCAATTCTTGAACTGTCGGGTCTGAGGGCATAGAAGGGGAATCTCAGGATCCCAGGACGCCTCCCCCACATGCTGTGAGGAGTCTCAGGGCTGGTGGGCACATCGGTTGGGAGAGAGGTCCTTGCTGGCACTGGACTCAGGGAGTCAAACACAGGTACTGGAGGTAACTGGAGGAGAAAACCAGAGAAACACAGCAAAAATGCCCAGAAGATGGTGGCTTAGAGAGAGCGAAACCCCCGACCTCAGACAGCTTGGCTTCTTCATACCGAGATAGAGAACGCAGGACTTCAAGAGGAAAGAAAACCAGATCAAACCAGAGCTGACAGCGCAGGGGGACCCCACTGCAGGAGAGCTCAGTTCAGTGAAAGCTCCTTCTTGTCACCCCATGTTTTTTTTTCTGTTTGTTTGTCCCCCCACCCCTCCAGGTTTTATCCTCAGGGCAGATAAAGCAGTAAGATTTAGTCCAATCAATAGAGGATTAGTCCCAACAATTGAACAGACAAGAAGTCTTCAGAGGGCAGAGAAAGTAGCTACAAACCTCCATTACCAGCTGGATCTCTCATCAAAGATCATTAAATACATCTGCTCAAACTAGCAGAACAAGGAAGGGAAAAACATGAGTAAGCAACAGAAAAAGAGAAAAGAAATGACAATTGACAGCTTCTTTCAAGGAAGTGAAAAGGGAGCAAATGAAACAGAAATAGAAGAAGAAGAAGTAGTTCCAGGGAACTGGACACAGGCTTTGGAAGATCTCAAAATTCAATTAACTCAAGAATTTAAAACTCAAAAACTTCAGGAACTCAAAAAGCAATCAAGAGAGGCTGAAGACAATTTGAAAAAGGAAATACATGAACTAAAACAAGAAAATAAAGTATTAAAAGCCAGAATTGGCCAGCTTGAAAATGAAGCAAAGAAGGCAAAAGATGATCTACAAAGAAAATCAGACCAGAAAGAGAAGGATGACCAAAAAGCCAGGGATGAAATTCAGTATTTAAAAAACAGAACTCAATAACTAGAAGCAAATGACTTCACAAGGCAGCAAGAATATATTAAACAAAATAAAAAAAATGAAAAATTTGAGGAGAATATGAAACACCTCATTGATTCAACCAAAGATCTGGAGAACAGAGCTAGAAGAGACAACTTAAGAATTATTGGTTTACCATAACATCATGATAAAAGAAAAAGTTTAGATAACATTTTACAAGAAATTATCAGAGAAAATTGCCCAGAAATTCTTGAACAAGAGGGAAAAGTGGAAATCGACAGGATTCACAGATCACCTTTTACATTTAATCCACAACTGATAACTTCCAGGAATATTATAGCCAAATTCAAAAACTACCAGACTAAGGAAAAAATATTACAAGCTGCTAAAAAGAAGTCATTCAGATATCAGGGAACCACAGTTAGGATAACACAGGATCTGGCTGCATCTACATTGAAGGACTGGAAGGCATGGAACACAATATTCAGGAAAGCAAGAGAACTGGGTCTACAACCAAGAATCAACTATCCAGCAAGACTAACTATATTATTGCAGGGGAAAGTATGGTCATTCAATAAAATCAAGGACTTCCAAACATTCATCAAGAGAAAACCGGACTTAAACAGAGAGTTTGTTGCCCAAACCCAGAACTCAAGAGGATCAACATAAGGTAATTAAGAGAATGGGGGGAGGAGAAAAAATTTCTTTTCTTTAAGGGACACAACAAGTTCAATCAATTTATATTCCAAGAAGAAAAGAAGGTATTGGCAAATATTAAAAATTATTATTACCAACAGGGTAACTAGAAGAAGTTATGTAGAGGGAACAGGGACAGATTGTATAGGATGAAATGTCAAGAGATATATAAATATATATATATATATATATACATACATATATATATGTATGTAGGTATAAATATATGCAAAACTGGGGGGGGAAGAAGATAATAAGAAAAATAGGAAAACAAACAAAAAGGAATAAATTTATATTCCATAAAGAAGTGCGTGGGATCAACAGGGGGAAAATAACAATATACTGTAAGGATAAAGAGGTTAGAGAGAGGAAATATTCAATACTTAAGTGCATTGAAATCAACTTAGAGAAGAACAATCAGATCAATTGGGGCAGAGAATTGAGTCACGCCCTATAGAGAAGTAGAAGGGTAACAAATGAACTGGTGGAGAGGGAAGCAATACTAGGGAGGGAGAGGGCTTGGGGGGAGCACAGCGTGGCTTTAAAGAACAATAAAGGGAATAAGAAGGGACAGGGGAGAAAGGGAAGTACAACAAGGGAGGGGATTATAGGAACTGATTAAAAAGAAAACACTGGTATAGAAGGAAACAGTGAAAGAAGAAAGGACAGGAATAGGAGAGAGAATCAAAATGTCAGGGAATGCACAATTGATAATTATAACTCTGAATGTGAATGGGATGAACTCCCCCATAAAATGGAAGCAAATAGCAGTGTGGATTAGAAACCAAAACCCAACCATATGTTGTCTACAAGAAACACACATGAGACAGACATCCATACATAGAGTGAAAATGAGAGGATGGAGCAAAATCTTTTGGGCTTCAAATGAGAAAAAGAGGGCAGAGGTGGCTATCATGATCTCTGACAGAACCAAAGTAAAAATAGATAAGGGATAGGAAAGGTAACTACATCCTAATAAAAGGCAGTATAAACAGTAAAGAAATATCAGTACTCATTATGTATGCACCAAACGGTATAGCTTCCAAATTTCTAAAGGAGAAGCTAGTGGAGCTCAAGGAGGAAATAGATAGCAAAACCATACTAGTGGGGGACCTCAACCTTCCCCTATCAGAGCTAGATAAATCAAACCAAAAAATAAGAAAGAGATAAGAGAGGTGAATGAAACCCTAGAAAAATTAGAGTTAATAGATATATGGAGAAAAGTAGAGACAAAAAGGAATACACCTTCTTTTCAACAGTACATGGAACATTCACAAAGATAGACCATGTAATAGGGCACAGAAACATGGCAAACAAATGCGAAAAAGCAGAAATAATAAATGTAACCTTCTCAGATCATAATGCAACAAAAATAGTTATTAGTAAGAATACATGGAAAGGCAAACCAAAAACTAATTGGAAATTAAATAATATGATTCTCCAAAATAATTTAGTGAAAGAACAAATCACAGAAACAATAACTTCATTGAAGACAATGACAATGATGAGACATCTCACTCAAACCTATGGGATGCAGCCAAAGCAGTTCTAATGGGAAAATTTATATCACTGAGTGCATATATTAACAAATTAGGGAGGGCAGAGGTTAATGAATTGGGCATGCAACTTAAAAAACTAGAAAATGAACAAATTAAAAATCCTCAGATGAAAACTAAATTAGAAATACTAAAAATCAAAAGAGACACTAATAAAATCAAAAGTAAAAGAACTATTGAATCAATAAATAAGACTAGAAGCTTGTATTTTGAAAAAAAACAGATAACATAGACAAAGTACTGGTTAATCTAATTAAAAAAAGGAAAGAAGAAAATGAAATTAATAGTATCAAAGATGAAAAGGGAGACCTCACCTCTAATGAAGAGGAAATTAAGGCAATCATTAAAAACTATTTTGCCCAATTATATGGCAATAAATTTAGCAATCTAGGTGATATGGATCAATATTTGCAAAAATATAAATTGCCTAGATTAACAGCAGAAGAAATAGAATACTTAAATAATCCAATATCAGAAAAAGAAATTGAACAGGCCATTAAAGAACTCCCTAAGAAAAAATCACCAGGGCCTGATGGATTCACAAGTGAATTCTATCAAACATTCAAAGAACAATTAATTCCAATAATATACAAATTATTTGATATAATAAGCAAAGAAGGAGTCTTACCAAACTGTTTTTATGACACAAATATGGTACTGATTCCAAAGCCAGGTAGATCAAAAACAGAAAGAAAATTATAGACCAATCTCCTTAATGAACATAGATGCAAAAATCTTAAATAGAATACTAGCAAAAAGACTCCGGCAAGTCATCAAGAGGGTTATCCATCATGATCAGGTGGGATTTATACTAGGAATGCAAGGATGATTCAACATTAGGAAAACCATCTACATAATTGACCATATCAACCAGCAAACCAACAAAAACCACATGATTATTTCAATAGATGCTGAAAAAGCCTTTGACAAAATACAACACCCATTCCTACTAAAAACACTAGAAAGTATACAAATACAAGGTCCTTTCCTAAAAATAATAAACAGCATATATCTTAAACTATCAACAAGCATAATATGCAATGGGGATAAATTAGAAGCCTTTCCAATAAGATCAGGTGTGAAACAAGGATCCTCATTATCACCTCTATTATTTAACATTGTACTGGAAACACTAGCAGTAGCAGAGAAGAAAAAGAAATTGAAGGTAATAAAATAGGCAATGAGGAGACTAAGCTATCACTCTTTGCAGATGATATGATGGTCTACTTAAAAATCCTAGAGAATCAACTAAAAAGCTAGTAGAAATAATCAACAACTTTAGCAAAGTTGCAGGATACAAAATAAATGTACATAAATCATCAGCATTTCTATATATTTCCAACACATCACAACAGCAAGAGGTAGAAAGAGAAACGCCATTTAAAATCACCCTAGACAATATAAAATACTTAGGAATCTATCTACCAAAACAAACACAGGAATTATATGAACATAACTACAAAACACTTTCCAAACAATTAAAACTAGATCTAAACAATTGGAAAAACATTGAGTGCTCATGAGTAGGACAAGCTAACATAATAAAAATGACCATTCTACCCAAATTAATTTACTTATTTAGTGCCATACCTATCAAACTACCAAAAACCTTTTTTATTGCATTAGAAAAAAATATAACAAAGTTTATTTGGAAGAACAAAAGATCAAGAATATCAAGGGAAATAATGAAAAAAAATGCGAAGGAAAGTGGCTTAGCAGTACCAGATATTAAGCTATACTATAAAGCAGCAGTCATCAAAACAATATGGTACTGGCTAAGAGATAGAAGGGAGGATCAGTGGAATAGACTTGGGGTAAGTGACATCAGCAAAACAGTGTATGATAAACCCAGAGAGCCCAACTTTTGGGAGAAAAATCCACTATTTGACAAAAACTGCTGGGAAAATTGGAAAACAATATGGGAGAGATTAGGTTTTGATCAACATCTCACACCCTACAACAAGATAAATTCAGAATGGGTGAAAGACTTGAATATAAAGAAGGAAACTGTAAGTAAATTAGGTGAACACAGAATAGTATACTTGTCAGATCTCTGGGAAAAGAAAGATTTTAAAACCAAGCAAGAGTAGAAAAAATTACAAAATACATAATTTTGATTATATTAAATTAAAAAGGTTTTTTACAAAGAAAAACAATGCAACCAAAATCAGAAGGGAAACAACAAATGGAAAAAAATATAAGAAAAAATTCTGACAGAGGTCTAATTACTCAAATATACAAGGAGCTAAATTAATTGTATAAAAAAAATCAAGCCATTCCCCAATTGATAAATGGGCAAGGGACATGAATAGGCAATTTTCAGACAAAGAAATCAAAGGTATCAATAAGCACATAAGAAAGTGTTCTAAATCTCTAATAATTAGAGAAATGCAAATGAAAACAACTCTGAGGTACCACACCTCACACCTAGCAGATTGGCTAAAATGATAGCAGGGGAGAGTAATGAATGTTGGAGGAGATGTGGCAAAAGTGGGATGTTAATGCACTGCTGGTGGAGTTGTGAACTGATCCAACCATTCTGGATGGCAATTTGGAAGTATGCCCAAAGAGCTCTAAAAGAATGCCTGCCCTTTGATCCAGCCATACCATTGCTGGGATTGTACCCCAAAGAAATCATAGATAAACAGACTTGCACAAAAATGTTTATAGCTGTGCTCTTTGTGGTGGCAAAAAACTGGAAAATGAGGATATGCCCTTCAATTGGGGAATGGCTGAACAAATTGTGGTATATGTTGGTGATGGGATACTATTGTGCTCAAAGGAATAAAGAACTGGAGGAATTCCATGTGAACTGGAAAGACCTCCAGGAATTGATGCAGAGTGAAAGGAACAGAACCAGGATTACATTGTACACAGAGACTGATACAGTGTGGTAAAATCGAATGTAATGGACGTCTATACTAGCAGCAATGCAATGACCCAAGACAATTCTGAGGAATTTATGGAAAAGAATGCTACCCACATTCAGAGGAAGAACTACAGGAGTGGAAACACAGAAGAAAAACAGCTGCTTGAACACTTGGGTTGATGAGGACATGATTGGGGATGTTGACTGGAAAAGACCACAGCAATGTAACTATAAATAATATGTAAATAAGTCTTGACTGACCACACATGTTAAAACCAGTGGAAATGCAAGTTAGGTATGGGGGTGGGTGGGGTTTGAGGGGGTGAAGGGTAAAGTAAAAACGTGAATTATGTAACCATGGAAAATTTTTCTAAAAATTAAAAATTAAAAAAAAAACTTGTCATTTGTTTGGATAGGAGGCTAGGTGAGTGAGAAAAAAGAGTCAGGGATGACTGCTATATGGTATATTATATAATCATATAGAAATAAGAAAAATACTCTGGCTTCCTGTTAGATCTTATTTTATTTTGATTACTTTTGAAAAATTAAAGATCAAATCAATCTTGTGAATTTAGTTTGTTTTGAAGAGCTGCCATTTCCTTCTGAACTTATTTGTTCAGAGATGAAATTCAGAGTCATTGCCCCTGAAAATGAATTTTCTTCTTTGCATCTAGATGCCAAAATTTTGATTTAGATCAAGGCAAATAGAATCTGATGGAATAGTTTAGTGTATTTTTTGGAGGGGAAGGAAGGAGCAAAATAAACACAGTTCATGCTGTGTAAATAAGATCTCTTTTAAGGTAGACAATGACTGAAATGGAATATTGGTTGAAGAAAATCTTGTTCATATAATAAATATTTATTGAATAATTTCTCTAAGTATATCAATGTGGTAAGCATTACAGAGGATAGAAGAAAGAATAATACCTGGTTTTTGCTGCTACTTAATCACTATTTTGCATCATGGAACTTTTTGGCAATCTGGTGAAGGCTCTGGACCCCTTCTTAAATAACATGTTTTAAAATGCACAAAGTAAAATATATAGGATTACAAAGGAAATCAATTATTGAAATATCATTAACAAAATATTTTTAAACCAAATTATGGACCTTAATTTAAGAACTCCTGATTCTACAATCATAAATGTTTAAAGCTGGAAAGGAGCTCAGTGATTCTCTGGCTCCCCTCTCATTTTTATAGATAACCAAGATATAAAGAGTCTTAAACAACTCCTGAAAGTGCTCATGGATAACTGATTTCTTGATTCCTAGGACATCTTGCTTCTTTTAATAACTTAATAGCAAAGCTTATCCTTCAAAAATATTTATTGATTGTTTACTACATGACCTGAACTTTTTCATGATAGATAAAAAAATCCCACTGTTCTATCCTTGGCTACTGTGGAGCAGTGTCAAAGATTGGACCACGAACTATGGAGCTTTAATAATAGTTTTTGTACTCTTCACGTAGGGTAGCAACAACAAGCAAAAGTAGGATTACCTAAAATTTAGCACTACTTTGTTTTCAGATGGGGCCCCCTTATCTTTGTAGATTCATGGTCCTGAAGACTGTGTTTTAATGAACTTTTATATGTCTTTTTATTGTGAAATTTATATTTTAATAATTAAAAAGATACATTACTTAATCAATATGGGCTTCTACTCTTTCAGTCTACCTCTCTCTTATATAAAATTACTTCATAAGCTGCTGTGGCCAAAAAAATTTAATTGATTAGAGATCAACCTCATGGTGATGAGTTTCTCTAAACTTTATGGGAGACTGGTCCTACTTGGCAGTTAATTGCTTGGCTTGCTTGATCTCAGTGCCTGTTAGGTTTGGTTAAGATATGCTTTTTCTGGTGTTCTGCTGGCCTAACCTTTGGGAGCTGAAAATGCTGTGAAAAACAATTAGAACAAGACTTTATTGAAAGAGAAAAAATGACATGCTGAAAAATGTAAATTACAAAATAAATGATGATGTCTAGCACCATTATAGAATTTGAATAGCAATATGGTAGAAGCAGGCTTCTGATTTACAAGCAATTTTAATTGCCTAGCACTTTTAGTTCTCATAATTCTAGGCTCATACTAGTAGCTAATTTCAGAGCTCTAAAAACATCACTCTAAACACTTTACATTCATGGGAACATGCCAGATTCTTCCCCTTGCCTAAGTCCCTTTCTGGTAGCAAATTAAGAGCTTAGGGATGAATTGCTTTTTTTTTTCAGACTACTTGAAGGTACTTCTCAGACATTTGGCAATTTGAGAAGAGGGCCACAAATGTGAAAAGAACAGCAGCAATTTTGTATATGAAATATATAGATAATAAATCAGTATCTATCTGAACAAGGTCAGTGGCTACCATTTTGCACACAAAATTTAAAATGTCTTAAAGGAGCAGTAGATTAACAGAGGTTCACAAATTTAAAGCTGTACAGGATGTTAAAGGCCAAAATGTAACTCCATTATTTTACAGATGAGGAACTGAGGCTAAGAGAAGGTAAATGACAGGCCCCAAATGATACAAGTAGCTTGTAGCAGATCTGGGATTTGAACCAGAGTCCTCTGACTCCAAATCCAGTACAATTTCCACTCTACCTCCTTTAAGCAACTATATACAGAAGAGTATCAAAGCAAAATATTTTTCCAAATATGAACATTGATAGCTGCTTTTTACAAGATTAATAGCTACAAACTTTAAAAAGGAATTCTAACTTGTCCCATAATTAATCCTGAATCATGCATGCTAAATGACCATATTCAGAGAAGCACTGATTTCAGAGTGAAAAAACAACCTTGTCCAGGCTTAGAGAAAATTTTAACTTCAGTGTGATATTTTGCAAATGCATAGAAAATCTTTGCCCAGAAATGAACTAGGTACTAATACTCTGTTAGTGCCAGCTAGCAGAAAACCTGGGTACGGGCAAATATAGTGGTGAACCTGATATCTATCATATGTGTGTTATGACTCCAGGTTCCCAACATTGGAGTCACCCTCAACCCCTCATTCTCCTTTATCCTATATGTGTAATTAATTGTCAAATATTTTCAATTCTGTCTATAGCATTTTTTCACATTGTTTCCTTTCTCTCCACTCACACTATTGGGCTATTATATTTGTCTCTTAATTGGTCTCCTTGCCTTAAATTTCTTCCTACTTGAATTCCATTGTCTGCACAATTATCAAAGTGATAGTCCTAAAGCACAAGTTTGTGAATGGCACTCCCCCCAGTCAGTATATTCCAGTGATTTGTTATTGCCTCTAAATATTTTCAGTTTTTGTTAGAGATGCATATAAAGTGCTAGTCTTCGAGAATCAACCTTTTTTAGCATATGAAGTTCTTCCCAACTTGGCTTCAACCAAATTATAACTTCATGAATGCTAGAGTCTGGCTAAACTGACTTTCTTTTTCTTCTTCACATGTGGCATTCTCTCTTGTTTTTGTACCTTTGGAGACATTGTTCCTCAGGTCTGAAATGTATTTCCCCCATTTCTGCCTTATAGAATGCCCAATTTCTTTCAGCATTTAGCTCAAGCACCATTTCCTACATTTGGCCATTTTTGATCCTCCCAGTTTCTGATGCCTTTGCCCCTCCTCACCCTCAATTATCTTATAGATGTTTTGTATGTTGCACACGTTTAGGAGCACTCATGATGAAAGAATTCTTTCATCATGAAAAGGGTCCATAAGAAGGAAATGCATGTAACCTCTGACCATGTGGGAATGGGATGTGTTGTGAGGAAGATTAGATTAGTTAGTCATTAAGAATTAAGGTGTATCTAGCAGGAAGGAGCTGGAGCTGGGAATTCCAAGATGGAATGAAGGAGCAGGAAGAAGTGACTTGTGCTCTGAGAGGGACTCCATTATGGGTTAGCACAAACTGTGGTTAGCCCTGGGAGATCTCAGAGTAAAGGACACCCTGCATCCTGATTTCCCTGGGATCCTGTGTGGTGGTGGCATCTAGCAAAGAGGACAAGATATACAGTGCAGTACCAAGGGAAAAGGAGAAGTTTGGGATCTGGCGGACAGTGTCTCAAGCACACCCTCTCAACTTGGTACCTGAGACCACCTTGGCTCTTGGCATCCAGAGATCATCGATGGATTACAATGAGAACCCCAAAGCCACACCAGCCCTTAGCTGTGCTGCTCAAGCCTGGCAGGACCAGGTCTGAGGCAGTCACCCAGAGACTCCATTACAGCTCCTTGGGCCTTGTCTGTTTAGGTCACTAAGTTAGTGTAGGGAAATCCTCCCCTTTCCCTGTGGGTTTTGTCATTAGGTTTTAAGGTTTGAGAGTAGACATCCCTATCCCACCTTTTAGTTGTACATAATTAAAACCAGTTAATCCCTTTTACCTTGCCTGCTTGTTTCTAGACTCTGGCCTAGGGGAAGCTGTGTGACAGTTAAGACCAACTGCCATTCTTGTGTGAATCCAGTAAACTCTGGTCTCCCAACCTGGTCTAGTCTCTCCTACAACCCAGTGTGTGTGAACCCACAATCATTTGGACTTATTATAACATCCCTGGTGTCTCCATTATTTATTATCATTTCTAAAGATGGAACTATCACTGGCTACCAACTCTCCAAACATTTAATCACTTATAAAAGCAAATTCAGGTGATGTTTCTTCTATAATACTTGATTTAAAAACATTATTTGATTTAACCCATTGTTTGCATTTTATGTTACTATTTTTCAAATTGGAAATGTAATTGTTTTGTGGGTAAAATATATACATATACATATACATATGCATATATATATATATATATAGTATTTCCAAGGAAGATTAAAAACTTTGACCTTGTTATTTAGTCAATGGTATGCTGATTGTCATACCCTGCTATTCCCTCTATTAAAGCACTCTCTTTTGACCTGCAACAATGTCTGATAATAAATGCAATAAAAGATGAGTACCATTTAATGGTTCAGGATTTTTGCTATTATGCCCAGTAAGGTGATGGATTATGACTCTTTGTTCTGCACTAATTTAAAACTACCAGTGCTGTCAAATACAGGGTTTGTTCTTTGTGAAGGGTTTGCCTGTACATCTTAGCTGGTAGAAATCTTCACTTTCACTTCAGCCATTCCTTTAAAAATAAAAATTATACTGATCCCTTGGGTTGGCCACCTGGAAATTAGGCCATTTACCAAGGTTTGAAGAATTTATAAAGTGCTATGATAATCACTCTACTTCCATTTAATATACATTTCAATTTAATGACCATTTATTAAGCACCTATTACCTATCAGGCACCATCCTAGGCCCTGGGAATATCATCCCCAAATGGAAAACAGTCCTTGTATTCAAGAAACATATTTCTGTCATATGTACATTCTCTCAAGGACCTACATATAATGCCTATATTGTCAGATAAAGATCCATAAGATCTACCCTTTAAATTCCTACCCTAAGGGTAGCTAAGTGGCAAAGTGGATAGCAAACTGGACCTGGAGTTGGGAAGATCTGAATTAAAATCCAGATTTAGACACTTACTAGTTGTGTGACCTGGGCAAGTCACTTAACCCTATTTGCCTTGGGTTCCTCATCTGTAAAGTGAGCTGCAGAAGAAAATGGCAAACCTTCCTAGTATCTTTGGCAAATGAAAGACCTTTGTAAACTGATGCAGAGTGAAATAAACAGAATCAGGAGAACATTATATACAATCACTGCAATATTGTGGGGCAATCAAATATGTTAGATTTCACTACTAATAGCAATACAATAATCCAGGACAATTCTGAGAGACTTATTAAAAGGAATGTTATCCACCTCCAGAGAAAGAACTGTTGGAGTAGAAATATAGATGAAAATATATGATTTATCACTTGTTTATTTGGCTATATGATTTGGGGTTTGGGATTTATAAGACTACTCACTTATAAATATGAATAATATGGAAATATGGCTTGAGTTATAATATATGTACAACCAGATTGAATTACTTGTCAGCTCCAGGAAGGGGAGGGAAGGAGGGAGGAAGATAACATGAATCATATCTTTGGAAAACATGTGTAAATTTCTTATTAAAGTAAAATAAAGATAAAACAAAAAATAAACCCAAGTAGCATCATGAAGAATCAAACATGACTGAAAACAAATAAATAGCAATCATGGATGCTAAGTTGTAGCAAAGAATGTTGCCTTTACTCATACCATTTGGGTACCTATACAATTGAAAAGTAGGCTTGTGAAATATTTTTGTAGACTAATGAACAATTTTCAGAAATTTCATCAGATGGTTATATGTATGACTGGAAAGAAAGGAGTCAAGTCATGTGGTGAGAATAACAAATACCTCAACTGAGGCTCTGAATGTCAAGAGATAGTTATAGAGGCAGGATTTCAGCTTATGAGTGGACTTGCTATAGATTTCTGAGAATACATTGACACAGGATGACAGGGTATAGGTAGATTATGGTTTACATCTTGTAATATAGGGAGTATATGCATTAATGAGATCATAAATACATTGAAAACCTAAGTCACTATATTAGTCTCCTATCTGATGAGGTAGATCATTAAAACAGATCTGGTTTGTAATAATCTTGCCCTTGGAGGGAGAGTTTTTTTTAAAAGCTTGTGATAATACCCCAAGTTAGAGAGCAAAAATTAACTAGGGTGGGGTGGGGGGTTTGAAATCTGAACCCTATTCTAGAAAAGGTTATCTTCTTCTGTTGGACTCCCACAACTGTCCCACATCTCCATGCTGTGAACAATGGCACATAGGAAATGCAAGGCAGGGTCAAGCACAGGTGTTTATGAGAAATAATGTGAGGTCTGTACGATGTTGTCTTTAACAGAATAAAAGGAAATGATTGGAAACTGGATATTCATCACTCTCATCTGAGGTAAGTCAGGAGCTGGCATATGGAGTTACATTGCTTTTCTTTCTTTTTTTAAACTCTTACCTTCTGTCTTAGAATGGATAATATTATCAGTAACAAGACTGAAGAGCAATGAGGGCTAGACATTTGGGGATCAGTAACTTGCCCAGGGCCACACAGCTAGGAAGTGTCTGAGATCTCTTTTGAACTCAGGACCTGCCCTTTCTAAACCTGGCTCTCCACTGAGCCACCTAGCTTCCCTGCTACATTGTTTTTCAATATACCTCTGATTATTGTCTCACAGAATACATTGAACAACTGAGAGGAAAGAGAACTTCACTCAGCTAAATCAATAAACAGCGCCCTTGTGCATACTTGTGGAATACCCGTCCCTGTCTAGGACTAAGTAAATCTCCTGTATTAATTGTTGAATAACTTGTGAGTGTCTGTTCTTGTTCTGATATCTGGTCTAATCTACCAGGAAACCTCATCCAGAATAATTGGCGTAGTCAGTAAAATAGTTTTAGTGAAAAACTGGCCTTACTTTCAGGAGGGAAAAGGTGATTAGGATACTGATTTCACCATGGGAAGATTCCTTAGACTTAATCCAGACTGAGGCAGAGTGGACTCTGGCACAGACATGGTAATGGCAGACCCAGTAGGACCCTTTGCTTGTTCTAACCTACAACTGACTTCCTGCCCTTTTACATACTGCTGCCAGTGTAACACCTATTGACCATGGGACAATTCCTTCAAAGGGAAGGCTTGGAGGACCAAGGGATGGCATTTTGGGGCAGTAGATTGTTTCCTGGCAATAAGGAAGAGGTGCAAGTGTCTACCCTGTCAAGGTAGGTCAAATCAACAAACATTTATGAAGTGATTACTATGTTCCAGGTCCCTAAAAAAGGAAGTTATATATAGATAGAATGTTGTATATTGAATGATCTGAAGAAAGTATTTAGAAAAGTATTTTCAAGGAGAAAAAGATTGCTTCATGGATCAATGAAGAAAATTCTAAATTGAATTTTCTCAACACATTCACCTCAAGTAAGACAAGATATAAGAGAAATATGTCAAAGTACAAGAAAAACAATCAGTCATGAAAACTAGTATTCACAATAAAAGAGTTTTAATAGAACGTAATAAAATGGGTATTGGGTGGCTCAGTGGATTGAGAGCCAAGCCCGGAGACTGGGCCTCAGACACTTCCTAGCTGTGTGACCTTAGGCAAGTCACTTGACCCCCACTGCCTAGCCCTTACCACTCTTTTGCCTTAGAATCAGTATTGATTCTAAGGTGGAAGGTAAGGGTTTATATAAAAAAATGGGTGGCAAGAGGATTGAACTATTATTCTAGATTAAGAAGACTACATGCTCTTTACCAGATAATTTGTCCCAGATAAATTATCATTGCATGTAGATAATACTAATAATAGTTGGTATGTAGACAGAGCCTACTATGTGTTAAGCACTGAATAGTATCTGATTGGGAGGTAGTGTTATTATGCTTACTTTATAGTTGAGGAAACTAAGGCAGAGAAGTTAAGTGACTTACCTAAAATCACAGAGCTAGTAAGTATTTGAGGCTGGATTTGAACTCAGGTCTTCCTGATTCCCATCATGGCTTTCTATTTGCTATGCTAAAAAAAAAGCTGCCTTGTTTTGTTGAAATCAAACATTTAGGTAGAAACATTGGATGTTTTCACTGTTTGTCCTCATAGAAGGGCTCTAAGTAATGTCAAAAATTCATTTAGAAACCAAGATCCCTTAACAACAACAACAGCAACAACAAAAAACCAGTCAAAATTCACATTAGAATTGGTTTGAGTTCTTAGTCTTCCTATATTCTCCCATCTGTGTTGACTATATCCTGCCAAATTTAAACATTTTTCATGATGGCCCATTAAAAAGAATTCCTTCAGAATGAGGATTATAGGCTTTAGGAAAGAATCTATCTTCCATTGATCCAATTTCTCTCCATGTTAAACTTTTTTAAAACATCTGTAATCAGAAACGTATCTTATGACAATAAACTCCATCATTTCTGTTATCCCTCTTTTTTACTTATTCTGGAAAAAGCTAGGATTTCCCCCAAAGGTTCATGGCTTTGGGGAAATTTTTCCCTCCATTTTGACTCAGGGCTTCTGTCAGACATTAGCTTAAGAGAGGAAATTGAAGCATTGAAATTGTTGATTTTTATTATTTCTTTTCTTTAAATGCTCAAGGGATTTTAAATTCAAATTCTTGCCAAAGACATTAAGTATAGATTCTCATCCCAACCCAAACCCCAGGTAGTCATAAAAAGTGTTTCTTTCATAGTTGTACCTTGTAGAGTTTACAGCTATTCACTTCAGAAATTTATATTTCCTCTCAGTAGGATCATCTTATTTATTACCTGGAATTATTGCTAAAATATTCTATTTTTGACTGCTTTATAATTACACAGCAATAAATGACCCTTTCTTCCCATTATGTCACTTGTCTTCCATTATATGTCTTTGTGAGGATAAGGTCTTTCAGTGAACTGCATCCTTGTGACATCCACAAATTGGATTTTAGACATCTCTACCATCTCTATCTGACTGAAAGATTTCACAGCCTACTGCTGAGACCCACAGGTTAACACCAAGAACATCCATTAACCTCCAGTACCTCTTCATTTTCAATACCCCCAAATTAGCTGTTTTGCTGAATTACTTACTTAATCTTTCTGCAACACAGACAAAAAAATGGAGTAATGCTTTTTGTATGATGATGAAGGAATAATTTATGGTATCTGGTCCAACAACTTTGTGAGGTATTATTAAGCAATGGCCCCACCCTAGAGTTACCCCATTCCTTTGCATAAATGTCCCTTTTCCCTGTCATCTTTTCATTTTAATTTGAAAAGCAAGTAGGAAAGAACTCACTTTATCCTTTTTTTCTTAGCTAAAAAAATTAGTCATCTTTTCAAGGTTAATAGGTTATATAATAGATCAAAAATATTCATAGAGTTGAGATAATTGATTTCTCAGTAGCCTGAAAAGTTGTAGAGACTGGAACACTTTGAGAGACCTCTTCTGTGGTGAACCTCTTACCTAATGTGAATGTTATCACCACCTGAGAAACTTGCATAATCTGTCCAGCCTGAAATATTGGCACATCTCCTTTTATGAGTTGGAGTCAAGAGGTCAGGTGACTCAGATTTAGAAAAACACAAAATGAAAATATCTTTTGGGAGTTCTTTGTTGTTTTCTGTTTGTTTGTTTGTTCATTTGATTATCCATATGGTCATAACTTAAAATGGAATAAAGCATGTGATCATGTTCAAATTACCACAAATTGCAAAGTACAAGATATCATACAGTTATGATTTTCAAATAAAGCTGGCAATCTGGTGGTTCCTCTTGTTGGTATGGCTAGATTTCATTATATTATACTTTGATATTTTCTTGCTGATTACTACAAATTTTGCTTATTTCTCAGGGGCTAGAAGAGCTTTATAAAAGATCAAAGAGAATTCTGTAGAAAATGTTTTCTAATTAGGTTGGAGTATTTGCGAAAGTGCTACCACCTTCTTAGTCCTGTACATCAATGCCCTTCTTAATGTAGTCCAAGATTCCATTAGCTTTCTTGACTGTCGTGTGACAATGTTGATTTATTCTAAAGCCATATCTACCCATATTTAACTTGTCATTGATTTTTTTTGAGCCTGAGCTGATCTATTAATAGACTTTATCACACCATATTTGTACTTAAAACATTTCAGTGTCTCTGTTTAATAAATAAAGTTCATCTTCCTTTGCATGACATTCAAGGCCCTCCAAAATCTTATAGAACTCTACTTTTTCAACTTTATTTTATGCTACTAAGCATCCTCCAAAAGTCTACTTGTTCCAGATATATTAGATTACCAGTTATCTTCCTAGGCTAGATTTAATGTCAGAAAGACCTAAGTTTGAGTCCAAACTCTAACACTTACTATTTGTGTTATCATGGACAGGTCACTTAACTTTTTATTAAGCCTCAATTTCCCCATCTATAAAATAGGCATATTGATATTTGTGACTACTTTGCTTATCATATTGTTGTGAAGATCAAATGAGATTGTATGTACAAGGAACTCATAAGGACATTTATGCAATACTTTAAAGATTTTAGTACTGTATGTAAACATGATCTATTATTTTTTCCTTAACTTCTTTTTGCCTGCTTTCTTTTGAATAGATAGTACTGTAAACAACCTTAGTGAAATCCATGGTAATGTAAAAGAAATCAGTCTAAACTGATCTTCCACTCTGGAAAAATATATTGTCCTGATTATATCATGTTGGAAAAGCAACCCATCAAATAATGTCAACAATATTCATGGATCTTAGACAGGTATTATAGATGGACAGAAAGTGGGACCTGATATTGAGTAGGAGATCCAGATAGATTGTATTTAAGAAGTTGCACAGCACTTTCAATGATCACAACCTGCTTGTTGGAGCAAAATCTCATATAAAATCCAATATCCTTACTCATTTGCTATATATTGAGTGTCCCTTCAAAAGTTTGTGGACTTAAACAAATAAATATATCTTCTTCATGTATGATGCTACTCATGTAAAGGGAAATTATACTTGGCTAATCTATTATAATTCTTTAAAGATACTAAATATGGAATCGATGGATATAATATATTTAGACTTTTGGTTTTTGCCAACATTCAACTGAAGCTAGAGTATTTTTAAAATAAAATAAAATAAATATTAATAAATAAAAGGGTCATCCATGGGATTCAAGAGGACTGGCTAAAAGAAAAAATGTAAATGAATAAGTTTTATATGGAGAATTACAAACAGTATATTTTCTTTGGGTTTGACGCAATGGCCCATTGAATTTAACAGTTTTATAAATGACCTGGAAGAGGGACTTATGCATTCAAATGTGGCATCCAGGTCTGAGGCCTCTCTTGCGCTTCTAGAGGGCTTGGCATTACTATAAAGAACTATGAGTAGGCTAGGCTTTACTACCCTGAGGGACTAAGAGATTTTCTTTATAATGGGAAATGGTGTTGTCTAAAAGCAGAACAATAAAAAACACCTGTTCAAACATGTGGTATTTGTTCCTAGAATATCCCAATAATAACTTTAACTGACTAACTGTATCTTTACTTACTTCCCTACTTTGTACTACTCTCTCTCTCTCTCTCTCTCTCTCTCTCTCTCTTTCTCTCTCTCTCTCTCTCAGGTAATTTTGTACTATTTTTGTTTTATTTTTATTTTTTGTCTGGGCAAAGGTTCAGCTTTGTTTTAACTCAGGGAGGAGTTTCTTCATAGTATATCACTCTGTGTCTGCATTTGAATTGCTTATTCCTTAATATCTCTCAGTGATTAAAAAAATTCTTGGTCATGAAAGAAATGCAGAGTACTGAGTTAATTCTTTAACACAATTTAAAGCATTTCTGGATTGTGGGAAATTAAACTGATGATAATAAATTTCATGAAAACCTGTCTGAGAGGTTGTCGGATGACATTCTTATATCTAGAAGAGCCCAGATCCTTTAGAAATACCTCAGTAAAGTGCTAAAGATACATTAAAAAAAACAATCATCTATAAACATCTCCACCCAACCTAGTGCTACATAAAAAGTTTGCCAAAATTCTACAGAAACCCAGGAATGTAGATAAACCAGATGAAAAGGGCCGCACAAAATGCCCCTGCAGCAATGGGGAAAAAGTTCCAAGAAAAACTCAGGGCGGAGGTGGTCCTAGATTCTGATGCAATCCCATAGAAGCAGGAGAAAAAGCCTTCAGGAATAGGACAATGCCACAAGGCTGAGATGATTTGAGGGTGGGGGAAGATATAATGTATTTGGTTATGAACATGTTAACTCATGAAATTAGAAATTACAAATTAGAAGTTAGAAGTTACAAATTAGATGTCTCTCTAAAAGAGAGACATCTAATTTGAGATGGCTAATAGGCAGTTGGAGAAGTGAATCTGGCACTAAGGAGATTAGGGTAGATATTAGGTCTTAGAATCATTAGGAGATCACTGAATCCGTGGGACCTGAATGAGATCATCAAGTGAAATAGCATAGAGGAGAAAGAGAAGACGGTCCAGGACAGAGTTCTGGAGAACACCTATAGTTAGAAGGATGACATGGATAAAGATCCAGCAAAAGAGACAGAAGTTTGACAAGTAGAAGGAGAACCCAAATAGAGCAGTGTCAAGGAAACCTAGAGAGAAGAGGGTATTAAGAAGAAAGGGTGATCAACCATGTCATTAGCTGCAAAGAAGCCAAGAAGGTTGAGCAATCGAAAAATTATAACTATTCCCAAAACCAAGCACAGAAGGAATCTCAAGAAAATCTGTTCCAGTACTAATGGGATATAACATCAGTGAAGTAAATGGAATGTTTTTTTTTTTCTTGTTGCTAGAGGTCTTAACACTAGAAACTGGGCTAAACAGAGGCCATCTCAATGCCAAAGAGCACAAATCATTTAAGAATTTTGGACTAGGAATGACCTTCCATATCCTACGAATAACTTGTATTGATTGAAGAGGAGAAAAGATCCAACTGAAATGTTACTCAAATTGCTACTCAGAATGATCCAAATTGAATCTTACTCAGATTTTTTCTAGGAAAGTTTTGTTTTTTATTTTTATTCAAGTGTTTCCTTTTTTACATGATATATACAAATGATTCCCACTTCATGAGAGTTCTTTTAACCAAGTAAAATAATTAAGTAAAATAAATAATAATTATAATTATAGGACAGTGATAAAACTAATAATAACAGTGACATCTAAAAGTTCATGCAATATTTCACATTTGTGGCATCCTTCTACCTTTATTTATTTGTTTATTTTTTTAAAAACCTTTACCTACCATCTTAGAATCAATACTGTGCATTGGTTCCAAAGCAAAAGAGTGGTAAGGGCTGGGCAATGAGGGTTAAGTGACTTGTCCAAGGTCACACAGCTAGGAAGTATCCGAGGCCATATTTGAACCCAGGACCTCCCGTCTCTAGGCCTGGCTCTCAATCCACTGAGCTACCCAGTTGCCCCTTCCACCTTTTTTTTTTTTTAATTAGAAATCTAATTTTTCTCCCTCTCAATCTCCATCCCATTAAAAAAGAGAAAACATACAAATTTCTTATACACAAATGTGCATACTACAACCAATGTAAATTCCTTTGAATGAGACTAACCACACACACACAAACCTCTGAATCCATCACCAATCTAGAATGGATATAGCATGTTTTACCACTGGTCCTCTGGAATTGGGAATAGTAATTGTATTGAAGAAAATTCATATAGTTTTCAAAGATAATTGCTTTTACAATGTTGTGTAAATTGTCCTTCTGGTTCTACTTATTTCATCTTCATTAATTTACAACAATTCTCAAATTCCCTTTTATAATATTGATGTTACAGTATTAATTGTTCTGTTTCTTCTGACTTCATACTGTATTAATTCAAATACATATTTCCATTTCTTTTTTAAATCATTTACCTTATTTCTCGTAGCACAAAAGTATTCCATCCTATTCATATTATACAACTTATTCAACCATTCCTTAATTATTGGTTGTACTCTTAGTTTTCATTGTTTTGCCACCACACACACAAAGCCATATAAATGGCTATAAATATTGTACACAAAGTGTCTTTTTCTCTTTCTTGGATTTCTTTTGGCTATAGACCTAGCGTGGCATAATTGAGTCAAAGAGCATACAATGTTCAGTAACTTTTTGTGTATAATTCAAAATTGCTTTCCAGGATGGTTGTATCACTCACAGGCATTATTAACTTGCCGCAGTGTGCCTGTTTTCCAATGGGAATGTGATTCAAATATTGATTAACAAGCATTTCATTACTTTCCTACTATGTGCTAGGAACTGCACAAAGTACTGGGGATACAAAGAATTGCAAAAAGTCTTTGTCCTCAAGAGGCTCACATTCTAATGGGGAAGAAAACATAGAAGCAGCTATTTACACACAAGATGCATGTAAATTGGGGATAATCTCAGAGGAAAGGCATTAGGGTTGATGTAGATTGGGAAAAACTTCTTGCAGAAGGGTATTGATTACTGGAAAAATATATGTGTGCATGTATGTTATATACATCTGTATTGTGTGTCTGTATGTATCTGTGTGTGTTACACATACATATATCCAGTTTTAGTTGAAGCTATGGAACTTCTCTCTTTTCCCCTTGTGCCTTTCCTATAGTGCATACAAGTGGCTAAACTGGTCTAGCTTACATCTTGTTTTGTTCTAGAGTTCACGTATAATGTACGCTAGAGTTGGTGCAAACAATGACAAATCTGTTTTCAGACATAGTGAAAGTCTATCTGAATTGTACTAGCTTAAATTATTTTCATTTTCCAATTCAGTTCCTTTGATTATATTTTGGTACATAGGAGTCCTTTCCTTCTTTCTTTGATCCCTTTGATATATGTCTGGTAGTACAATTTCTAGTTCCAAGGGTATGCACCATTTGAATCTGTAAGTTCCTTTGCTTTGCATTTGTGGAATTATGAGATAATAATTACAGAAGCAGTTAGGTGGCATAGTGGGTAAAGTTCTGGAAAAGGAGTTTAAATGCAGTCTAAGACATGTTTAAGTGGTGTGACCATGGCTAAGTCACTTAACCTCTGCCTCTATTTCTTCAACAGCAAAATGAGAATAATAATAGCAATTACCTCCCAAAGAGATAACATTTCTAAAAAGTGCTTAGCACAGTTGCTGGCACTTACTAGGCCCTAATATTAGTGCTTATTCCTTTCCATTTCCTCTTCCCTATTAGTAATTTGGAGAATTTTTATGTGACTTTTGAGAACTTATATATCTTCCTTTGAGACTGTTCATATCCTAGGACCATTTATCAATTGGAGAATGGCTCCAATTGTAACAAATTTGAATCAATTCTCTATCTTGGGAATGAGAACTTTTTCAGAAAATTTTGCTGCAAAGATTTTTTTCCTCTGTTTAATTGTTTTTCTTTTAATCTTAGCTATATTTATTTGGCTTGTGGAAAAAAAAACTTTTTATTTTACACAATCAAAATTTTCCATTTAATCTGTGATTAAAAAAACACCTCCTTCCTTCTGCCAATTAAGAATTGGTTCCAAGAAAGAACAGTGGTAAGGGCTGGGCAGTTGGGGTTAAGGGACTTGCCCAGAGTCGCATAGCTAGTAAGTATTTGAGGCCAGAAATGAATCTAGGCCCTCCTGTCTCTAGATATAGCTCTCAATCCATGGAACCATCTAGCTGCCCCTTTGGTTATCTTCTTGTGAAATTGTGGACTACTGATGTTAGGAATGGAACTTTATGGTATTTCCTTTGGCTTTATTGATCATTGCTTCATTAGACACATTTTTTTCATCTTTGTGCTGTTTTGTAGGGCAGTTGGGCTTAGCAGTAACCTTTCTCAATCTCATCTTTTGATCACTGATAGACCTTCCCATATCTAAGTTTTTAGAAATTCTTTTTTAACATAAATAAGTGGTATATTTTGTCAAAAGTCTCTTCTGCATCTGTTGATATATGATTTGTGTTATTTATATGAATAATTGTCAGTACTTTTCCTAACATTCAACTATTCTTGCATTCCTAAAATAAATCCACCTTGGCCATATTGCATATTTTGGATGTGGAGTTATAGCTTCTTTGCTAAAATTTTATTTTGATTCCCTCCTTTAATGTATACGTTATATTGGTTTCTACATGTCTTTACATGTTTCATCTTGGTTTTGGTATCATTACCATATTTGACCTTTTTAAAAAGTTTGGTAGAGGTCTTTCATGTTATTGAGGATAATTTATTTTATGTAGGAATCAATTGCTCTTTAACTATTTAGTGGAATTCACTTGAAAATCCATAACACCTGGACCAGCTTCCATGTTTTATTTTTTTGCCTTCCCTTCAGCAGTTCATTTAGGCTCATTCAATTTTTTTTCTGAAAACAGGTTGTTTATTATCTCTATTGCTTATTCTCCTAAGCTTCTTCAGCTACCTTCTAGGAAACGGTCATTTGTCCTTCCCAGTAGTCTTCTAATACTGATTTGGTATATACATTGATCTATGTTGGAGCAAATTTAAGCCTCCCTATTACTACCTGGCCTAATTTTATAGCTTCCCCAATCTCATTTAACATTCCTAGTCCAATTAATTATGCCGGTTGATATTGTCATTTTTTTTCATCATACAGAATCTTCAAAAAGTCCTTGTGCGCTTTCAAACTTCAATAATTTATTATGTAGGCATGGCAGAGCCTAGCTCTTAGTGGAATCTATAAACAAATTTATTAAAGCTTATGACAACTATATTACACAATTTTACATAATATAATCATTTTAGACCCTGTGACAAATGAAACATGGCCCTGGTGAAAGAGAAGATGAACTGTTTCTCATGGGTAGCAAAATTGAAGCCCATATCAGTTGTAAGAAGGAATTCAATTTGCTTTTAAATGCCACCTACAGATTGTTTCTATCATTTGTACAACCTTAGTTATTAAAATGTCAAAGTTGTATGTTTCAAATGTGTTTCAAACCTGGGTAAAGGTTTTTGTTCGTACATGCACATCCCCATTTTTATGTAGGTATATTCTTCAAGGATCTATGATTCTATTAGTGCAGATATACCCTCCATCAATCCAGATTAAAATTCCTCTAAACCTCAGAAGATGATTTTTGCATGTGGCCATGGCTGAAAAAAAATTTATCACATGGTGTCCAATCGTTGTCTGATGATTCTCTCTGAATTTAGCTAGGTTTAGCAGACAGACATTCAGTCTTTTCTCTGCGTCTATATTAGAAGCCTTTGTAGTTTGGTCACATCTTACATTTCACTAGCAACACCTTTGAGAACCCAGTGTCACCTTCCCATCATGATGAGTATCAAAGGGAGACTTTAATGGAGGATACATTAGTTGAAGTGATCATAAAGGATAGCCTTGAAGGGAAAAAGTCATAATAGGACAAAATGTAGCTCAAAGGGTTTTTGAAAGGAGACAAGAGATTTAAATGAGGAAGAATTATTGCTGCTGAGCATCCAGCCCCACTCCCTTAGTGACAGTCGAAGGTTTTCAGTACGATACTATCTCATGATTTTTTTCTTTTTATTACCAGCTGGTGAAATCACTTTTTTCTCCCCCATATGTTGCCTCCCAAAGTCACTAGTCATCTTGCCTAGTTTCTAAAGCTTGAAACTTAAAGTGATTTGTTTTTGTAGTGTGTCTCATCTACACTCCCTTCTCTGTCTGGTGCCATAGCTTGTGGACTGGTCTCCCTGCCTCAAGAGTTTCCTCGCCACAGTCCATCTTCCACGCAGCTCTTAGATTTGTCTTCCTAAACAGAGGTCAGACCATTTCACCTTCCTATTCAAACAACTACAGTGGTTCCCCATTATATCCAGGATCACATATAAAATCCTTTGTTTGGATTTTAAAACCCTTCACAACCTGGCCCCTTTGAACAGTTACGATCTTCTCCCAATTTATTCCGCTCCACATACTCTATACTCTAGGGACACTAGCTTCCTTGCTATTCCTTACACAAGACACTATCAATTCCACACATTTTCACTGGCTGTGCCCCTTTTCCTGGAATTATCTCTTTCCTCATCTTTGTCTCTTAGTCAAAGGGACATGGCTTCCTTCAGGTCCCACTAAAATCCCATCTTTTTCATCTATCTGTAATATATTTATTTTTTAAAATGCCAATTATTATTATTTTTTAAATAATTAATTTGTTGTTTATGTTAAAATTCCCAAGTATCTCCCTTTCTCCTCCATGCTAGAAAAGGCATTACTTGACAAAAAAAGTATATATATATATATGTATATATAAACAATATATATATATGAACAATATATATATATATATATATATA
>NC_058132.1:132982357-133003851 GCF_016433145.1 Gracilinanus agilis | reverse complement strand
AAACAATATATATATATATATATATAAACTATCTTTCATGTCTCTACTTTTCAGTTCTTCCTGGAAGTGGACATTCAACAATTATTCTTCATATTTTTATATTTTTTATACTTTTATTTTGATTTTATCAATCACATAAAATCACCAATTTCCACATAAGTTTACCTAAGTTATATGATTGAACTTATCCCCTCCCTCCTTCCTTTCTCCCTCTGGGTGCTGGCAGGCAATTTAATATGGGTTATACATGTATATATCATGAAAAATATATTGTTCATTTTTGTAAGTGAGTAATCTTATAAAACCAAAACTCCAACATAAACCCAAATAAACAATTGAAAAATCACATGTTTTCATCCGCATCCTACTCCAACAGTTCTTTCTCTGGAGGTAGGTAGCATTCTTTGTCTTAAGTCCCTCAGAATTGTCCTAGATCATTGTATTGCTGAGAGTAGCTAAGTTTATCACCTTTGAACGTCCCACAATATCGCTGTTATGTGTTCAGCTTTCTCCTGGTTCTGCTTATTTCACTCTGCATCAGTTCATAGCGGTCTTTCCAGCTCTCTGTGAAATCATTCTGTTCATCATTTCTTATAGGGCAATAGTATTCTATCACCATCATATGCCACAAAATATTCCTTTAATTTCCAATTCTTTGCCACCACAAAAAGAGCAGCTATAAATATTTTCATACAAGTAGGTCCTTCTCCCATCCCCATTTTTTAAAAATCTCTCTTGGAAATAGGCCTTCTTGTGGCATTAGTTGATCAAAGGGTATGCATTGTTTTATAACCCTTTAGGCATAATTCCAAAATTCCCTCTAGAATGGCTGGATTAGTTCACAGCTCCACCAGCAAATAACGTTCCAATTTTGCCACATTCTCTCCAACATTTATCACTTTCCTTTACTGTCCTATTGGCCGATCTCATAAGTGTGAAGTGGTACCTAAGAGTTGTTTTATTTTGTATTTCTCTGATAAAGAAGGATTTAAAACATTTTTAATATGATTATTGATAGCTTTGATTTCTTCATCTGAAAACTGCTTATTTATATTCTTTGACCATTTGTCAACTGGCAATGAGCTGTCACAATTTATTTTTCAAACATTCATTCTGTTGCTGTATTTAATGTTCTCTTGGTTCTACTCATTTCACTTTTCATAATTTCACATACATGTTTTCTGAAATTAATTTGCTCATCATTTCTTATGGAGCAGTAGTACTCCAATGTCCCATTCTTTTAAAGTAACCTTTTCCAGTCCTCCTCAATCTGCCTTCCCTCTGTTTATTATATTCAATTTATCCCATATATATCATATTTGTACCCAGTTATTTTCATGTTGTCTCTTCCTTTAGACCGTGAGCACCTTAAGAGCAGAGACTGTCTTTTGTCTTCCTTGGTATCTCCAGGAATTATCATGATTTCTGGCACATAATAACCACTTAATATATGCTTGTTGTTCAATTGAGTCCTGTAGCTGGCCATAATCTAGGACTAGCTTCGATTGCATAAGGATTTTAGAAGTCTAAACTATCCACCCACAGAGGTTGTTCACTTTTTACTATTTATCTTTCCATCATGTACAAGACTAGTCCCTTTTTCTTGGCCTGTTTCTGTCCTTATTAAGTTTGTAGCTTGGAATCCCAGGATTGCATTGCTTATCCTGCTCCTACAGTTTTTGGGATAGGTGACAAGATAGATACCAACTCTAACAAGATCCTCCCTTGGACGCCAATGTGCTGAATTATTCAGGTTTCTAGCATTGATATAGCGAAAGCCTGTTAATTGGGTTCATTAACTTTTTTTTTTTACTCTGTGGATAACTGTACATCACAATTAGCTTCCTTTGAAATTCTTTGCATTTTATTTTATACACTTAAAATATTCTGGGCAGGTGTTTATATACTTCACTGGACTGCTGAAGAATTCTGTGACACAAAAAAATATTAAGAACTTCTGACGAAGAGTCATTCCTATACTTTGACTCAGCTTGGGGGCCCCTTCTTGTATCTAGCATTTTCCAGATTTAACATAAATATTAAATGACAGTTTGTTTACTTGAAGCTTATTTGAGGCTTCTATCCCAGACAATCTAATCCATTCCCCTAGCTTTTTAGCTTAAATATCATTCTGCCTCCTTTTGGTTTTTAAGATGGATCCTTTTTTGTGTGGCTCTTGATGCCCTTTTATAAAAACTTTCTGTCTTAGAAGTGATACTTGGTATCAGTTCCAAGGCAGAAGAGCTCTAAGACTTTCCCAGGTTCACAAAGCTAGGAAAATTCTGAAGCCAGATTTGAACCCAGAAACTCCTGACTCCAGGCCTGAAATTCTATCCATTGTGCTATCTAGGTGCCCCTTTGGGTCCTCTTAAGTCACGTCTGTTACTATTTACAGGAATTAATTGCAGTACTAGATATCCTCCTTTTCTGCCATTCATCTATCAATGTCCAAGTGGATTCCAAACAAAATGTTGAGATTAAAATGAGAGGAGACACTCACAAATTACCTCTCCAAATTTTCCCTTATTTGCCTTTCCCTTGGCAACTATCACCTTACACTAATGAGTATTAAAGCAGTTTGGTATTTGGGCAACCAGTTGAAGGAATATGGTTAAAGGGTACTGAATAATGAATAGTTTAATATTATCATGGAAGAGAGAGAGGGAGTCACTGGTAGAAAGCTACAGGGTTTAGTGCTTGGCTCTGTTTTATTTAGTATTTTATCAGTGACTTAGATAAAAAACTCAGCATGATGATCAGATCTGCAGATGAGAATCTTTTAAATTGTTCCTGGTCTATCTTTCAATATAATTTCCTTCTTTGGTACTTGGGAGGGCGGCATAAATCATTTATATATGTTCACAAACTTCAGCTGGGCGATTCCTCCAAATAGCTATAATACTGTAACTTTCACAAGTGTGCATTAGACATTGCTGAAAAAACTAACCCTTCTCAACATGGTGGTGAGGAATAATCTTGGTAACTTTTAAACTGGAAAATGCCTTAACATGCTATTGCTTTAAATGCGGGCAATAATAATGCATTCTGAGATATGGACAGTTTCTCAAATACACACTGTTTATTTTTAAAAGGGAGTCTATAAGTTAAAAAAAGTGATTTAAGGTTTTTTTGGGCATGTGTGGATGATTAATAATAACACACCACAACACTTAATAGTGCTTGTTTTCCTTCTCAGGAAATGAAGATGTTATTTCAAAAGATATCTAAGACTAGACAAATGACATTGCAAGAAACCTAAAAGAACTTATAAATGTGGTTATGGAATGGCTTTCAACAAAATTTGAAGGATCTTGGAGAAAGTGCTGGGACACTGGAGATGGGCAAGTCTCTCATTTTCCCCAAAAGATATACTGTGAAAATTACAGACCAGTGAGCATTAAATGGATTATTAAATTTTTACCTTAATTCCATTTAGAAAGAGAAATAGTAGTTTCAGGGCTCAGATTATATTCACTAAGAAGTTATGATGAATTTACTTTATTTTGTACAGGGCTAATAAATTGGTCAAAAAGGAAAATGTTACAGTCTTGCTTTATTTGATTATCAGCAAGCACATAAGAGAATAATGTGGGCTGCAAAATAGTTAGGTACAGTTAAACAGTATTGAACAATGAATTGCTTAATATCTTCAAAAGAGAAGAGGGAGTCATTGATGGAAAGCTATTGGGTTGAATCCTTGGCTCTCTTTTGTTAAATATTTTTATCAATGACATAGATAAAAGATTGAGATAGCATGATATTCAAATCTGCAGATGACACAAAACTGGAAGTTAATACATTAGCTAACAGAGTCAAAAAATATCTCAGGGGGCTAGAAGGGTATTTTGAAGCCAACAAAATAAAATAGAATAGGAATACAGGACAACTCCTAAGGTCATATGATGAAAAAGACTACCTACTGCCATTGGAGGAGCTGATAGAGATTTTGAATGCAGATTGAAGCATACTATTCTTTATTTCATTCATGAATTTTTCTCTAGTGTAAGTAATATGTGTCTTGTTTCAGAACATGACAAACATGGAAGTATGGCTTGTATGATAACACATGCATAACCTATATCACATTATCCACCATTCTGGGGAATGATAAGGGATGGGATGGAAAGAGAGCACATATATTACAAAATGTCAGAAAACTTATTAAAATTATATGGACATGTAAACTGAATAGGAACAAATGCCTTGAAATTAGGTTTTAAAAATCAACTGCATAAACACAGGATGGAGGGAAAAGATAATGGGCTAGATTTAAATAAAAAGATATACATTTTTAGGCATGATTGGTGTGCTGAATTGGTTTGCTTGCTAATACTTTTTTATTAGTATTCTGTTAAGTTTAACATACATGAAAAAATTACCCAATAGAAGTTTCACATAAAATCCTCTTTTTTAGCCATCTGAGCACAGTGGAGTTTTTATATTTTTTTGAATAAATTTATAATAAAAAACTAAAACAAAAACAATCAAGGAAACATGAAACATGATAATTCTTTTCCTACAAAAACCTTTAGGAATCAAGTGTAATGTGGCTGCTAAAAAAAGGTAATTCCATCTTACTTATCTTTTAGTAATTCAGCAAAATACATTATCTCCCTTCATCAGTGTTGATGGTAACCCAACTGTGATATTTTTTGTACCATGTAATTCATGTCTTTGTCCTTCTATGAATCTTCCGTGCTTGATCTACCCCATTTACTAGGGGACTTCATGTCCTTTTTAGGCTACTGGATGGCTACTTCTCAATAGTATACTATGGAGGATCACAGGTTGGGCTCGATAACCTCTAGTGCAATCTTAGACTTCCTTGAGAGAAACATGTCAGTAAAGGTTAGGCACCATTCTATTCTATATTGTTCAGACCATGTCTGAAGTATTTACTTCACTTCTGAGATCCATACTTTAAAAGGCACACAGAAAAAATTATAGTATAATAAATTATAGTGTACTCAGAAGATAACAACGATGGCTACGGGGGATCTTAAAACTGTGTTGTGTGAGGCATAACTAAAGGAAATGGGGATGTTACGTTTAGAGAAGAGAAAATTTGAGCACTGTCAGATAGGAGGTCAGCTGCCCTGTCATTTCTCCCAAAGGTCTACTGGGTCTGATCATCTTCTCTGCCCTTTATACTCTATGGACCACATAGACCTTTGTTCTAAAGCTAAATCATCATATCTGTGTGTATATATATATATATATATATATATACACACACACACACACATATATATTAGATAGATAGATAGTCTCTTTTAACCAAAATGTGAATTCCCTGAAACCAGGGACAATCTAATTTTTCAGTTTTTATCCTTTGTATTTGAGCACAAGACTTGGTACATAGTAAGTACTCAATAAATTCTATTCTGTTAGATCCTGGGTAGCAAAACTAGAATCAATGTGTAGGCATCAGTTATGCAAAAATAGAATCATTAGTGAATCAAGAGACCACAGAGATAAACTTATCCAATCTTCTGCGTTTTACAATGGAAGAAATGAAAGTATAGAAAAATTAAATTGATTTAACCAATTATTTAAGTAGATAATGGTATAAGAAGGGAGATTTTTGACTCAATGTGAAGTGTTTTTTTTTAAAGAGCTGTCAAAAATGGAATGGGTTGACTTTGTGAGGTAGGGAGATCATAATCACTGGAAAGGTTCATGTAGATGTCACTGCATAGTTGCTTGTCAGGGATATGTTGTAGTGAATTTCTACATGGTATGTGACATTGGAAGTCAACATTTTACTTTAAAATTTCATGAGGTTAATATCTATCTTTTAATTTGTTTTGTTCCTTCATTTAGATTTTTTAAAAGGAAAATATTTTATCTGTATAAGAATAAGATTTTACATGAGAAAACTTGGCAAGTATAACATTCCCTCAATTTATAGATCCTCTTGTCACTTTACACTGAGCAAAGTCAATTTTGATTGTTTCTAATACTTCTCTACCCTTTATTAGGGAAATGTTATCTTTTTTGTTGTTTAAATCATGCCCAAATTCTTTGTAATCCCATTTGAGATTTCTTTGGCAAAGATACTGGAGTGGTTTGACATTTCCTTCTCCAGCTCATTTTATAGATGAGGAACTTGAGGCAAACAGGGTTAAGTGACTTGCCCAGGGACACACAGCTAGTAAATGTCTGAGTCCATGTTTGAACTCAAGAATATGTGTCTTCCTAACTCTAGGCCTGGTGCTCTATCCATCATTCTACCTAGTTGCCCTAGTTTTTTTCAATGTACCTCCCAATCCACTGCTCATTGGTAATCAACAGAAAAATGAGAATTAGCAGCCTGGTATTGAAGAGGCAACAGTAAACTAGTACCACCACTGATTATCTGTGCAATCTGCTTCAAAGATTGTAAAATTTATCCAGTACACATCTCACTAGTGTAATGTACAATTTATAATCTTTTTCTGTAAAAAGTTATACACCATTAGGACAAATTTGTTAAATAAAAGCACAAAGTGATGTTTAAATTTTTTCTTGAGTATTTCTGAAATAATCCACTTTAGTATCAGTGGGGAGTGGAAAGAAAAGCAGGGTTTTAAAAAAATTTAAGGGATGTAACATGGTAGTGGAGAAGGACCATCAATTTCATTTCTATTGAGATCTAATCTAGAATTGGTGGAGGGATTTCTCTCTGATGGTTCAGTGTTGCTCCCTGTCAACCTGTGCTCATTATTTGAATTGAAACTAGTTTCTAGAGCCATTGGATGAATCAGAAAGAGCCAAGATACAAATCATGGAAGTGAATAGTGAATGCAATAAATGTAGCAAGATGTCTATTTGGCATATTTTATAGGGCTTCCCATGATTTACTGAATTTAAATTTAGCTCTCTTTCACCCTGGTGAGATTTGGTAACTTACATTCCAGAAAGATTTATTAACCATATAATTCAAATTCAGAGCAGCTGAGTGAAAAATACATTTGAGCCTTATTTTTGTCCAGAATTATTCTAATGATATGTTAAGCCAGGGAATTCAGGGTTCCTGTAAATCTGTCTTATACATTTTTATGACTACTAATAACCACTATCCCCTCAAGAGAAATAGTTTTTATGAATCTAACAGAGTGGGAATAGACTCGTCCAAGTACAAGCCTGTGTGCAGATTAGGTAGTTCCTAATTGGTCGAATGAAGATGGAGTTTATTTGGCCCTTGGCATACAAAACTCACAGAATGAAGGCGGGGAGAATATTAATAATACACATGCACACTTTCCCTTTTCCTTTTGGTATCTTAGGTATCTTAGACTAGTTCAAAGTCATAAAAGTGCCTTAAAGAAAGAATTGCTTCAATATCTGTCAGGATTTTAATATTGTTTTTAAAAAATTTCAGTATCATACATTTATACTTGCAAATCTCTTTTTCGAAGTCAACTAGTGAAATGCCATCATTTTTTAGGTGAGGAAACTGATTCTCATATGGAGCTTTATTTGAGGTCACCTTGGTAGTAAGTGGTAGAGTTGGGATTTGGAACCAAGTACTCTGACTCCAAATTCAGAACCCTTCCCACTATATCATGTTGCCTACATGGTATGGGATAAATAAGCTTATATTTAGAGAAATGAGTCTGTTATTTTCAACAAAATCAAGAGTTGTCAAATCTTGTTGTTTCTACATTTATAACCTTGTATCCTGTATACACCCACTTCTCTCCACTCACATAGCCACCATCTTAGTCTGTCAACTTTACCCTGAACTATTGCAATAGTATTCTAATCATTATCTTTGCCTCATGTCTCTAGCTTCCAATCTAGCCCCCACTCAGGAATTGAGGTCTTTTTTTCACAGTATTCTCTGACCATGAGTAGCTTTCTTTCCTCCCCTTCTCCCACTATTCTATAAAATCAAATCATTTCACATTACTTCCTTGACCATATGTAAAATCATCAGGCATTTAAAGCCCTTCACAACCTGGTTCCTTCCTACTTTTCCTTTCTTCTTATAGTTTTGTTGTTATTTATTCATTTTTCAATCATGTCTGACTCTTTGTGATCCCATTTGGGGTTTTCTTAGTGAAGATACTGGGGTGGTTTGTCATTTCCTTCTCAAGCTCATTTTACAAATGAGGAAATGGAGGCAAATAAGATTAAGTGACTTTCCTAGGGACACACAGCTAGTAAGTGTCTGAGGCCAGATTTGAACTCATGAAGATGAGTCTTCCTGACTCCAGGCTGTACATGCTATCCTTTATGTTACTTCCTGCCCCATGTGGCATATAATAATGTTTATGGACTGATTGGCTGTTGCTCAGTTCCTCCCTTGCACTTGCCCTGAGTACCATCGATCATCACTATGCCCTTCAGGTAGAAATAGAACCCTAGATTCATAGAGCCCTAAAATTGGTAGTTCAGAACTGATCCCATTTTAATGGTCTCTTCTAAGTCACTTAATGTCTCAAAGCATCAGTTTCTTTGTCTGTAAAAGAGGGAGTTGAAGAAGATGCCCCTAAGATCTCTGTGATGCTCCAAATCCCTATAGTGTTTTGCTTTGGTCCTAAAACATATTGTCCTATAGTTATTTGTGTACATGTCACCATGGAAAATATTGCCACCTCATATGATTTTCTTGAGATATTGTGTTTTATAGTTATTTGTGCTGGTATCTCATCCAGCTACTAGGCTGTAAGCTCCTTCTTATCTGTCAATGAGATGATATATTGAATGAGCTAATGTACATAAAACTCTCTGGGGGGTGTCTCATTCCCCTACTAAACTTTCTTATTTACCCATGAGAAAATGTCAAAAGAGATAATAGATGTAAAACCCTTCACAGTCCTTAAATCATGATTTAATGTAAGCTACTATTATCTAACCTTTGTAGTTCCCCTTCCCATGAGTGCCTAATGCAATGCTCTGCTCAAAGTAGGGACTTAATAGTCTTTCGTTGTATTGTACAAGATTGGATCTGCTGGGGCAGATAGATGGTGCAGGGGATAAAGTGCTGGGTTTGGAGTCAGGAGGATCTGAGTTTATAGCTTAATAGCTGTGTGACTTAATAGCATGTGATCCTGGCAAGTCACTTAACTCTTCCTCAGTTTCCTCATCTGTTCAAGGAATCAGAGTCAGAAATGGCAAACTACTGCAGTATCTTTGTCCAAATGGGGTCATAAAGAGAGAGACACAATGGAAAAAGACCAAACAACAAACACAGAAGGTGGCAACCTCTTTGAATGCTAGGCCCATGTCTTATTTATCTCTGTATGCCCCATAGCATTTAGCAGTGTGCCCTAAACAGGGTAGATACTCAAAAATGTCAAATGAATGAATAGAAGAATGAATGAATGAAATCTCTCCTCTTTTCCTGTGGCAGCAGCAAGTCAGGGGAAAGAATATTCACCCTCAGTCTTCTTATTTATACAGATTGACTGGATTCACAATAAAGATTCAAGTAGTGTTTCTGCTAGATGTTGATATTCAGTTCTATAATAATTTACTATCAGTGGATGGGCATAGCCATGGCATAACTACCTGATAAGGAGACACAGCTAAACATGTCATGGATCACAGATATTCTGACTCCTGCTTGCTGCTTTCCTTTGCATGTCAATGAACTATTGAACACTGGTCATACTGTCTGATGTGTGATATATATCTTTCATTGCTCTGAACAAGTCAAAGAGGAAATTGTAAATCTCTCCCTGTAAGTCTCATAGAAACTGAAGTCCATCTTTGAATAGAAAGGATGTATGACACCTAGATCCCAGGCATAAGTGCAGTGTAGTGAATAAAATGAGAGGAAAGTCAGTAAGACTAGAGGGTCAAATCTAGCTTCAGACGCTTACTAATTGTGTGAACCTAAGCAAGTTATTTAATTTCTGTAAAATGGGATATAATAAAAGTACTCATTTAAAGAGTTTTTAGAAGAATCGATCAAATAAGAATGTATGTAAAACCTTAAAGTACCACATAAATATGAATTTTTCTTTTTCTTATCCCCCCCACATTAATAGCTCTACTGAAAATCTTTATTTGGGTGTCCTACTACCACCTTAGACTTGACATATCCAACAGTGAACCCATCATCTTCATTCTCAAAGCAGTTCCCATTCCCAATTACTGTCCTCTATTCTATAGAACCAATTGTTCAGTCTCCAGAATAAAAATCTTGGAATTATCTTTGAGTCTCCACTTTCTTTCATATCATATATGGAATTTATTCCCAAGTTTTAAAATTGCTTTAAGTGCCTTTTGAATTGACTCTTTTCCATTCTCTTTGCTAACAACTCCTTGCATTGGGGCTCATCTCCTTATAGGTAGAGTAGGATAATAGCCTCCTTTATGATCTATTTGTTTCTGGTTTCTACTTCTTCCTCTCCACTCTACCTTCCACTGTCCCCCAGGCTTTCTAAAGGTTCAGAAAAATGTGTTGAATAAATATCATTCTCTTGTCCAAGAGTTCACTTCCTGCCACATTAAATCCAGATTCCCCACCTATTTTTCTTGACCACTCATTACTAACACAACATTTTCCCTCTCCAAACCCCTTCCTTTTGAGTCAGCTCATCTGTCTCTGATAGCCACACATGCTGTGTTCACACCTATCTCTGTGCCTTGGTTTATATTTTTCTTCTCAATCTGGATACCTTCTCACCTGCCCAGTAAATGAATGAGCAAGTATTCATTAAGGGTCTATTATTTTCCAGACACTGTGATAGATACTAGGGATACAAATAAAAAGAGAGACAGCTCCTGCCCTTAAGGATCTTATTGTTCTTTAAAAAATTTTTTTAAACCCTTAACTTCCATTTTGGAGTCAATACTATGTATTGGCTCTAAGGCAGAATAGTGGTAAGAGCTAGGCAATGGGGTTAAGTGACTTGCCCAGGGTCACACAGCTGGGAAATGTCTGAGGCCAGACTTGAACCTAGGACCTCCTGTCTCTAGGTCTCAATCCACTGAGCCACCCAGCTAACCCCCTTATTGTTCTAATAGGAGGTGAACACACATTTAAGAAAGTGATAGCTAGGGAAGGGATTTTGGTGTCGACAGCAGTCATGACTGGAGCTACCAAAGATTGTCATGCTTTTTCCAGTAGCAATAGTATTATTGATTTGATTATCCCTAGATCAAAAAGTGGAAAGCTGGAGGGAAAGGGGAGCTATGTGCATAGAGCAGCATGATGGCAAGATGTCCAGGGTTTATGTGAAGCATAGTCAAGAACTGGCTAGATGGTAATAATAATTATATTCATGTTAAAGACCTCTCTGACATCTGACCACACATTTCTTCAACCTCCTCAAACTCCAATTGTATTTTTCTTTACTCCATTTCAACCACCAACTGATGTACTTCTACCTTTGACCTTGGTATTTACATATGTTCAATAAATATTTATTAAGGAGCTCTAATGTATATGGCACTGGGCTCAACATAGGATATTGAAAGAAAAAAAAATGACATGGCCCCTCCACTCAAGAAGCTTATAATACTAGTAAGGATATCACAGATGCACACATGGGTATAATACAAAGTAAAGTAGATTAAGATAAAGGAGAGAGCCACATAAAATACTTTTGTAAAATCTAAGGGGGCAACACTTTCATTTGGGGAAATCATGAAAGTCTTCGTAGAAGTGTCATGGGAACTGATTCTTGAAAACAAAGAATAATTCTGCCAGGATAAAATGAAAGGGACAGTATGAAAATTGCATGGAAGTAGGAGATAGAAAATGGTTTGAAGAACACTCTGGTTGGAATGTAGAGTGCATGAAAATAGTAATATGAAATGAAGCTGGAAAGCTAAATTGGGGAGAAATTTGGAGCACCTTAAATGCCAGGCAGAAAAATCCATGTTTTGTGCTATAGGAATTATGGTTTGAGAAATAGGCAACCACTAGAGGTTTTTGAATAGCTGAAAGATGTAGTCAGATCTGTATATTAAGAACTTTAGAACATTTCTTTGACACTTGTGAGAAGGGGATGGAGAATGGAGGCAGAGAGGTCTATTAGGATGCTATCAGAAAAGTCTGATTGAGAAGTAATAAGCTGACTCGGAATACTGACAGTTGTGGTAAGTGAGCAAAAGCAGAATTATGTGAAGGATGTTCCGAGGGTAAAATTGATAGAAAATTGACAACTGACTGTTTTTGGCTAGGGAAGCTGAGGGGTAAGAGTTCAAGATGATTGAGATTTTGAACCTGGGCGACTAGGAGGATGGAGATGCCATCAATGCACAGAGAACTGATGAACTCAACTTTGAATATTTTGAATTTGAGGTGCTTTGGAGGTGTCTAAGTTGACAAATCCAAAAAAGTAATTGGAGATTTAGGATGATAGCTCAAGGGAGAGACTTATGGAAATGCATCCCATCTAAGATCTTCAATTTTAACAAGTGAGATTTAACTCTTTGACCACAATTATGAGTCTCTTTAGCTCCCTCTCCTTCAATGTTCCCATTTATGGTAAGCCTCCTCTCCCCTGACTTTTGTCCTCTTTAATCTAGTCCAACTCATCTACTCTGTTTAGCTATCTCTACAGGCAATATTGAGTACATCAATCACTACTTAACATTTTTTACTAGCTACTATTATAATATACCTTACTGTAGCTGGACCTTCCAAATTTCCTAACCTACTAATGATTAACCTTTCATGACTTCTAATATTTCATTGCCCTGCTTCTTCTCTTAGGATGCCAAGAATATCATAAAATCAAGATGGTTTCATCCCCTCTACATTCATCAAATATAACCTCAGCCGTTTCCTCCCTATGGTTTAACAATCCTTTGTCTTCTAATTAAGAAATATTTTAACTTGACTGAATTATTTCATTTGCCTGCACACAGTACCTAAGTAATTTTTGTTAAATTAAGTGAATTATGTTTTTGTCATTACCAACAAAGTAATCATCTATTTTTACTTTTTATGCAATAGCAAGAGGTTAGCCAGTGAACTGTTTTTATTCCCCACCCTGTGTCATAGCATCAGGTTTTTCAAATGCATTTAAACTTGGGTATAAAACAAAATAAAATTGGACATGAACCATCAGCTAAATAATTTTGAGAATCATTGTCATTATGATGATTTTTAATTCGACTTACCACTTTGTTCATTGCTTTTTCTTTGTTTTCCTCCTTGTTTGATTCTCTCCACAAATGCTCACAGGAACTACCTTCATTAAAGGCATGTTCTTCCTCCATAAATCCAAGTGCTTTTTGTGTGCCATCAGGGACTTCTCTTGTTTGAATGTCTTTAAAAAATTCCTCATAGAGTGGCAGCTGTGGGAAAGCTTCATCTTCCCCCTCCTCTACTTCCTCCACAGATTCATATGAAGAAGCTTCTGTATCAATGATGCCACAGATGTGGAGTTCACTGTCAATGGCAGGGGTTAAACATTCATTGTTGGAAAAAATGATTGTGCTGGGTTTCTGTTTAATGACATATATTTCAGGAACAATTTCTGGTTTACCATCAGATCTCTCACTTGGAAGATGTAATGAAGGGCATATCTTGAGAGGGAAAAGATAATCTTCAGCTTTATCTGAAGTAGGATATAGTGAATCTCTAAAGAATTGTTGGCTTTTAGGCTCATTAGTAATACTCAGGTAACCAGGCATCTGGACGTATGTTGAGGATGATTCATTTTGCTTTGGTATACTTGGAATAGAGCAAAGGTCCTCTGAGTGAGATTCAGATCCCCAGGGAATGGTAAGGACCCCGAGGTGGCTATCTGATCCTTCATTCTTTGTATCTTTTGATGGCCCCGGATTCTTGGCAAGCAAAGAAAAACAGGATACCTGCTTCTCTTCAACAAACTTAGTTTCCATTCCAGTGAATTTCATCCATTGGATTCTGGCAGCTTGAATTGTCTTTATTCCTGATTGGCTAGGCACTTATAATTATCCATATTATATAGTATCACCATTAGCAAATTGTGGATCTCCTTACACAATGCAAAGAAGTTCTTTCTTTCTCTGAAATTAAAAATCATAAATTAGTTTATTTTAAGGTTATCATAGTTTTAAAAGTAACTTATTTATAATTCAAAATTAATTGTAATAAAGATTATAATCAGTTATAATGGCCAGCTTTTCTATATAATTTGAAGCAGTTAAGAGTTACTAATTATATAACTCAAGAATTGGATTCTAACTTTGTAATATAGACATGGACCTTCTGACTTCAACCATTTTCTACAAGGCTATGTACTTGACTTCATTTCTCACCAATAGTTTCTCTGCATCTAAAATCACCAAGATACACAGCAAGCCCTAATCTTGACTCTCTTATCAAAATTCCATTCTATAAGTATTTAATAAACAGGCTCTTGTGTATCTATTCTGTGCCTTATATAGACATGGACTACACAGCCAAGAAATGAGATGTGTTCTGACCTGTACTTTGGCTACAATAGAGAGCAGCCTGTCCCAGCAAAACAGTGACCATTCTTCACCCCAATAGTAAATCTGTAGTTGTTTTCTATGTGAGAAAATTATGATCACCTAGAATTATACCTTTAACTTTAATCTACATTGACAGTATGTTGGCTGCTGAGAACACAAAGAATGCTAGAACTTTGAGCAAGATGGCTGAATGAGTGGTCACATCTAAGCCCAGATCCCCTTTATCACTTCAAAACAGCAAGAAATGTGCCATATAAAGGAACAATATCAAAACTAAGGGAAAGTTAAAAGTAACTAGTTAAAAGGAATCTTGCAGAACCTTACAGAAAACCAGTAGATGCTTTTAAAAGAAACGAACATAAAGAGATATCAAAATAATAATGGCTGGCATTTTATATAGCCCATGAAAGCTTGCCAAGTCTTTTACAAGCATTATTTTATTTTATTCTCATGACATCTTGGGAGGTAGATGCTATTAGTATCCCCATTTTACAGAAGAGGAACCCGATAGCTAGGAAATAAATAAAATGCGAAGGGTCACAAAATTCATAAATTTCTAAGTTCAGATTTGAACTGAGTTTTTTTAAAATTCCAGACCCAATGCTCTATCCACAGCATATCTAGATGCACTCTTTTAAATGAATTAGTACTACTAAGTAAGGGAAAGCAAAAAGAGATGTTTGGAGGAAAGGAGTTATATGATACTAATAACTTGACTTACAGAAATGTGAGTGAAAAAACTGTAAGAATCTCTAGAGTGGATCATACACTCAATCAAAGAATGAAAGGAAGAAATAAAGATTAAAATTTAGTAGAATTTATAATTCTTGGAGAATTCAAAATGGCTAACAGGAACCGAAGGTTTAGGATGATGGAAAATCTCTTAAGGATTTTAAGGTAGTGAATTGCTAAAAAGAGAATGGCAGCGTTCAAACATAAAAATACAAATCTGGAACAAAAAAATAGAGTAAAGTAAAAAGAAAGCTCAATTGAAAGGAACTTGAAATTTCTACAAACTAAAGTAGAGGACCTTAAAGACACAACTCAGTCAGATAATCTAAATATTATAAACTTCCTAAAAAAATCTAATAAAAGAAAAATCTTAAATACAATATTTTGAGAAATTTATAAGAAAATCTCCCCAAAACACTGGTGACAGAAGCTAAATACAGGCTAGTAGACTCCATAAGACACTTTCAAGGAATATCATGGTTTAATTCACTCAGAAATCCCATAGGATTATAGGACTAGAGATGAATGGAAACTCAAAGACTTAAGTAAATCAGGAAAATAAGGACCAGAAAGGTTGCAGGTAGTAAGCATCAGAAGAAAGATAGAGTTTTCAAGTTCCAAAACTTCATTATTGAAGAAAGAAATTTGTAAGTAGTCAGGAGTAGACAATTCATGTCTGAATAAAGCTTGAATCACAGAAGAGTACTCATCCACCACTAGAAATGAAAGACAAGGCTAGGATGCAAAAGAGTAAAAAGCAAAATAAATCAACTTGAAAACCAACATAACCTGAAAATCTGAGCATATTCCTCCAAGAGAAAAATAACATACTTTTAAATCCTTCTTACTAAGAAAAGCAAATGTGCACAGCCTTTGATGTATTGATTCAGGGATATTGCAGAGGTAACCAAGTCAATATAATATGAAATTAGTACATGAGAAGTTAATAGTTACAGATAAAAAGTAGGATACAAGGCTACTGTTTTGAACCATGCTCTTATCTGGGCTGGTCAGAAGGGAATTATTGAAAAAGAGAATAACAATGAAAATTAAAATCATGAGGTCTGTTTATGGTGTTTATGATATATATTAGAAAGAAAGAAGGTGAAAGAGATAGGAGGGGTGAATTGTTTTAAGCATACAAACTCTAACTAGCTAGTTCTGATATTTTAAAAAAGGAAATTTCCGGGGATTTGAGATGGGCAGAGCAGACAGTGGTATTTCTAAATCAAGGTAGTAACTGGGATGATATTATTTCAAGAAGAATAAAGTAGAGGTATCTTACTCTGTCCTTTCACTTCAAAGTAGCAAAATGGGATTTTACTAGGAGAAAATAAATGGGTTAACTGTAGCCCTGAATGTTAATGGGTTCAACTTGACTGCAAGATGAGAGCAAATTGCAAAACAATAGAAAACATAACCCAGGAATTTACTGCACATAAGCATAAAAAACTAAAGTGAGGGGCTGAAATAAAATTGATTATTCTTCAAGTGAATGCTACCTCCTCAAGAATTGCAATCTCCATTTTGTATAAGGCAACATTTAAAAAGTTATGTAAGAAAGACAATTAGGGGAAGTACCTAATAATTAAAGCCTTTATAGAGAATAAAATAATATTACTATCAAATCTTTATGCATAAAATGTTATAGCATCTAACTATTCAAAAGAAAAGTTACATGAAATGCTGGAAGATAACAAAACAATAATTGTTTCTTTATTTCCCTACAACTTAACAAATTTAGCAGAAGAAAAACTAGATGTGATGCCTTATTGTAATTTTTCAATGGAAATTTTAAAATTATTTAAAATAGTACATTTTCATCACATAAGACCTTTAAAAATATCAGGTTCTAGAACAAACATAAATAAATGCAAGGAAGTGGAAATTTTAAATGAATCCCTCAAAACCATACTTTTTTTGGTATTGTCTCAAGGAGCAGTGATTTCTTTCTTAGTTTCAACTGGGTTTTTTGCAAGTTTCAAGTTTGCCCCTGCCCACTGAGAACTCACCCTGAGGTAAGTCCCAGACTCACCTGTTTTGGACTGAAGGATAGACCTTGAAATGTTTGGTGACCCCAGTTTAGGTGGGACTAGTGGATATAGTTAAATATTAAGTACTCTTTTTTGTCTTAGTAGCTTCTCCCCTTTGAATTAAAGTCATCTCCCTGGTATCCCATACCTTGGCTTGACCCTTTCCTTTTGTATTCATTGTAGTAGACCACTGCCTGATACCTCAGCTGCTGGTAAAAGCTTCTTTCCCAAACCTGCTTGCAGCCTGTCAATGTATGTTTGCTGTACCTAGTTCCCCTAGGGTATATAAGATCCCCAAGTTATATTATTCTTTGAAGAATCATCGTATGAGGTGATCTCCCCAGAGATACTGTCCCCAGAGCTCCAGGGTTCCGACTCTGTGTAGCATCTTGGTGCCTGCTGGCTTTGTGTATTGGTTGATTATTGGACCTATCTCTTTCCTGCTTAAAGACCTGGTTTTTGCTGACTATTTTAGTCGTTCTGTGTTTTTTCCAAGTTAACATTAGCTAGTTGTTCATTTCCTATATCCTTCTTTCTCTATACTTTCAAATGGAAGCACAGAAAAACAAATACCCACCATTCCCATAAATGATTCAGTTTATTGCTCATGTCTTCATGATCCTTAGAGATTCCTTACAGGTTTTTCCCCCTTCAGTGGGATTTTGTTCCTACATGAATTATTAACTGAGGTTTTGGAGGTTTGACAGGTATCAGGTGTATTTCCTTCTCAATTTTAATACATACCTCAGGAAGAACAGGACACTCTCCAATTTGGCATATTAAATCAATATATGTCACTCTCAAGTACCAGGACACACCTCTTTACTTGGTGCTGTTGGTCCTTACCTTTCAGTCCTTGGCACATAGTAAACAATGAATAGATGCTTGTTGACTATGACCTAGAGACTATTCTTGGTATTGAGGAGAGATAAGTAAAAAATAAATAGTCACTGCCCTCAAGGAACTTACATTTTATGGTGATTGGTGAGGAAAAATAACATATATACAGGTAAATAAATATGATACATTTTTCCAGGGATGGGTGAACACTAATAACCTAAGGCAGCAGGAAGGACTTCTTGTAGGAGGTAGTACTTCAGTTGAGATTTAAAGGAAGTTAGGACCCCTAAGAGAGAGAGCTAAGGAAGTTCTTCCCTTTTCCCTCTGCATTCAATAATCATTTATTAATTATTCATTATTTGCTGGCATCATGTTATGTGCTAGGGATTCAGAGACGAAAATGAAATAATCACTGCCCTCAGAGAATTTGAGTGAATACATATTAGTAAATAGAAAATATTTATGAAATGAATACAAGTAATTTTAGTGGGCACTAGCAACGGGGCATTAAAGAAAAAACTTATTTGGGAAGTGGCACTTCTATAGAGCTTTGAAGGAAGCTAGGATTCTAGGATATGGAGGGAAGAAGTGAATGTAAAGAGCCTGAGTAAAAGGCATATAATTGGAAAGTTCTATATGCAAGGAACAACAAAAAGAAATTTTTTTCTGCCTTTTAAAGTCCTGATCCTCATAACTCTACTTTGGCTTTTTTTTCTCTCCTCATTTTCTTTCAGGGTCTTTCCTTCTATCCTATAAGGATACACTTCATCATCCCTGATACACTAGAGAACAGAGAGATATTCTTTCACACTGAATATCTTCTTCTTTTGCCAAAAAACCAAGTTATATTTAGTGTATGCATGCTTGGTTGCCTGTGATAGATGCTCAGACGTGGTCCACTCGGTTCGCTAGAGCAGTTCTGTCATCCTCCACACTTGCTGAAATGGATATCCTCTGTTGTTGGTGTCTGTCCCTAGTTACCCTGCTGCCAGTTGTAGCAGCAAATGGCTTGTTTGCTCTGCCTCTTCATGTCCTTGTAGATCTGACTGTTCTGCCTTCTCTGTCTGTTAAGACCCTTATTTAGTACCCTGCTGTGCAGTAACAAAGGCTGGTGAGTTTTAAATGAATTGAAGAATAAAAACAAACCTATTGAATTGTACAGTGGGGCACAAGTAATAAACATAATTATTCAGTCCAGCACAAGTCCTCTTTCTTCTTTCTGGAAAGTAACCACAATCTTAAATTTGTAAATGGACTCCTGCTTGGTCAAATATTCCCAGGCATTTACATTTGGTACTGCTTTTGTTATCTGTAACAAAAGCCTTCTCTTAAAAATCAGGTCAGGCTCATAAAATACTGCTCACGGTTTAGTCTTTAAATAAGCCAAGCAACTAAAAGAAAATGTTTATTTTCTACTGGGTAGTCAAACTAGATAATAAGATTTAAAGACATGGTCATGATGGTTTCTCCCCATAAGTCATGATGTTTTCTACATAATGGACAAAGCCCTAATTATAGGACACTAGAATATCACGGTTTTAGTTTCAGAATTGCAGAGAAGCCTATATCTTACATTCCCTGGAAGAAAAGGGGAAAAAAAAGAACCCGAGGTCCTGAGCTGCAAAAATTTTAGAGCTGTTTAACACAACCATAATTTCTATTTGGAAAAAAATGCCAAGCTGCTCCAGACTATTGGGAAATGTGTGCTTTACATATTTATTTACAGTAGATTGAAATCTTAGACAATAGGTCATTAGATAAACACAAAATTATATTGTACAGATTATGCCTTTAAAAGACGCTATAAGCACTTAGTGCTGCTACATTCTGCTAGGTAAATACGATAGATTACTAGAGTTAGTACACATTTCAGTTGATGGATTTTTAATAGCCTTTTGAAAAATTTCTTGTATTTCCCTGAGGATTCCTGCCCCCCACCCCCCATCAACTTCACTAATGGGAAGACGACAAAGGAAATGCATGTATGAAATTCCTGTTTCAATTAGCAATTATGGGCCACCATCAAATCACAGCACTAAATGAGACCTAAAGCTTTGTTCTTAATCCATTTTATGCTGAATGTATTTGGAATGCTATACACAGGTACAACAGAGAAAGCCTGAGACAGAGGCAGAGACTGAAATGATTACTTAACACTTTCTCCGCAGACACAGGACTCTATTCAACCTATGAAAATATGCCCTTGGGGAGTTGGCATACTAGAAACGTAAGTCAACAAATCTAACTAAATTCTAAGATTGGTTTTTGTGCCAGTATGAAGTTGACCATTGGGGTCAAAGGTTTAGGTGAACTTCCTAGTGGGAATAAGTAGTATACTTTGAACTATGGCTTAGTTATCTAAAATTCTGGAGGGTAGACTCGACTAAATGAAACTCATGATGGCAGGAGTTCCTGAGCCCAAAAGAAATTCAGAGAAAACTTGGGGAAAGAGGACTAGTCTTCCCATAGCAGGGCTTAAAAAGTTACATGTACCTATATGTCAATGTTAAGTAGGACAACTGAAATTCTCCATATCTGGCTCAATCACTGCTCTACTATTTACCTAGTACCAGTTTCCTCATTTATGAATTTTGGACCATATCTTCTATTAACCTGCCTGGATTTGTGGCTGATGTGTTATTTCTGACCCTTGTTTGGATGACATTACTTTATCTCACCTATTCATCTTCATGATTGGGAATTCCAGCCTCTGATCTAGGCATCTACTCCTAATAGGGTCATTGCCTACTTTCTCTTTATTCTCTACTTTCTCATACCTACTATTCTCTATTTTCTCGTACCTACAATTCTGTCCCTACCCTTGTCACACAGCCTCTACAGGAATGTCCTGGTTGAAACCTCTCCATTTCATGTCAGAAAACTGTGATGAGTCCCATGGAACTGAATAGGCAATGGCTTTACCCCAGGCAAAAAGGAAGAATAGAAAAGTGCCCACAGTTTAGCATTCAAATAATCTCTAATTACTTTGCATTATCCCTTAACTAGATTACAACATTTTTGAGGCAGAGTTCATGTTTATAATTTTAAGTAATGAATAATAACATCTAATAGTTTAAAAGAGCTTATACTGATATACATATTTCTTTATAGTTGTATCTTGTTTTTACATGTTATATAATTTGATTCTTCTTTATCACCCTCTGTTAAGTAGATATAAACCTTAACCCCTCACTGAGGATCAGAAAATGACTTGCTTCTTATTAAACAGCTAGTTAGTGGAACTGCCAAAATTTAAACCCAAACTTCTTACTCCAAATTTAGTGCTCTTTCACCAAAGATTAAAAAGTGAGGGAACTAAAATTAAGCCAACATAGTCAAAACTAACCTGAATAAGTTCATTTAGATGAAAAAAAGGAGTCAAGTGACCTTGAACACTGGGTATCTACAGGAGAGTGAAATTATGGAATTTCTTCTTTCCTTCCTTCCTTCCTTCCTTCCTTCCTTCCTTCCTTCCTTCCTTCCTTCCTTCCTTCCTTCCTTCCTTCCTTCCTTTCTTTC
>NC_058132.1:132867686-132967487 GCF_016433145.1 Gracilinanus agilis | reverse complement strand
AACTGTCTTCAACCCTTCTCAACTGCCCCTCACCCAAAGTTCTCCAGGGGGGTCCCCTGGAATTCTGGGTGAGGCTCTCCCTGTACCTTTGCAGGGATTCCATGCTTTGCATCTGCACACAACACCTACCATAGTGTTAACTTAGGATCCTGAGAGAGTTTGATGGAAGCCTGTAGTTGTAGTAGTCCTTTTCTGGGAACTGAAATTTGTTAGTGTAAGAGAAGACTGAGATGAATGAGCTAGCTCAGAGACTGTGAGTAATCCCCATTAGAGGCTTGCCACACAAGTATTATAATAGGAAACCCAAACCAAATACACTCTTGCTTTAAAATGAATGAAAAAGTCAAGGTAAGCCAGGAGATTTGGCAGACTATCTTCAGAATAATGATACTTTCTCCTGATTGATAAGGTAAACCCTTATTTTTCAATTCAGTTAATTTCCGTAAGCAAAATAGTTGGTAGATTAAACAAAAGATCCCTTACATGTGTTTAACAGAACAAAAAAAAATAACTAAGAATTTTGTAATGATAAGTACTTTAATTTGTATGCAGTCTAAGAACTCTCTGCCAATAAAATTTTGTAAATGACTCCCTGGGGGCTGTGGGATGCTGAGGAAAGAAGAAAGCAGTATAAAGAAAGGAAAAAGAGAATGTATAAAGGATGTAGGAAGGTGGAGGGCGGGGGGTAAGCAAACAAACTAAAAAAGCTAAGCACGACAGTCATTTTATGTAAAATTAGGGAGTTGGACAAGATGATTCTAGCTATAAAGCTTTAAAAAGGCAAGGACTCTCACTTTATACAATGTTCAGTAAAAATTATCTATTGATAGGGATATATACATATTTATCAGTCTAAAATGCAATCATTAAACATATATTTGCATATGGTACATTAATAATGATGACTGAAACATAGGACAGAAACTCAGAGCTGAAAGGGATCTCAGGAGTTCAACTCCTTCATTTATAACATGAGGAAGCAAACCAGAGGTTAAAAGGCTTTGCTTGAGCACTCATCACCATGTAGTAGGAGAGTTCAGAATAAGAAGCCAGGTCTCTTGAATTCCGGTGCAGTACTCTTTTCACTTTCTTTTTAATTCTTTTCTGGATTGTTACATCTCTATTATCCTTTCTCTGTATGCTCTAAATCACATAATGAGCTCCTACTAAATTATTCCTTCTTTTGTCCCTTTCCCCTAATTTCAGAGTTAGGAAAAGAAAGGGGAACTGCATCAATCAATTAATTAACAAGCATTTCTTGAGCACCTACTATGTGCCAGCCACTGTGAGAGGTAAGGGGGATACAAATACGTGACATAGTCCCTACCCACAAGAGGCTTACATTCTACTAGGAGGATTCATATATCTACTCACGTAACTAGCTCCTTAGCTCACCTAGATGGTTTTAATTGTCTCTTAATTGGTCTCCCTGCCTCAAATATCTTACCACTACAGTCCATCCTAGTCATTGTTGCCAAAGTAATTTTCCTTAAATTTAGATCTGACCATGCTACGCCCTTAATTAACTTTAATGGTTCCCTATTCCTCTTAGATAAAGTATAAATTTCTCTGTTTAGCTTTGAAAAGCCCTTCACAACCTGGTTCCAATCTATCTTTCTAGCCTCATTGGACATTGGCTTTTTTTTTTCTCTTTCTGTTGCTCACATATTATCTTCCACCTCCTTTCTGTATGCGTTTGTATTGGCCATACTTTATGCCTGGAATATACTCCTTCCTCACTTTAGCTTATAGAATTCCACTCTTCTTTCTGTCCCATAACATTCCTTTCTTCTACATGAAGCCTTTCCTAATTCTTCCTAAATGTGCATACCTTTGCTTCCCAGTTACCTTGTATTTAGCTAATTGAATTTATTCTCTTGATTTTAATTTTGTGTATATCTGTAGTTGTACACATTGTCTACTCCATTAGAATGTACACTTTTTGCATATAGTGATTTTTTTCATTCTTTTGACATAATGACTATAGGAACAAGTCTTGAAAGAGAGTAGCATGTGTGTGAGACTTGAAGGAATGTTCCAAAAGGCAAAGAAGAGGAGGGAGAACACTTTAGGGAAGAATGATAGTCAGTACAAAGACAGAAATGAGAGAAAGAATTTCATGTACAGGGAATAGCAAATATGCTAATTTAACAATAGAGGGTTATTTATAGAATTCAACAAAGTAATAACAACACTCACATGGAAAAACAATAGGTCATGAATAGCAAGAAAAATAATTTAAAAAAATAGGAATGAAGGGGGTCTAGAAGTACCAGGGCTCAAATTATTTTACAAAACAATAATTGTCACTACCATTTGTTATTAGTCAAAAAATATAAGTTGATCTTTGAAACATATTAAATAGAAACTATTGAACATAGTAGTATAATATTTGATAAACCTAAGGACGTCAATTAGTGGGGTAATTGCAGACTAGAATAAATTAGGTTTAGTATACTACTTCACACCATATATCACAATGAGCCCAAAATAGATACATGACTTAACTGTAAATATAAGAGGTAGGATCATAAATGCATTAGAGTAGAAGGGAAGCAGATAGCTTTCAAAGCACTGGATAGGGAAGATGTTAATGACCAAACAAGAGATAAAAAGAATCATAAATGGTAAAATGTATAATTTTGATTGTATGAAATTGAAAAGCTTTTGCACAAAAAATCAAAACAGTTTGAGTTAGAAAGGTGTTAAGTAGGAAAAATACTCATAGCATATTTCTTTGATAAAGATCTGATTTCCAAGCTATCAAGGAAATTGATGTTAGTTTTCAAAATAAAGAAATTCAACCTATTAATGATTGTGGAAAATGCTCTCAATTACTAGTAATAAAGAAACAAATTAAAGTAACTCTGAAATTCCACCTCATACCTATCTGAATGACAAAGATGATAAAAATTGTAATATTGGGGGAGTGCTCTGAGAGGACAGGCACAAAGTTGTTCTGTTGGTTGTGCACTGAACTGGTTGTCATTCTGGAAAGCTATTTGTGACTTTAACCCTAAAGTCACTAAATTATTCACACTCCTTTGACTCAACAATACTCATCTTAGATACATAAAGCAGAAAGGTAAAAGACAGAAAGATAGGATCCATATACCTAAATATATTTATGGCAATACTTTTTCTTTTAGTGAAACCTGGAAGCAAAGTGGGTGTTTATACATGGAGAAATAAGATATGATCAAAAGGATAGATTCCATAAGCTATGATCAAAGGAACATATTCCAAAAAACTTGAGATTTATATGAACTGATGCAGAGTGAAATGAACAGGACCAGGAAAACAAATTGTTTTCTTTTTTTGTGTAGGGCTTTAAAATTTAATAAAAGAAAATGAAACTAAACACATTAAGAAAACAAACATCCTATGTCTTAGAAACAGACTTATAGTGTTTCTCCCAAGAACAACTTTTTATAAAAGTCAGCAACTAAGAACACTTCTAAATAAGAAAAGGTATTGGAAATTATATTGAAACCTATTGTGGTTTTTCATTATTTATTTTTAACATTGATTTTAAAATTTAGTTCCAAGTTTTCTACCATCTTTCAGCCTCTTTCTCACCAATTGAGAAGATAAGCAATATGATCTCAATTATAAATATGAAATCATGCAAAATTTCCATATTAGCTATGTTGCCAAAAAAGCAAGGAAAATATAGAAAGTGAAAAAATTATACTTCACTTTGCACTCAGAGTTCATCAATTCTTTCTCTTGAAGTGAATAGCATTTTTCATCATTAGTCCTTTGGAACTGTCTTTGATCATTATATTGATCAGAGTAGCCAAGTCTTTCACAGTTGATTGTCCTTACAATATTGCTCTTATTGTATATAGTGATCTCCTGATTCTGCTCCCTATCAATTCATATAGGTCTTCCTAGGTTTTTCTGAATCCATCTCCATCATCATTTCTTATAGGACATCATCAATCATATACCACAACATGTCCAGCCAATCTCCAATTGATAATCTAACCCCCCCCTTGACCATTGAGTTAGGGGGTAGGATTTAAAGTGCAAGTAGTGTTGGAAAAGGTCATCAGGAAAGTTGTGTGGCAAGGAAGGATCTAGGACTTAATGAGAGCCAGGAGACTGATAAAGTGAAAAGGAAAAGATTTAAGATGAAAGGAAATTTATTATCCACAAAAGAAGCTTTAGAGTGGGACATTTTATATATATACATATATACATATACATATGGGAGAATGCTGTTTTAAGAGGGATGGAAAATAAGAGAATGAATGATGGAGGAATAAAGAATGTGATTTGAATGACAGCAGGGTGTTTAGAATTACTGGAATGGTGAAAGTATTACTGGTTGATTGTTCACCATTGAGGAGTGAATTCAAATATGTTATCAACATCCCTAACAGTTTGCCTTTAAGGCAGAGTTCTCTCTGGGTAGGTAGCCCAGGTAGGGGACAAGAATGGAATGGTGTTTCTCTTCCCCTGAAAGGTAGGAAAAGACTAGACCAGGAGGGCAGTGTAGTGTGAGCCTCTTATCTTCCATCTTGGAATTAATAGTGTGTATTGGTTCCAAGGTAGAAGAGTGCTAAGGAGTAGGGAATGGGGGTTAAATGACTTTCCCAGGGTCACACAGCTACAAAGGCCAGATTTTAACCCAGTGGCTTGGCTTTCAATTCCCTCAGCCACCTACCTAGCTGTCTCCTTGACTAAGGTTATTTGTTAAAAAATAGGGCTTCTTTTTGTGGAGGGAGGTGGAAGAGAGCTGTGAGGTGCTGTTTTTGGACGATGATAGTGATGCAAAAAAACAAAACAAAACAAAATGAAAAGAGAATCAATAAAACATTAAAAAATATACTATAGGAAGTTCAGAAGGGATTCCAGAGAATCAGGGCCATTTTGCTACTATTATGTAAAATATAATACATACACAACAAATTATACACAATAAAAGTTTGCATATCCATATGTAATCCTTATCTATTTTTGTATATTGAAATGTTCATATTTATTTATGTTTTATGAGTTTATAATAAAAAATTAAAGAGAAGAAGCCAGATTGTTAAGTACTTTAAATGTCAAATATAAGAACATGTATTTTATATTGAAAGCATTTAGAAGTCACTGAAACTTAAGGGCTTTTTTGTAGTATTTTTTAATCATCATTTCAATAGAGAAGATATATATATGTATATCACGAAATTGTCATGATACAGTATACACAAAATGCTGACCAGAGAGTCAAAAATACAATGTCAGGAAATAAATGAGGAAAGTAGGAAGAAGAAACAATGAAGGAGAGAGAAAAGGTGTAATAAGAGAGGTAGATGAGAGACCAGGGTTTATGGACATCAAGAGAAGAAAGTTTTTTTTTTTTAAAAGAATGGATTGTTTCAAATCTGGCCTGAGATATTTCATAGCTTTGGGTCTTTAGGTAAATCATTTAACCCTGATTGCTTAGCCCTCCTTTCTCTCTGTCTTAGAATTGATATGAAGAGAAAAGGTAAGGGTTTAAAAAAAGAATGAGTCGTCTTACAAATGGGATGAAAGGATGAGAATAATTGTTAGGAATTAGAAGGTTACTTCTTTGCTGTAATCAGAATGTTTATAAACACTGGAGATTCCATTAGGAAAGTAAGAAATAGAAATAAAGTCAATTGTAACAGTACAGAATTTTATACTTCAAAGGCATCATATATCTATGTCCAATTCTGAATCCTTAGTAAAGAAACAAGAAATTTGAAAAACATTAAGAGGAAAGTAATGAAGATGGTTATGTCAATACATCAGTGGGACATCTGGGTAGCTCAGTGGATTGAGAGCCAGGCCTAGAGACAGGAGGTCCTAGGTTCAAATCCGGCCTCAGACACTTCCCAGCTGTGTGGCCCCGGGCAAGTCACTTAACCCCCATTGTCTAGCTCTTTTGCCTTGGAGCCAATACACAGTATTGTAAAAAAATACATCAGGTACTTGTGATTTCTTAGGTAAAATATTGACCCAGATCATAATTTAGTAGATATATATTGGATAATTGCTTGGAGAATCAGAGTTGTTAAGTGACTTACTGATTGTTAAATAGTCTATAAGTTTCCAACGCAGAACTTAATAGCTAATCTAACATTTATATAGTGCTTTAAAGTTTGAAAAGTGCTTTGCATATATCCCTGTAGCAACCCTGCATGGTAGGTGCTATTATTATTCCCAAAATTAAGTAGACAGAAGTTAGATGGTTCGTCAAGAGTCATATAGCTAGTGTCTGAGGCTGGATTTGGACTCATATTTTCTGACTCCATGAAAAGTTTCCATCTACTACACCTACTAGCTGCCATATTTAAATTTAGGTCTTCCAGATTTCAGGTCTACCAAGTCAAGCCACTATATCATGTATGATTAAGGGTTAAATAAGAGTGTCTACAAGGAAACGTTTAAAACTAACTCCAGTGTGGGGTGAAAAATATGTTTATATTTATACATAGGCACCAATTTAAAGTTTAATCTATCATTTTTGGTGATGATTTTGAGATAAATGTTTTATCATCCAACCTTGCTATTGTCATTCTGTTGATATGATCAGTCCTATCTGGAACTGATCATTTTCACCAGGTAAACAAAGTTTTTGAGGAATCTTCACACATAGCATAGTTATTGGATAGATCCTAATGGCCAAATGAGCTTCAGCTCCTCTAAAGATAGGACAAAGCAATGTAGCATGAGCAGTTCCATTTAGATATAAGGTAATAAAAAGACCTGAAAACCAATATTACCAAATACTAGAATTGCTCACTAATGGAATTTAGAGGAAATAAATAGGAAATTACTCCATGTAGGTCCTTTAACCCAGAATAGAGGGTCATTGGACTTAACGATTTAAGGAAACCAATTGCCTGGAAGCACTTCAACGAGCTGACCTTTATAAAGTTCTTTCTCATATTAGATTTGGATGATGATGATGATGATGATGATGATGATGATGATGATGATGACAATGATGACATTCTACAACTACCCCATCATAGTAGAATACAAGTAGAAAAGAATCAGGTCTTTTCAAAAAACATTTTCTGTTTAGTTATACATTTTTTTAAAATAAAAATGTCAATTGTTACAGTTCTGTAGTCCAATAAATCAAGACACATCAGGTTTTAGAGAGGGAAAAAGAAAATAAAATAAAATACTAACACTGCTAAGAAGCTAAATGCCAGAAAGAAGTAGAGTGTTATTGATGATTAAATGGGTCCAGCTGTAGCATTCAATATAAGTGAGAAGACAAAAAGAAGAGGGTGCATTGTGAAGAACTAACTTGGATCAGGGCCAAGCTGACCCAGATGAATTCACAAGAGGGAAAGGAAATAACATTTATACAGTGTGCCTACTATGTGCCAGGCACTGTGTTAAGTGCTTTAAAAAAATTATCTCATTTAATCCTCACAACATGAAAATCTATATCAGCATTCCAGCTTAATAGGAATGGAAAGTACAAACACATCCATATTATACGCTTCTTCCTGATCTCCCAGAAGGAGTGATAGGGGCTGAGTTTCATGTAGTGAATCAATATTCTTAGAAATCCATTCATTATAGTCTAACTACCATACAGATTTATGATACTCTTGCCAATAACAACAAAAAATTATCAGTTGTGAGGGCCTCAAACGCACCACATTAATAGCCTAATGTTTAATTCAGAACATGCTAACAGAGCTTGAATAAGTAGAATTTGATTTATTAAATGCATCAAAAACACAATGAGACATTTTCCTGGACAATTAGGTTTAAAATTAGCCTTTCCCTCATGTCCCCTCTCGCCATAATTTAGCTATTGTGAACAGAAGGTTGGTTGTCAGGATACTTTGGTGTTCCATATTTATTAATCCTTCATTAGAATCGGTGGGCCTTTAATGAGGATGGTTGCAAATTACTTGCCCTGCAGCCAGCCATCTCAAACCTGGCCTTCCAGGATGTTGAAACAGAGCCTTCCAACTTCCTAGCACAAAAATCATAGGAAGGGTTTCCAAATGACTGTTGAATTCACTGTCATTTCAAATCAATGTATTTTCCAATAGGGTGAGTATCCAGTAGCTTATGATCACAGTCTGTCTGATCAGTTGCAGTTGTTGCTTTCTGCAGACAGTGACCAAACTAAACACCTTTGTCATTAAAATACATCCTGAATAATAAAATCTTTTTGAATCTGCTCAGCAGAAAAATCTGAGCGATGCTATACCATGGACATTTTTTGGTACTGCAGTATAGAAGTGGTACTTCAGCCTTTGTAATCCTCAGCCTAAGTACATCTAATACATAGAACTTCAAGTTTGGAGATATGATCAGTTAGGAAGCTCATTGCTTTTCATAAATCTGTTGGATGACAGCTTTCTACAATTTTTAAAGATCTTGAGGGGCACTCTGGAGAGTTTTAGGGGGAATCATGCTTTATTATAAATACCTAAAAGAAACTAGTTTTGTTCTGATTTACCCACCCCAAACATCCTTTCTTTCTTACTTTTAAACTTTTTTTAAGATTTATCATTTTTATGGATGTCTTATTTTTATAACACATTAATTTCCTATTTTATACCTTCCTTCTAGTCTATCCATACAGCCACACTCTGTAACAAAATATTAAGAAAAGAAAGCGGGTGTACAAAAGCAACTGACAAGTTCACGGTGTAGGTACCACTCTTTAAGAGTTAGGTAGAGCTAGAGTAGTTTGTTTTTGGCAATTTTTAAAGGATTCAATTATTATTAATTAAACACCAACTGTATGCATGGCGCTGTGTTAGGTCTTTGAGGTAACAAAAACAAAAAAGTTTCTTTCTAGAAAGAGCCAAAATCCTTTTTAAAAAAGTTTATTCCCTTACAAAGTTAGATTTTATTGTTTTTAATGAAGACTAAGGCACAGCAAGATTCTTAGGCATCAGGTGGAACTAGAGTAGTTTGTTTTTAGTAACTTTTAAAGGATTAAAGGATTATTATTAAACACCAGCTATATGCATGGATGCTATGTTAGGTTTTGAGGTTACAAAGACAAAAAAATTTCTTTCCACAAAGAGCCAAAATCCTTTTTTAAGAAGTTTATTCCCTTAAAAAATTAGATTTTATGGTTTTTAATGAAGATTAAGGTACAGCTTAACAAAGGGCAGTAAAATTGACAGAAAAATTGACTATAATATTTTTATATAGAAAATTAAACCAAGAAAGGTTAGCTAATAGTTTCTCAGTTTACCCTAAGCATTCTAATTAATCAAGGTTATACTTTAATAATGTATATAGGCCAAAATAGGATTGAATTATATGCTACAGAAAAATAAAATGGTGCAATGAAGTGATTGATATTAAGTTTTAATTTGTTAATATTTCTGAATCAAATTTTCATTAAAGATATATTACCTTAAAAAAATAAAAACTTTATTCCCAATTTCACAGTAAAAAAGGAAGAAAAGAAAGACCAGAAGAAAAAGTCGATTCAATTTTATTGAATAAGCAAATATTTATCAAGTATATTATGAGCAAAGCATCATGCTACATGCTAAGAATCAGGCTCTTGCAGTCTCCTGGAAGAATGGAAAAAACAAATATGTACACAGATAACTAAAATATATAAAAAGCTAAGTTAAAAAAGAAATTAGTCTATTAATAAGCACATGAGAAAGTGCTCTAAATCGCTAATAATTAGAGAAATGCAAATTAAAACAACTCTGAGGTACCACCTCACACCTAGCAGATTAGCTAAAATGATAGCAAGGGAGAGTAATAAATGTTGGAGGGGATGTGGCAAAATTGGGACGTTAATGCACTGCTGGTGGAGTTGTGAACTGATCCAACCATTCTGGATGGCAATTTGGAACTATGCCCAAAGAGCTCTAAAAGAATGCCTGCCCTTTGATCCAGTCATACCATTGTTGGGTTTGTACCCCAAAGAGATCATAGATAAACAGGCTTGTACAAAAATATTTTTAACTGCGCTTTTTGTGGTAGCAAAAAACTGGAAAATGAGGATATGCCCTTCAATTGGGGAATGGCTGAACAAATTGTGGTATATGCTGGTGATGAAATTCTACTGTGCTCAAAAAAATAATAAACTGGAGGAATTCCACGTGAACTGGAAAGACCTCCAGGAATTGATGCAGAGTGAAAGGAGCAGAGCCAGAAGAACATTGTACACAGAGACTGATACAGTGTGGTAAAATTGAATGTAATGGACTTCTGTACTGGCAGCAATGCAATGACCCAGGACAATTCTGAAGGATTTATGGAAAAGAATGTTACCCACATTCAGAGGAAGAACTACAGGAGTGGAAACACAGAAGAAAAACAACTGCTTGAACACATGGGTTGATGCGGATATTATTGGGGATGTAGACTCGAAACTACCACACCAATGCAACTATCAATAATATGGAAATAGGTCTTGATCGATGACATGTGCTAAAACCAGTGGAAATGCATGTTGGCTATGGGGGGGAGAGGTTTGGGTGGTGAAGGGGAAAGTAAGAACATAAATCATGTAACCATGGAAAATTTTTCTAAAAAAATAAAAATAAATTAAAAAACAAAATAAACGAACAAACAAAAAAAAAAGAAATTAGTGCTAAAAAGGCTCATGAAAGGAATCCCAATGAAGATATCTGGCACCTTGAAGAAAGACAGGATTTCTATAAAGCAGAAGTGAGGAGAGAGTATGTTTCAGAAATGGAGACACCAACTGTACCAATGCATTAAAGGAGATATATTATTATTCTATCTTATTAATATGGAATAATTAGCAGAACAATTTGACTGAATGGATAGAGTAGCAATCTTGAAATAAATCTGAAAACATAAGTAGAAAACAAATTGTGGCAAGCTAAAATGCTAGCCCCAAGATTTTTCCTTTTAATATAAAGACAATAGGGAATCATTGAAGATTTTCATTAGGGATTGGGGCATATAGATCTGTATTTTAGGAAGATTAGGATACTATTAGAATAATCCAGAGTAGAGGTAGCAAGGGTCTGAATTTAACACAGAGGTTAGTGAAAGAAAGAACAACCTAGCTTCTTTTAGATTAAGCATTTGAAAATTAGTTCTTATAAGAAAATTTCAGCCTAAACTCTTCAAATATTCAGAAGTAATTTTTCAGATGGATTATATATTGTGTAAAATTTCACCTTCTGCAAGAGTCCTGGGTCCAGTCTTCTCTCTCCTCTCTGGAGCTATACAAAAACAAAAAAATATAAAGTATTCTAATTTCACTTGATGGCCTTGCAGACACTTAAAGTCAATAATTCTGTTTGCTCTAAGTCTTCTCTTCTCCAGGCTAAGGTTTGCATGTAAATGAATTTGAACCAGACCAGAAAGTAAGCCGAGTTGTTTGTTGTTCTCCACTCACATAACTGTCATTCCTTCCTCATTTTTATGCGTCTGTCATAAGCAAAACTCTATTTTGCCAGCAAAAAGCCTCACTGCATCCCTAGACAGGATTCTCTTTTGTAACTTCTTATTTTTCCTGTCAACATCCCAGCCTGGTTCATTGTGTTGACAGACTGTTTAGTATATGGGGTGTGTTTGGTGTTCAGTCATTTCAGTCATGTCTGACTCTTTGTGACCTCATTTGGGGTTTTCTTGCCAGAGATATTGAAGTGGTTTGTCATTTCCTTCTCTAGCTCATTTTAGAAATGAGGAAACTGAGATAAACAATGTTATTAAGTGACTTGCCCAGGGTCACACTGCTAATAAGTGTCTGAGGCCAGATTTGAAGTGAGGAAGATGAGTCTCCCTGACTCCAGGCCTGTTCTCTCCACTGTGCCACTTGGCTGCCCTCACAGAGTGTATCACAAGTTTTATTGCCAATTTAAGCTACTTGTGATAGACCCTTGTGTGCAGTGGCCTTAAGCTGGACTGTTTGATGGCTTCATGCTTTATGGCTGAAGACTGGAATGCCAGTCGGAGAGGTGGATGGAAGCCAGAATAAAATCCCTCTCCCCTTCTGGGACAGAAAAAGGGATTAAAGAAGAGACTTAATGAAATCGGACAGGTCTCCAGTGATCTATTACCCCAAAAAAGGATTTATTGCCACTGGTTTACTATTGATCTTATGAGATTATCTATGGAGTAAAGGATCATAAATCTTGGGCTAAAAGGGTTCTCAGAGGACATGTAACTCAATCTTCTCAGTTTATAGATGAGAAAATGGAGGATTGTGAGAGTAAATGACTAGTCCAAGTTCTCACATCAGATACAAGATTTAAATTCATGCCATCTGACATGATCTTTCAACTATACCATGCAGCCATTCTGTTAAATTCAGGTAAACACAAAGGATAAAATATGGAAGAATAAAAGTCACATGCCTTTGATTTGTCCTTAGCTTCTCAGAGAATTGCAGATTAGCATATAGAAAAACCATGGAGTCTGAAGGAAAAGAGCAATTTTAACCTGAAACACATCAGAAGTAAACTGATCATCTACAATAGAAATGCAGTGGTGGCTAGGATTGTTGAAAAGGTGATGGTTAAAAAGCCCCTTCTCAATGTCCCTCCATTGGGGAATGGCTGAACAAATTGTGGTACATATTGGTGATGGAATACTAGTGTGCTATAAGAAATGAAAGGCAAGATGATTCAGAAAAAGCTGGAAAGATCTGCAGGTGAAATAAATCAGAACTGGAAGAACATCACACATAGTAACAGCAATATCATACAATGATAATCTGTGAAAACCTGGCTACTCTCAGCAATGCAATGATATGGGACAATCCTAAATTGTCCCATATCATTGCATTGTTATCTGGCTCTTGAGAAAGGCCTTTTGGAATCATCTTTCATATCAGCATATTTTTGGTTTTATTTTGGGGTTTTGGTCATACATATGTATATATATATATGAGTGTGCGCTTACAACAATGAACAATAGAGAAGAGTTTTGCATGACAATAAAAATAAAATTAAAAAAAGACATCAGGTCCCAAAGATTCTTCTGGAAAAAAATCCCCTTTTCATGATAATCTCCTTGTCCTTCTATTCTTTAAAAAGTATTTGAAATCAATATCACAATACAGATACTATGTATTAAATATTCCAGAAATAGGAAACTTGGAATGGGATTTGGCAATCAATCAACTAGCATTTTTTAAAGTGTATATATATATATATATATATATACACACACACACACACACACATATATAGTGTGTGTATGCATGTGTATATAAATGTATATATGTATATATAAATTTATTTGTATTTATATATATATAAATGTGTATATATATATATATGTAAATAAATATAGGCAAAGACATTGAAGTGGTTTGCCATTTCTTTCTCCAGCTCATTTTGCAGATGAGGAACTAAAGGAAACAGGTTAAGTGACTGGTCCAGAGTTACACAGCTAGTAAGTATCCGAGGCTAGATTTGAACTCAAGAAAACTCATCTTCCTGACTCCAAGTCCAGTGCTCTACCTACTTTTTTTCCACCTAGGTGCCCATATGTATACATATATATGAGGGTGTGTGTATATATATATATATATGCATATACATATACATGTATTTATGCATACATAGAATAAACATAAAGAGATTAAATACAAATGAATGCAAAGTAGTTAAATACAAATTACTATGAAGTACCGGAAATAGGATACTGGTAGTTTGAAGATCAAGAAAAATTTTATCTAGGAGGTCATTCCTTAATTGGGTCTTTAAAGAGGAAGTGGATTTTATGGGATACACACAGGACATTTGTTGATGGGTAGTTCATAGGTATGGAGATGGGATTGATCTAAAGTTCTCCCCAAGTAATCAATATGAATTCTAATCTTTGAAATTTGAGGAATACACCCCTGTTTTTACATGAGAAACTTATGTAAGGGTGTTACTGAGTATAATGTGACAATAAATGCTTTCTTCAAATTAAAGAAGTTTGAATTCACAAAGCAAGAATTCATGGAGGGGCAGGATTGTTATCCCATTCAAGAGGATAATTTAGGTTATTTAGTTCACTCTTGCTTTCTTGCCTAGTTGCTTGGATTTCTCCTGAAGCTGGAGAATGGATGTTATATACTGTACATTGGGCCTTTTATGGGATTTGAACTATGAATCAAACCAGCCTCTTCTGAGAGCTTTGGAATGGGGTTGCCCAATATCAGCGTAGATAGAAGTTACTGTGCAAATGGCTGATAGAACCTCCTTTTAATCTTGTACTTGGCTATGACAATAATGGCCTTCTATACTTGGATACCACGATAGAGTTATGCCTTTGTCCATGGAAGTAATACCTATAATAATGCAAATCATAAACTTTCCATGCCCTCAGTTCAATTCAATAAGTATTTAAGCAGCTTGTTATTATGTATAATTCTTTTTTATTAATTGAAAATTTTTGTGTAATTAATTAATTTAGAATATTTTTCCATGGTTACATGATTCTTGTACTTTCCCTCACCTCTAACTCCCCCTCCTTACCCCCCCCACCCAGCCAATGAGCAATTCCACTGGGTTTTACATGTGTCATCCCCAATCATATCCCCATCAACCCATGTGTTCAAGCAATTGTTTTTCTTCTGTGTTTCTACTCCCACAGTTCTTTTTCTGGATGTGGGTAGCGTTGTTTCTCATGAGTCCCTCAGAATTGTCCTGGATCATTGCATTGCTGCTAGTAGTGAAGTCCATTACATTCAATTGTTATTATGTGTAATTCTTATGTAAATCTCAAGTTTGAAGGCTCAAAGCCTTCCTCTCATTCTTATAACATCTCTAAGATTCTGTCCTTCCATCTGGATAATCCAGCTATTATCATTTTTACTCATTACCTGACCAATCCCACCATCTTGTCAGTCATACTTATGGAAGATAGTATCTTTATATAACTTTTTGTATCCAAATATATGGCTAGGACTAGGTTCTCGTAGTTGACTTTTGTCCACTCACATCCTTCTATCACCCTTTGAATTATCTGTAATTATTATCTTTTTGTTTTATTGTAGTGCTTTAAAAATATATACCTGCCTTTTGTATTCTATTCCCTTCTCTCAGCTCACATAACTTTTCGTAATTGAGGCCCTCATTACCTTTTTTCTGGCCTACAATAGTAGTTGTCTTCTTTGTCTCTTTGATTCCAATTTTTCCCTTCACTAATCCATCCTCCACATAGTCACCAAGTTGATTGTTGTTGTTGTTCAATCATTTCAGTTGTCTGACTCTTTGTGAGTCAATTTGGGCTTTTCTTGGCGATGATACTGGTATGGTTTGCTATTTCCTTCTCTTAGTTCATTTTACAGATGAGGAAACTGAGGCAAACATGGGTAATTGACTTGGTGAGGGTCAGCAAATAAGGGTCTCAGGCACATTTGAACCCAGTTCTTCCTCTATCTACTGGTTCTATCTACTGTTTTATGTAGCTGCTCCACCTGGCACACAGTAAGTGCTTAATAAATGCTATTTCCATTCCCATTTCCCACTCCTTGCAGAAAATCTTAATAATAGATTGGAGGCACTCTGGAATTTTCTTCTCAAGCAATTCTTAGGAATCTGATAAATGTCTATCTAGTGTTTTCATTAGTTTATTATGATCTCCTTAGATTTTGTTTTTTTGGCAAAAGTCTATTCAGGTGCTTTCCATTTCTGTGGTTCTGAATGATTACAGCCTATTCTTTCAGTGATACTTAATACTTTTGATAAACAGTGCCTGAGGAAATGGAATATCTCTGCTCATCTAGTAAAAACATCAATGTGCTTCCAATGCTCCATTAATTTTAGCTTCAGTGATACTCTCAGGTACATTGAAACCATGGGGGAAGGGGGCAATCAAGTCTGTCCTGTGTTTGACAGGTGGAATAAGTCCCCTTGATCCAATGGGCTTACTTAATTAAAGGACCAGATGTTGATGGAACACAGTGTCCAGTCACCTGAGCTTTTAAGCCCCACAAATTTCTCATAAAAGGAGACACCTGCACATCTGAGCGTTGCCTTTCCATGGGTCATACAGAAAAGATACCTGTGACCATGGCTCATTAAATCCTCATGACGACCTGAGCAACTTTGGTTCTGTCTCTTTTTCCCCTTGGTTGACCATATGACCCACTTTGATAGACACTGGAACTCCTATTCACCCTAGAGCCTGTTCTGAACAACAATAGTTTCCAAACCCTAGGGCAATTCTTACTCTCTTGTCCCTTGTTCACAGTTTCAGGCTCTTCACACACAATATTACACTTTTGCTATCATGTGCTATTAATATTAGAATGTTTCCAAGTCTCTTCTGAAAATGAAAAAAAATCACTTTCCATTTTCTACTGTATTTTTGCTAATCTATTATATATGTTACTATCAGATTAATCCTTGTAAAATACTGCTTTTACAAATAGAGTAATTGTAGGAAACATGAAATTCATATAAATTGATTCATAATGAAATAAGTAGAGCCAAAGAATAATATATACAAGAACTATAAACAAAGAAATTTTTAAAAATCATCCTGAATAAAAAATAAATGATGGCTCTTGAGACCATATAATGAAACATACCTCCCACTTCAAGTGAGAGTTGAGGGGATACTAGGATGGAATGATATGTACATTGTCAGATTCATTAATAGTTGAGTTTTTTCTTTAATTTTTTTTTTCGTTGTAAGTGTATGGATGGGATTTGTGCAAGGGGGATGGGACAAAAGGAGCCTGAAAAGGCAGTTGGTAACAGTTGCTGACAGTTGAGACCAAGGGAACTCTGGGAGGAAGGAGGAAGAGGAGAGGTCTTTGGGAGGAGGACTGGGAGAGGGAGGAGGTGGACATCCCAGCTTGGTTCCAGTCCTGAGGGCTTCCTGAGGATCTTCTTTTGGAAATTGAAACCCTGATTCCCTGATCAAAGCCATTCCATTGCATCACACCCATCAAGACTTCAACAGTAGAGTCAGCTAAGTTTGGACTCCATTTTGGGAGCAATCTCTTAGTCGCCTTCTCCCATTACCCAGCCTTGCTGAGAGACCCTTTTTCAGTCAAACCTTGCATTTATAGAAAAGGATAGAAATAGAAAAAACAGAAGGAGAAGGAGCAAGGGGAGAAGCTTGGGTGAGGGAACCACTAGGGATCCTACCAAAGTGACAGACCCCATAGCAATAGAGAAGAAAGCACCCCAAAAATCCCTCTGCCTTTCACCCCTTTCCCCAATCCCTGAAATGCAAATAATAAAAGCCATTCATCAGTCAGATAGCATTCCAGTGTCCCTGAGAGACAAGGGAGAGGAGAACCACAGCTTGGTCTGGCTGCCTCCATCTTGAAGCCAGACCACTGGCTGTGAATATAATTGACTTGTGTGAACCCCATCCTTATTCAGGATTGGATTAGGGTAACACATACCTCCTCTTATAGGGAAGCCTTGCTCCCGACTCCTGAGGGGTGGCACAACCATCTAGGTCACCCCCTTAATGTCTCCCAGTGTATATTTGGCCCCAGGGGAGAGCTGGAAGAGACTCACCCCATAGACTGACTCTCTCTCTCTCTCTCTCTCTCTCTCTCTCTCTCTCTCTCTCTCTCTCCCTTTGATGATCAAACATTGGTTACTGGCTCTTTTATATTCTTAAATAAGGGAATGTTCAAAGTGAAGGGGAGAAGAGATCTTCCACCCCCGAAATGGCTGTGATATAAAAATAAAAGTCATAAATAAAATATTAAAAATAAACTAAAATACTGTTTTTATGTCACTTCTTGGCAATGTTTTTTTCCTTGGGGGAGGGAAGTCTCTCTGTCTCTGTCTCTCTGTCTCCCTCTCTCTGTCTCTGTCTTTCTGAATCAATCTCTCTCTCTTTCTCTGTCTCCTTCTCTCTCTTTCTGTCTCTCTGTCTCTCTCTGTCTCTCTCTCTCTCTCTCATCTTGCTGTTCTGTTTCTCTTGGGATCCTTGAAGTAATCAGAATATCATAATGCCCCAAACTTCATCTGGTCAAAGAGAACTTAGAACCATCAACCACATTTCTAAAAGGCACTCCTTTTCTGTAGATACTGACTTTATTAAAGCTAAGTTTTCCATTTAAGGCAATTACCTAATTGATGGGAATATTTGTTTTGAGCTGAGGTCCCCCTAAAGAAATAAATGTATCTTCCATCAAATTAATCATACAATCATAACACTTAATCTTACAGATGAGGAGACTGAAATCTAGATGGTCTGGACCTAAAAGCAAAGCTTATTTAGAAGGCAGGAGATGATAGCTTTCAACTTAATAAATGTTTGTTGATGCATGGCTTTTTAAATCTAGGTTTCTTAATAACACACTCTCCTGTTCAAAAACCTTCAGGAGATGCTAATACTTGATTTTTTCTTTTCTTGTCTATTTGTATGTTTTTATATTCTAATTTTTAAAAATTTCATTAAAATTTTTAGAGTTTCAAATTCTCTCCCTCTCTTTTACCCATTGAGAAGGCAAGCAATGATATCTATTTATACATGTAAAGTCATGAAAATTATATTTCTAAATTAGTCATGCTAAGAAAGGAAGAAAGAAAAAGGAAGTAAGGAAAGATAGAAGGGAGAAAGGAAGGAAGGAAGATGAGAAAGTGAAAAAAGTATCTTTAGTCTTCACGCAGAGTTCATCATTTTTCTCTCTGGAGGTAGATATCATTTTTTATCATAAGTCTTTTGGAATTGTCATGATCAGAATAGCTAAGTGTTCCACAATTGCTCATTAGCATATTGCTATTAATGTGTACAATATTCTTCTCATTCTGGCTCACTTCACTTTGCATTAATTCATATAAGTCCACCAGGTTTTTCTGAAACCACCCCACTCATCATTTCTGAAAGCACAATACTATTCATTCACAATTATACACCACAGTTTGTTTAACCATTCCGCAATTTATGGGTATCCATCAATTTCCAATTCTTTGACACTATAAAAGAGTTGCTATTAATATTACTTGTACAAATAAGTCCTTTTTACTTTTCTTTTATCTCTTTGGCATATAGATCTAAGAGTGACATTACTGTATCAAAAAGTATTCATGGTTTCATTGTCTTTTGGGCATAATCCCAAGTTGTTTCCCAGAATGGCTGAAACACCAGCACAATGGTGTACTTATTTTTTTTTTTTGGAAATTTTTTGGAAAACTCTAACCTTCTATCTTAGAATTAATACTGTGTATTGGTTCCAAGGCAGAAGAGTAGTAAGGGTTAGGCAATGGGGGTTAAGTGACTTGCCCAGGGTCACACAGCTAGGAAGTTACTGAGGCTAGATTTGAACCCAGGACCTCTGGGCCTGGCTATCAGTCCACTGAGCTACCCACCTGTCCTGATATACTTGTTTTTACCTATTCCCTCTGCATGTTAATGCTCATAAAATTTAGTTGAAAGTCCCTTGGACAAAATTTTAGGTGTTCTTGAATCCAGGGCCATTCTACTATTATAGTTCTTATTTCCTAATGCTCTCCAAAGTAAATATTCTTTTTTAAAATGGCTTCTATAGTCACTGTATCCCAAGCATGGTTTGAACAGTCTCACATCTGTGATTTTGCTCATTCCACTATCCTTGCCCAAAATACTCTGCTCCCTCTGTTTTGCCCTTCAAATATTTTGAATCTTTTTTGTCCTTATCACTTCACGAGAAGCAGAATGATTGTGGAGAACAAGTTGGAGTTGACATTAGGCCAAACTGGTTTGAATCCTGCCCCAGATACTGACTAGCTTATTTTATTTTATATTTTATTTTTTTAATTCTTTTTTAAAATTTGTGGGTTTTTTCAATTTCATGTAGAAACAATTTTTGACAATTATTTTCTGATATTTTACAATTCAGATCCCCCCCCAGTGTTACATAGTCTGACATAGGTAATACCAGTCTAGCTATATATAGTTTTAAGCAATATCCTAATTTTCATACCTGGAAAATAGGGATAACAATTTTTATATTCCTAATTTTGGGGGATTATTGTTAGAAAATGCTTTCCAAACCTCAAAATCAATGTGAATTACTTTAAATAAGTTATCAATTTATTATAATAGTTTTTTATAGTTGGGGTTTTTAGATGGGGGGGGTCGGGGGAAGGACGAGTGTCCTTTTCTCCAGCTTCAACTCTCTTCACTCCATTGGCTATATAGCTGCCAAAATAATTGGCATTGGTTTGATCAGACCATCTTCCTACAGCCTTTAGTAGTTTTCATATTGCCTCTAGGATCAATTCCATTTGGCAAGTTTAATTAAATGCATGCTGTGTGTGAAATACTGTGGCAGGGGCTGGAGATACAAAGACAAAAATATGCATTCTGCTCATAAGCAGCTTACATTCTACTGAAAGTGTACAAAATGTATATAGGTGAAATACCATAAATATAAAGTCATTTGAAAAGGGAGAGAGTGTTTAACAAATGGGAGGATTATGGAAGACAGAGCAGGAGTTCTCAACCTGGGGTCAATGAATTTGTTTTTAAAGAATACTTTTGATAACTGTAATTCAGTATAATTGGTTTCCTTTGTAACCTATATATTTTGGTTCATTCATTGAAAAAACATTATTCAGAGGTATCCATGGGCTTTGTCAGACTTACAGAGTCCTAGAAAGTTTAAGAACATCTAGTTTAGGAGAATTTAAATTGAGACTTGAAAGAAGATAAGAATTTGAAATGAGGGTTGGGGAGGGGTTAGGAAGTTCATCTCAGGAAGCTTCAGCAGATCCCTTTTACCTCTAGGATAAACCATAAACTATTACAGCCTGTCATTAAAAGCCCTGTGTCATCTGGCTACATTCTACCTTTCCAGATGCATTTACCTCTATTTGTGTCCTCGATTCCATCCTCTCCTAGCTCTTTCTAGAGCCTGTTCTTCAATTCTTTCTTTCTTTCTTTTTTAATCTTCAGTCTCTCCATATTTATGGGCTATTTCTCTGCTGCCTACAAACATCCCTAAGCTTCCCCTATCCAACAAAAGAAAAACAACCATCACTTGAACCTGCCTCCATTACTAACCATATTAGGCTGCTTTTCCTCTGTGCTCAGAGAATGCAAAAATAATTTAAATTTGTTTAATCAAAGCATAATTAGGAAAGTAAAGTACTGTAAAAATAGCCATATAATACATTCCCCAAATAAACATAAAAAAGGCATTTGAGTTAACTGCACCATTGCTTTTATCCTTTAGTGAGTTTAATTAAAAGTTGATTGTGAAATGGAATTACTTAAGGAAGATGCGCCCTTCTCTTTTAAATTTGTTGTTCAGTCATTTTAGTTGGATCCTACTTTGGGATCCCATTTGGGATTTTCTTGTATTATGTGGTTTGGTTTGCCATTTCCTTCTCTCTACCTCATTTTACAGATTAAGAAAGTGAGGCAAACAGTTAAGTGACTTCTCCAGACTTACATATCTAGTAAATGTCTGCCACCATATTTGAACTCATGTCTTTCTGGTACCAAGCACTGCATTCTATCTACTATGCCACCTAGCTGCCCATCTCTTTCAATACAGATGACGAATAGCGAAGCAATGGATTCCAGAAGGCCCTGGGTTAGAACCAAGACACGAGACATTTCCAAAGGTCTATAGGAAAAAAAAAGATTATCAAGTAATTTTACTTACAATCAATTTCCTAGGAACCATCAAACTTGTCTTAGCACAGACTTCAATGGCTTCTTTTGGACTTAATGATGTCTGAGCTAACACTTCACATCTGACTTCTCAGTCCTTTGGCTTGCTTTGTGACACTTCCACAGGGTGACTGTCTGGCTGAACTCCCTGTACAACATTCAGGAGAGCCAAAGAATCTACTGCAGAAAATGTTGTCACCCCTCCAGGTTGATGACAACCATCAATCTTAAATCTTACTGTAGCCACTTCAGGGCACTAATACTCTGGCCAGGAAAATACAGTATTCTAAGATGAAACTAAATATACATAAAGAGTCAACTTAAACACCAGCAGCAACTTCCAGGAATAATAGGTGGCTTTGAGCTACATCTCTGGCGTGTTTGAAGAATGCAAAATAAGCTTTTTAGAAATCGAGCACTCAGCTAGTTTATGAGAAAACTTGCCACATATTTATAACCAAACCTGCAGTATTTTTCATAAGGTTCTTCTAATTGATGGACAAAATTTTGATTGTATACTGCGTGCTTTTGTGTGGAGTGGAATAAGAGCTTTGGAGAGATTTTTTAAAATTCCTTCTTTGAAAAAGGCACACATGGTTCCAGATTCTCTTAGGGACTGAATCCAAGGAAGAGAAAGGGAAAGACTTGGTAGACATGAAGAGGAAGCCAATTCTTCAGCACATTCCCGATTACAGCGATAGAGACTTTGGGGAATTTTCTCTTGGGTGAGATTAGAGCCTTTCTCTTAAATGGGCTGAAATATCTCTTTCAGAGGGTTAGTTTATTTGCTCTGTATATTTTCTGATATATTCTAACATGTATAATTACCAATTTCTGTTCGCTATTTCATATACACTTACTAATTATTAACTATTTGTGATAGTCTTTTTGTGACCAGTATTTGGTGGCAAAGAGTCAAACTGGTGGGTATAAACTTGAGAGACCGTCCCTCTTTAAGTAACAATGGCCAAGAAAATGACTTTTTGTCCTGAACCAATCGTGTCCCTAGACCAGCAATATTTAGGAAGGCAGGTAGATACAATTCTGTTACCTTGGATAGAGGGTGACAAAATTCCAGAAATATCTTATGCCTATTGGGAACCCTTTTTCTATATATTTAGATGCCCCAAATGAAATATATGTCCTACATGGATAAAACACTCCTTGAATATTGACAAAATAGAACATAAGACCAGTGAGCTGAATGTACCTAGGAAAATTTACTTTTTATTGTTGTTTATAGTGCTCATTTAACAGACATTACATGATTTTCCATTGGTCATATACTTACACATTGGAAAGGGGATCATAGAATTGTAGATTTAAAACCAGAAGTGAATTTTAGAGGTCATCTAGTTCAATCTCCACATTTTACAGATGAGGAACTGAGGACTACTGAGATGAACTAAGTCTTCTGAAGAATAAAATTAGAGATTGCAGAAATTCAAACCATGTCCTCTCATTACAAATCCAGGACTTTTCCCCCTGTGCTAAGCTTCCTCCAATTTGAACTCAGATGTCTTATATATAAGATCTATACTTTTGCCCCAGTGTACTAACATGACATAAATAAAAGTGTGACTTATTGGAAGTCATTTTAATTTTATAGTAGAACTGATCTACATACTGTTCCAACCCCAATGCATATTGCACAATTTCCTATTTTTAAGTCACTTGAAAAATTACTGATTCCTTTCTTCCTATAAACACTTAATGTTAGGATTTGGTCCAAGTAAATTTCTTCTTTTCCACCCCAGACACCTAGCTATTACAGGGTATGATTTTCTGTTATGGAGAATCAATGGCAAAATATAGGAAGTAAAAATCTAATAATATTATGAGTTCCTTAGACTGGATAGAAATTTAATGCTTTTGGACAATTGTTGGGAAGTGCCTGGGAAAGGTGGGTCTATGACAGCCATATGAGGAAGGCTATTAAGGGTGTGGAAGTAGAACACAGACAACAATAACCTAGAGATTATAGGAACAAATAAAGGAGATCAAATATTCTGTTGTGGTACTTCCCTGATTCCAATATTTCTCTCTCCAATCCATTGTTTAAATAGCTACCAAATTAGTAGTCTTAAAGTACTCCTCTGCTCAAGTTCTCTATTGTTTCTAGGATAAAGTACAATTTACTCAGTTTTCCATTTAAAGCATTCCACAGTCAGGATCCAGTCTATCTTTCTAAACTTTTTTACTCTACCTGAGAAGTGGAGTCAAAAACAAACATTTATTAAATGCTAACTCTATATCAGGCACTGTGCTCAGCCTTTACATCCTCTATGCTCCAGTCAAGACTTATTTATGTATTATTGATAGTTGCATTGGTGTGGTCCTTTCGAGTCTACATCCCAAATCATGTCCACATCAACCCATGTGTTCAAGCAGTTGTTTTTCTTCTGTGTTTCCACTTTTGTAGTTCTTCCTCTGAATGTGGATAATGTTCTTTCCCATAAATCCCTCCCGATTGTCGTGGACCATTGCATTACTGCTAGTACAGAAGTCTGTTACATTTGATTTTACCCCAGTGTTTCAGTCTCTGTGCCTGTAAATTTCATGTATCCATCTCTGCCACTGCACAATCTCTCTCCCGTGCCTGGAATACTTTCCCTTCTCACCTTTGGCTCTTAGAATCCTTAATTCTCTTCAAGGTTAAGTGCTACCATTTATCTGAGGTCTTTCCTTGTTCTCCTAGTGGTTATTCCTCTTCTCTATCCCAGAAATTTGTATTTTGTATTTCTTTATCAGTTTAACTTTGTATTTACTTATGTTTTCATGTTGAATTCTCTATTGAATATAGTAATTTAGCTTTATTTTCATAATCCCTTGTATAAAAGAATAGGAAAAACAACTGAATATGGGAATCCATTATTATAGGGAATATCAAAGTAAAGAAACTCTACCAGTGCAGGTAGTATTTTCTCTGCTACTCTACAGAGTCATCTAAAAGAGTGATGTCAAGCTGAAATAGAAATGGGGCCACTAGACAATACTTGAGAATGTCTATTAGAAAACCACAAATTAACATTATTTATATTTTTTGTATTTTTAATGATTTTGCTGAATATTTACTAGTTACATTTTAATCTGGTTTCAATTCCATTCCCATAGTATTTCAGGTGTGAAGAGTAAATCAAACTTTCTTTGTCTATCAATCAGCAACTTTTAAATTAATCAATCAAAAACTTAAGCACCTCTACTTAACACTAAGTAAGAGAATTCATGAGTCACTTACTAGAGTAAGCTCACACCTCCAAAGGCTACTGCTACCTTCCTTGGGCAGTGCTAGGCAAACTAAAAGTCTGCAATTGGTTCCCGTAAAGTGGAGGAAGGGACAGGAAGTGACATGGAAAAAGGACCATAAAAAGTCCTGAACTTCCTGTCCAAGGGACTTCGTCTTGAGGATGACTCCTTGGGGCTTCAACTTTGAACTTCTCCTTTGGAGTTAGTCTTTGGACTTGGCAATGGTGAACTGGACTGAAGGAGGAGACTCTTTCCTTGGATCCTTCATTGGCTTGCTAGGTGAATAACTGGCCTTCCTTTCCTGGCTTCTGGAGAGACTGGTTCTGGACAGGCCTTCCTTTACTGGAGGAGGCTGTGTTGGTGGAATCCTTGCACAGAGAATCCTGGCTTATGAAACTACCATGAATCCACGTAGGGACAAGGGACAAGGGGAAGCCCCTGAGGGGCTGAGCCTCAATTCACCAGAGAAGGGCTGGTAGGCTTGTTAGAATTTATCTCTTTAGCTACATTTTTCCACTTTCACTCTTTCCACATCTTTGTAAATAAAGCTGCTAAAATTCATTTTGACTTAAACTACATATTTTTAAATCTGCGACCACAATATTTCTTTAGAACTTTCATATTAGCATAAAAACCTAAATTTTATATTCTTACACAGGACACAATGCACAAACCTCTAGTTTAAAACACTGAAAGCTTTTGTAACTCACACAGAGTTTCAGAAGTGAAACTTGAGTCCAGGTCTTCCTGGTTACAAATCCAGCTCTTTCCCTGCCAGGCTATACTGAATAAATGCCTATTGAATTGAATTAATTGCTCAGCCTTCTTGTCCCAGTGGAGAGAGGGCCAAGAACTGAAATCTTCCCTCAGACCCTTGTCAGATATGTGACTCTGGGTAAGTTATTTAAATTTTGTCAGTTTTCTCAACCATAAAAAAAGAACTGCTTCTTTTGTCTTTTAGAGGTTTATCACTTCCTTATTTTAAGTGAATGAGTATTCAGAGATGGAATTGGCCAGATTGTGACCTTATAAGCTTTGAAATGTTGAAAGAGTCATCAGAGGTTCCTTCAGCAGCTAATTAGGAGCAAAGATACCTAGTTCCAGTAGTAGCCAAGAAAACTATCTGATTCAAAGTGGTGATGGATTGACTCCTCATCCAAGACACAATATCCAAGCAAGGAGCCAACCCAACTGTGTGAAGAAGAGTCTCTTCCATTATCAATACAATGCTCTGAAGTGAACTTGGTGGAGACTTCTTAAAGGAAGAAAAGGATTTCCAGAATTAGGAGTCATAAAGTACTACTCTTCAGCCCCAAGGATTTTTGCTACATATCTCCATGTCTGACTACCTATGTACCTTAAGCTTGAGCCTACACTCCTCAGGGTCCTTCTGAATGCAACAGGGAAATGTGTCTAAGATTCAGAAGAATATTATTGTAACTTCTATCTTTGCTATACTTTTCCAATATATTGAGGAGGGCATATAAGTTGGGGGCTCAGGAGCAATGATATTATTAGAAGCCCAAAGCCCTAAGGGCTACCTGTGAAGAGAACTCTGAAGGGAGATGCACCAATGGGGTTTGGGAGGTAGCCTAGAGAAGAAGCTACATATAGCCAGACCTAGGAAATTACTTTATTTGTCCAAGTTTTCACAGGTAGCAAGGGGCAGAGCCAATGTCTTTTGACTCCCAGGTTAGCATTCTTTCTACCATACCATTTTGCCTCAGGTGTATACATTTCCACTGAGAAAAATCAGTTCCTTCATCTTATTATATTTCACTACTCAGCTTAAGTTTAGTGGTTTGTGTTCCTTGTGAGTGGGAAGGCTTGCAGAGGATGGCCATTAATTCAGTGATGACATCTAAAAAGGGAGAAAATTAATTAATTCCTTCCCTTGAGATATGGAGGGAAAAAAACCCCACCATAACCCATTATTTGGGCAGTTTTAAGACCTGACCTGTATGAGAAGTGCAAATGTAAGGACTATGTTTATTCATTAATTAAAACTTCTTTTATATGCATATTAGGTAGCCTTGATTATAGAGTATTATTCCTGCTAGGAAGAAGGCCAGTAATTAAAGGTCTGTCAGCAAATCCTATGCTCTGAGTTTAAGGCACAGGAGGCTGAAACCCCAATATATAATGTGTTACAGAGGCTGAATTTTTTTCTAAGTCCAAACTAATCAAAATCAGTTAAGCTCCTTTTAGTTAAAAGGCAACAAAACCAGTTGATTTTTCATTTGACAGTTTCATTAGCTTTGAGGCCAAGAAAGTAGATTAAAAAAATTCTGGCTTTTAAAGATGAATTTGAAGTGTTTTTTCATGCATATGAATTAAATTACCTTTGGCATCCTGAAAATAAAAATTATAACTTGCTTTTGTTTTTTTAAGCTCTGATTTTCCAAGGTGCTTTTGTATCATATCTTGCTTAGTCGGCTAGTTTCAACAGCAGCTGCTCAAAAGAGGCTATGGAAGTCATAAGAGGATTAGAGAAGAGGTACCATATTGTTTAGGAAACTGGCAACAGAATAGGATATATTTTCCAGAGGAATGTGTCCTTTCCTGAGATCCCAACATCATGATATCCATTATAGGAGAATGGGTCAAGAGTTCAGGAGGCAGTTACAAACAGTTTAGATTTCCAGCACACTGTTTAAAAAAAATGCCCATTTTGGGATTCCAGATCACTAGCTAGAAGACCTTTCTTACCCTCTGCCTCTTTCTACCTCAATCAGTTAATGAATAATCATTTATAGGCACTTGTAGGCTCTGTGTTAAATGCTAGGGAAGCAAAAAAATGGTAAAAATAGCCCATCTTATCAAGGAGCTCTCATTCTAATGAGAGAGGCATCAAGTAAATAACAGTTTCATATAAGACAGAGACAAACTGTATGGAAGGTAATTACCGAGGTGAAGGCCCTAGCAGCTAGCTCCTTAATTACTTAGGAGATGACATGTTAGGTTCCCCATTAGATTGCACGTACTCTTCACATAGCCATTTCCATGTTGGATGTGGAAATAATATGACCATTGTATAGACAGTGAGGGCTCAGCCCATCAGGTACCTTTTACCTCCCCTGTTATACTTGAGTAGAGGTAGATATGAATAAAGAAGATAGAGCTATAAGAGCCTGGAATGGTATGAAGGAGACTTGGGACTCAAGGAAGGGCCAGGAGTGACAAGGAGGAGCAGTGGATAAGGCTACCAGAATAGATGCAAAAGTGGGTACATAGAGGCAGCCATAACTGGGAGTTCTAAGAACTAGAGAGCCAGGTCAAATACTCTGATTTACCACCCTTCTGGCATATGTTTCAAGGGCTGTGGAGCTTTAGGCAAGATTATGGAAATAAAAATTTATTCAGTATAATGGAAAAGAACCCTAACTTTGGAGTCAGGAGACCGGGATTCAAGACCTGGCTTTGCTACTTAATACCTGTGTGATCTTAAAGTGAATTGAAAGATTTTCTACATGAGTTGACCTGTTGAGGTTCCTTTTGGTACTAAATTATTGGTAAGGAGACATTAGGGAATAGAAAGAAATATACTGAATGGAATATAATGGGGAGTCTCAGTTCAAAAGACCTATATTTGAATCCTGACTACTACTTAGTAGCTTTTTGACTATGGAGAAGTCATTTAACATTTTATAAAATTAAGGGGTTGAATTATGCCTTAGGAGCATAGATTAAAATTGGAAAGGACTTTAAAGGTCATCCAATTCAATCTTCTCATTTTATAGATAAAGAAACTGAGTCTCATAAAGGTTAAATGACCAGATCCTCCAACTACAAATTAAACCTTCTTTCCACCATACAGTATTGGCAGTTGAATGTCAGGGTTGGAGTAAAAAATATCTAGATTCAACTCTTTTTTTTTAACCCTTAACTTCTGTGTATTGGCTCTTGGGTGGAAGAGTGGTAAGGGTGGGCAATGGGGGTCAAGTGACTTGCCCAGGGTCACACAGCTGGGAAGTATCTGAGGATGGATTTGAACCTAGGACCTCCTGTCTCTAGGCCTGACTCTCAATCCACTGAGCTAAGCAGCTGCCCCCTGGATTCAAATCTTGCCCCAGATACTAGCTATATGACCCTAAACAAGTCATTTAAATATATGAATTAAAGTTTTCTAATCTATAAAATGGAGGAAATAAGAAGACTTCTTTTACAGGGTTGTTATAAGGATTTAATGTAATAACATATATAGAAATGCTTGACTAACCCTTAAAAGTAATGCTATTATTATTATCATCACCACCTAAGATTCTTGACCCCATTAAGATATGATTTAATAAAGCATTGACTTTTAAAGTACATCTTCCAACATCCCCATAGCTGGTTAAATTTTTTTCATTTTTTATCACTAAAATAAATGTCATTTTACATCTACAGAACTTCAGATGTGCAGGTAAAATAGACTGAAATCTGTGTGTACTGATGGGAGATTACAAGGGAATGCTTGTTCCTAGCATCACTTCGAGAACTCAGAAGTGTTCATATTTATGCAAATACAAGATCAGGGGAGCAATTTAAGAAGCAGCTGCCCCAAAATGTGATTAATACACATTACACAAGAGTACCATTAAGACTACCTGCAAGCTAGTCAGTCCCTTAAAAGACTTTCAGGTTCTCTTATCATTGTAGTCAGAATGTTTGGGGTAGGAAGCTTAAAAGTTGAAAATAAATGAATCCCTTGGTTTAACTAGCTACCTAGAAGAAAACCTCTAAATTATAATCAGTGGCTGAGATTTACAAGTCCTTGAGGGGTAATATAGGAAATTGTTAATGTCATCTAAAAAGTTGCTCTTAATTTCAATTAGACCTTGATCCTTCTGAATACATAATAAAAGCCATCAATCTAAAAATAAATCAGATGTGCATATCCAGACCAACTTCAATTTAACCAAGCGAACTTTATGTTTCCCATAAAGAGCAGATTCATTCAGTAGAATTGGGTATTCAGTTACAGTTTTATTGCAGGCTCACAAATTAGTGTTTTGATAAACTGTTGTTCTGTCACTGGGAAGGAGTCCAGCGTTCCATGGGTTTTAACAGTAATGAAGAAGGCAAATCCAAAGTGGTAAAGATTGAATCATGCCCTTCTGCCCTGGACTGTAAATTCTCTCCTGGCAGGACCTGGGTCTTAATTGTCTTTGCATTGTATTTTAGAGACTCTTAATAAATAACTATTGAACAAATGAAAACTTGTCAAACAGCTTCCTTGTTGAGATCCTATCAGGTGCATTGGGCTAGTATTATTATTATTATTATTTTTTAAACCCTTACCTTCCATCTTTGAGTCAATACTTTGTATTGGCTCCAAGGCAGAAGAGTGGTAAGGGTAGGCAATGGGAGTCAAGTGACTTGCCCAGGGTCACACAGCTAGGATGTGTCTGAGGACAGATTTGAACCTAGGTCCTCCTGTCTCTAGGTCTGGCTCTCTCTCAATCCACTGAGCTACCCAACTGCCCCCAGACTAGTATTATGATCTGTCACTGGATGAACCACCAGCTATATGTATTATTACCTTTTGTGACCTAGTAACTTAAAATGGAATCAAGTCAATAGGCATTTATAAAGTACATACTATATTCCAGGCACTGTGCTCAATAGGCAAACTTATAGCATAAACTGGATTCCAAAAGTACTGCTTTGCCAAGTCTATGTGGCCCAACCAAAGTTCTCCCATGAGCTAAAATATGGCAAATTAAGAAGTTGTACCCTTTTTGACATTTTGTTCCCAACTGAATGATTTATTTAAAGCAGTGGTTCCCAATTTTTTTTGGCCTACCACCCCCTTTCCAGAAAAAATTACTTAGCCCCCTGGAAATTATTTTTTTAAAGATTTTAATAGCAATTAATAGGAAAGATAAATGCACCCATGGCCATCACCACTCTTCTGGATTGCTGCAGCACCCACCAGGGGGCGGTAGCACCCTCTTTGGGAATCACTGATTTAAATGATGTCTTTGGTGAGGACTGCTAGCATATCAAAACAATTTCTGTTGAGCCTGGCAATGCGTGTTTAAACTGACTGCAATTTTCAAAGCTAGCTTAAAAAATAACACCCTCAGATAAGAAAAGTTGAAATTAGAACAATGTTGTCAAACTTAAACTGAAAAGAGGAGTGTAGTGTGTGTGTATGTGTGTGTGTGTGTGTGTGTGTGTGTGTGTGTGTGTGTGTGAAGCTAATCTAGTCATAAGGATGCCTGGGCCACTTATTGACTTTCTCTTAAAATGTAATATTATTATTGCACATCTAAAATCTATATCAGATTTTTTACTACCTCAGGCAGAGGGCAGGGAGGGAGAGAATTTGGGACTCAACTGTTTTTTAAAGGAAGTTAAAATCATTTTTATATTAAGTGGAGAAAAATAAAATATTTAAAAAATAAAAAATAAATGTAATATCAACACTTTTTACATGAAGACATTAAAACTATGTCTAGTCATATGAAAAAAATGCTCCAAGTCACTAATGGTTAGAGAAATGGAAAATAAAACAACTCTGAAATGACAATTGAATTTTAGAAAAACGTGGGAAGACCTATGTGAAATTATGAAGGGTGAAATGAGCAGAACCAAGAGAACCATTATATACAGCAAAAGAAATAGTGTTTAAAGAATGACTTATATATCTCCACTTCCAGAGAAAGGACTAATAAATATAAACAAGACATAGTTTATGTTTGCATATATATAAATATTTTAATCAAATGATGCTTTCTTTAATAGAGGGGAAGGGGAGGTAGGGAGGGAGCTCTCTGGATACTTTATTTATTTATTTATTTTTAAAACCTTAACTTCTATCTATTGACTCCTTGGTGGAAGAGTGGTAAGGGTGGGCAATGGGGGTCAAGTGACTTGCCCAGGGTCACACACAGTTGGGAAGTGTCTGAGGATGGCTTTATGGCTTTGAACCTAGGACCTCCCATCTCTAGGCCTGACTCTCAATCCACTGAGCTACCCAGCTGCCCCTCTCTAGATATTTTAAAGTAAGAAACTAATTAGTTAATTGATTTTTAAGTAATTAGTGGGAAAAGCATTGGATTTGCAGACAGAAGCCCTGGGCTCAGGTCCTGCCTCTGCTACTCACCATCCTGGGGAAGTAACTCAACCTCTTTATGCCTCAGTTTCCTCAGCTATCAAATGAGGTGGTTGAATTAGATGACCTTTGAGATTCCTTCCAGTTCTGATCATCATAGCAATCCTCTGAAATTTTGCTGCTCAGTCATGTCTGAAAAACACATGACTCTCCGTGACCCCATTTGGGATTTTTTGGCAAAAATACTGCAATGGTCTACTATTTTCTTCTCCAGTTCAATTTCCAGATGAGGAAACTCAGGTAAAAAGGCTAAGTGACTTATCCAGGGTCACTTATCCAGCTAAGTGTCTAAGGCCAGATTTGAATTTAGGAAGATTTATCATCCTGACTCCAGGCACCTAGCTTCCCCAGTCCTCTAAAGTTGAGTCCTGGAAATAAGGAAGTCAAGACTCAGAAAGGTGAAGCCACTGCCAGGTTCACACAGGTAGTGAGTGAGTGAATATCTGAAGCAGGATTTGATTCCTCCTGACTCAGAGTTTGCTACTTTATATTTAACACCCTTTTGTCTCTCAGTAACATTCACAATGACTCATGGCAAGTTGTGCCCTTTGCAGAATCTGCTAAATGTGAATTTTTGGTGGCCTTTGTGGAGCTGTCCTATTGGCTGCTTTTTAAAACTTCTATTAGGAACTGGTTCCATCCTAACTGCAATGCTCAGTTTTCCCATGAAACACCAAACTCAAGCCAAGTTCATTTGTTTGCATTGGGAAGTTGACTTTGGAAAGCAGAAGACCAAGGAAATTACTGCAGCCCCATGTGCTGCCTTTCCTAAATGCCACGAACCCCTATTGCCTGGAACAAGGAAATGTTACCCCTGATCTACTAACCTGATGCCTTTATTCTGCACAACTCAAATGTTATCTAAACACAGGGCAACATTTCTCACCCTGGAGGAGTCAAAGGAAGATCTGAGGAAACCTTGGAGACCCAGTTTAGTTCAGAACCCAGTTTAGTTGTTTAGTGGTGACACCAATCTTCAATTTTTTTTAAGGCTTCATTCTTCCTTTTCCTTCTATCCAGTACCTCTCATTCTTAATAGTCTATCAGCAACATTTTGTGAAATTTCAGAGTTGGAAGAGCCCTCAGTGACCAACTATTCCAAATCATAAATTTCAAAGCCACCATAGTATATATGACAAATGGTCATTCAGCTTTTGTTTGAAAACTTCTAGTGGCCTATTTTTCTTCCAGAGGAAAGCCATTCTACCCTTGTTCAGTTATTTTAGTTGTATCTGACAATCTGTGACCCTTTTGGGGCTTTTCTTGGTGAAGATTCAGGAATGGCTTGTCATTTTCTCCTCCAGCTCATTTCATAGATAAGGAAACAGAGGCAGAGTTAGGTGACTTGCCCAAGGTCACACAGCTTATAAGTGTCTGAAACTGGATTTGAACTCAGGAAGATGAGTCTTCCTAACTCCAGGCCTGACACCATATCCACTGCTATATTCTACCCTTAGATAGCAATGATTATTAGGAAATTTTTCTTTATGAGAATTCTAAATTTGACTCTTTGCCCCTTGTAGTAAATGTTCCTAGTTCTGTCCTCCTTCTTTTTGTCCTTCTTCCCTTTATTCCTTTTTTATTTCTTGCCTCCTTCCATCCTTCCCTCTATTTCTCCTTTCTTCCTTCTTTTCTTTTCCCATTCATCCTTCCCTTACAGTGGATAGGACAAAATAGAAAGGAGAAAGGAATAAATGCTTAATAAAAATATTTATTTCAAAATAGAACACATGATCTCCAAACCAACAAAATATATTGATCTCAAAGATAATATATAGATGCAATTTAAAGCCTATAGATTTCCCAGAAGATGATAAGGCACATATGTGAACACCACAGCAACTAGCATTTATATAGAGCTTAAGATTTGTGAAGTATTTTACAAATGTCATCTCATTTTATTCTCACAACAACCTTGAGAGGTAGATGCTATTATTATCCTCATTTTACAGCTGAGGAAGCTGAGGTAAACAGAGACTGAGTGACTTGCTTAGGGTCACAAAACTAGTAAGTATCTGAGGTAGGATTTGAACTCAGGTTTTCCTGACTCCAAACTCAGCACTCTATCCACTGTGCTACCCAGCTGCCCTTCTATTATAATGAGACAAGAAAACTATCCAGAACTTCTGAATGCAGAAAACAAAATACCAACTGAAAGAATCCACAGATTTTTTTTTTCCACAGAAGGACCAGAGTTCTGGTATCTGTCATCCTTCCTAACTGTATTATAGGAGAGGGCAGGGCAGGGCAGGGCAGGGCTCTTCTCTTTCCAAAGAAGGGACTGGAGAGTACTTTAGAGGTGTGCCTCAGTTTACTAGATTCCAAAAGTAAGCTCCTTTAACATTCAACAAAAGTTGCTAGATTGCCTTATCTTTGTTCCTTGAGTGATTAGGGCTGCTTCCTGGATGCTTGAAGTTTACATTGGGAATATGCCCCCTTTTAACTGACCTACACCTTAGCTGAACTTGCTTTGCTGGTTTCCTGCTTTTTTGTTCTCATTGCTTCTTGGGGGATTAGATTGGGGGAAAGGAGGCAAAAGTATTCTGGGGCTTAGCTTAGCTTTCTATCCCCTACCTACTGGGCTTCTGACTGAAAGCCAAGAATTACACTCAAGGTCATTTCATTTCCCATCCTGTTCTTTCAGTAGATTTCATCTTAAAGAAAAAGAGTGAATTCTATCATACGTGCTACTCCGGCCTCAGAAACAGATGATCGGTGTTAAACCCAAAGACCTATTTTGTTATGTGCCAAAGACTATCTTACAAGGGCTTATCTCAGCTCGGATCTGAACACTCAGCTGCCATAATGAGCCGGAGCTCTGTTGCTAAGAGACCTGAGGCTTGCTTCTGTCTGGGTGAAAAACACATTTAATGTAGTTGCTTCTGCTGAGTTATTTTACTTTGCCATCACGGTGATGCCCAATGGAGGAGAGGGGCCTACGAGGCCTTTGCAAACTAGGTCTGCTGATTCTCCAGAATGTGTCACACTGAGGATGGTATCCTGGCATTGCTGTTTCCACCCATGACTACCTCTTGACTTCTTGGTTCTAGTGCCCAAGAGTTCTGCTATCAAGTCCAGTTGCCCGTCTCTGTTCTTTCACAGTAAGAGGGTTACTACTGATCTAGAGAGCTAGAGGAAGGATGCAGCGCTGGTCAATTAATGCATTGTAGGTGAACGAAGGGAAGGATGGCCAAGAGACTCACCATGTCATCAAAATGTAGGAAAGGAAAAGAAAGGCTAGATTTGGGATAGTCATTGACAGTTTTCTCAGGGGGCCAAGAATGAAAGAGCAAAGGCATAAAGCTCTTCAGTGGTTTCCTGTTGTCTCTTGGATAAAATATATAAAGTCTTCCTTGTGTTGACATTTCAAGCCTTCTATATATGAGAACCTCCTACTAGTCTTTATATACTCACAGCCCCAGTCAAACTGGAATATTTCTTGTCTGACCTATTCTCTGCTTCCTACTGATGCTTCTAGTTTGGTGATGGGCAAACTACAGCCTGCGGGCCAGATGTAGCCCCCTGAAATGTTCTATCTGGCCCCGCGACATTATTCCTAATCTGACAAATAAAATTAGTAGGATACAATACAATGAAATTTTGAAAGAGTTGCCTTAGAAACAGACTGATAGATGAGCATTTCCTTTCCTTTGGCCCCCTCTTTAAAAATTTGCCCATCACTAGTCTAGTTGGTAATGCTTTCTCCTTCCCTCTTGAAATTACATTGTATTACTTTTTAAGTATTTTATGTTTCTTTACCTTTCAGTGTACACATTATATCCTAGGAAGTGTAAGCTGATTGGGGACAGAGTCTTTTGCTTTGGCCATTGTATTCAATGGTGCCTAGCTCGGTGCCCAGCATATAGTAGATACTGAAAGAATGTTTCTTGGGTTGAATTGAACTGAATAGAAATGGTGGGGTTATTATTTTTTAACCCAGGGAAAGTATTCATTATTTTATTTTATTTTTTAAAATCCTTACCTTCTGTCTTAGAATCAATACTGTGCATTGGTTCTAAGGTAGAAGAATGGCAAGGGCTAGGCAATGGAGGTTAAGTGACTTGCCGTAGGTCACAGAGCTAGGAAGTATCTGAGGTCATATTTGAACCCAAGAACTTCCATCTCTGGGCTTGGCTTTCAATCCACTGATCCACCCAGCTGTCCCCAAAAGTATTCATTTTTAATATAATTTATGTTTTCAACTTAAATCAGGGGATCCACATACCATATAACCCTCCTCTTTTCTGCATCCAGATTTATTTGGTTTGGCCAAGGTTAATTTCAGGAAGCTTTCCTGAATATTAAATTACTTTATAGTGGAATATAAAGGTCACTAAAATACCAACCATCTTCTTGCCCACCCTCCGAGGCATGGGCCAAATGGAACACAGATTTAGAAATTTGGTACCAAGAAAGCTCAAAGAAATCCCACTAAAGCAAAAACAAACAAACAAACAAACAACAACCCCCACCTCCCCCCACAAAAACCCTCACAAATTATCTCCCAATGCTTGAACAAAAAGGCATTTTTAAGGACTTGGACTTTATGTAGCTAGTTCTTCAGCTCCTGCCAGGCTTTTAATCCTCCTATTCTTTGTACTATACTCACCTAAATAAATTATAAATACTCTCGCTCTTGCCAGCAACAGGTCCATATTGTGCAAGGCCTCTGTGGGCTATAGATCCTGCTGAACTTGAAAAAGCACAGATTCTGTTTTTGGCACATTAACTTGAATTAGGAGCTATAATTGCTGGCAAAATTGCCAGCGAAATTGTACATTGTGACAGAAAGTCATTTGTTCAGAAGGGGGAAGGTTTATCCTTGGATTTCTGTAGGGCCTCTCACGGAGCTAGGTACTTCTGTGTTTCATGCATAGAAGTGGCTTTCAGGAATAAATGGCCTTTAACTAACTTTGTCAAGTGTGCCTTCTCAGCTCCTGTCAGGTGTCACCTTCTCCAGGAAGCCTTTATTGATCCCCAAGCATCAGTTTTCTCTCACTTCTCAAATATTTTGGATCTACTTTTCTGTATATATGTTATATTCTCAACTAGATTGTAAACCTCTTGAGGGAAGGGACTTTACAATTGTTTTGTCTTTACATTTCAGTGCTTTGCACAGTACCTTGCATATAGTAAACATTTAATTAATATCTGTTGGATTGAGTAGAACTCTTTTACAGTTTTTATACCTAGAAGGGACTTCTGTTGAATGGATCGTTAGGATATGCTGATACAATGGATGTCCAATCACCAGAGGTCAATTGAGAGAATTATTTTCTCTTCATAGTGTCTTATATAACCAAAAACTATCCAGGGATATAGGAAAACTTCAGAAACCCAGAAATGGAGATGAGGCATGTTCACTTTTCTAACTATCTCTTCCAATTTGATCTCTATACTCTGCCACAATCTTTCTTTCTTATATATAGATCAGGTAACATCACTTTCAGCTAGGTGTCACAGTGGATAGGCACTAGTCCTGGATCCAGGAAGATATGAGTTCAAACCCAGCCTCAGAAACATACTAGCTATGTGAGCCTGGGCAAGTCATTCAACCCTTTTTTGCCTCAGTTTATTCATCTGTAAAATGAACTGGAGAAGGAAATGGAGAACCACTCTAGTACAGTGATGGTGAACCTATGGCATGAGTGGCAAAGATGGCATGCAGAGTGCTCTCTGTGGGAACCCAGCCATTCTCCTCACTCCCCACCACACCTTGAGTTCATTACTAGAAAGGCAGAGGGACTTGGGCAGAGCTGCTCCCTTCCCCCTCTCCATTGTGCCTGATGACAATTTTTCACATCCCCCACCCCTCTGCCCCGCAGCCCAATGGGAGAGCACAGGGGGTAAGGTGGGCGGCAGAGCTGGAGGGGAGCAGAGCACTGAGGCCACTCCCCTCCCCTTCTCTACACTCACTGAGGACATTCCTCACTTCACCCATCCTTACACCCAGCAGCCCAATGGGAGTGGCTTTGGGTGGGGGGGTAAGGGCATGGCACATGGTCTGGGGTGGGGTCAAGATGGGCCCAGTAATCTGTCTCTAAACAGCTCGCCATCATTGCTCCAGTATCTTTGCCAAGGAAACATCAAATAGGATCATGAAGAGTCAGCAAGTGAATAAGAACAACATCACTTTTCTGTTTAAAAATCTTTAGTGGTTCACTTTTCAGATTGGCTAATATGACAGTAAAGAAAAGTGATAAATGTTGGAGGAGATGTGATAAAATTGGGACACTAATGCATTGCGAGTGGAGTTGTGAACTGATCCAACCATTCTGTAAGGCCATTTGGAACTATGCCCAAAGGACTATAAAACAATGCATGCCCTTTGATCTAGTAATACCACTACTAAGTCTGTATCCCAAAGAGATTTAAAAAAATAGGGGGGAGAAAGAGCTAGAAAGATCTATATTGAATGATTCAGAGTAAAATAAGCAGAATTAGAAGAACATCATATATAATAACTATAATATTGTGGAATGATCAACTATGATAGACTTAGCTATTATTGGCAATACAATGATCCAGGATAATTCTGAGGGATTTATCACAAAGACTGCTAACCATTTTGAGAGAAAGAGTTATCGGAGTCAGAATGCAGATCAAAGAATGCAATTTTCACTTTAGTTTATTTGGATTTTTGTTTTGGGGTTTTGGCTTCATATGATTATTCTCTTACAGAAATGATCAATATGGAAATATGTTTTGCATCATAATATATGTATAACCCAGATAAAATTGTTTGCCAGCTCCAGGAGAGGGGAGAGATGGGAGAAAATTTGAATTATAACTTTGGAAAACTTGGTGGAAAATTGTTATCACATACAATTGGTAAAATAAAATATCTGTTTAATAAAAGAATCTTCAGTAATTACTTATTAACTATGAAACGAGGATGAAACATTTTCTCTTGCATTCATAGTCCATCACAATCTGATACTGCTCTAATCTTGTAGCCATTTTTCCTGTCACTCATCTCCATACATATTAATTTATCCTCATGCTATCTCCTTCAAATAATCCTTTCATCTCTCTCTCTGTCTCTCTCTCTGTCTCTCTGTCTCTGTCTCTCTGTCTCTCTGTCTCTGTCTATTACTATATACCATTTTTTTATAGTCCAATTCAGGTATTATATATAGATTTCCTTGGAGAATCTCCCAAGGGCTGAGGCATATATGTTTTACAAGTCTCTAATGCAGTCATATATATTATAGTTACTTGTACTTCAACTTTATCCTATTGGATTGAAAGCTCCATGATGGCAGAGATTGCCTCATATAAATTTGGTTTCTCTCTTAGCACCTATTGTGCTCTTCAAACAATATAGGCACTTAAAAAATGTTTGCTGTGGGGCAGCTGGGTAGCTCAGTGGATTGAGAGTCAGGCCTAGAGATGGGAGGCCTAGGTTCAAATCTGGCCTCAGACACTTCCCAGCTGTGTGACCCTGGGCAAGTCACTTGACCTCCATTGCCTACCCTTACCACTCTTCTGCCTAGGAGCCAATACACAGAAGTTTAGGGTTTAAAATAAAAAAAAAATGTTTGCTGAATGAATTAAAGGTTGAATAAACTATTCACATGCAGGAGATACTTGCCTATCTAACTAGTCATTATTTAGTAGCAATATCAAATATTGTTATGGACCAGATCTAGAATTTTATTGGTAAAAGGAACTCCCTTTTACCTATGCAGATCAATGTCAGTTCCATAACTTATAGACTTAGAGAACTGACTGGAACGCATAAGCTAAGTATCTTCTCAGGCAAAACTTGAACTCGGATTTTCCTAGTTGAGATTGTCATTCTTATTTGCTATATCAATTGCCTCTATAACAGGTTTTGTGGAGAAGGAAAAGTCATAACACAAAAATATTCATTAATGACTTGACCATTTATAATATTAATCCCTACTAAAACATTCCTTTCAATTACCACTAAAATCTGATCCTCACCCGTCCCTGCACATTCCCATCAATATCTTGGACAGTGCCTCAATGATTGATTCTCAGGTAACTTCTAAAGAGTTATCTCATTTTGAAAGCATTAAGAGAGGCTCTTGGGAAATTTAATGAAGCCCTCAAATATTTTTGCAACAATGATTTTCTGAAGGTTAGGAATCAAAAGTCAAATATAAAAGCGAAGGATGTCCTATCATCTTACTAAATATTTTTATCAGAAAAGTTATTCCAAGTGATTCATTCATCATTTCCCCTGACAAAGAATTAGTGCATAATTGTGATTATAAACTAAATGTTATATATGACAAAATAAACTTATTTTCAAAAATGTTTTGCTTAACTTTCCAAGATAATTACTAATGGAACTATTTCCCCCAGGATTTACTATGAAATCTTGGTTCCTGTTTTAAACAGATTGTCTTTTTAAATGTTTTTTTTCCAAGTACTAGTACTTCCTTGGATCTTGCCTTTGGACAATGACTTTATAGGTAATATTCCCTGGAAATATAAGCCTAATCATCAATGAAAAATTGGGTATTTAGTGAAGAGGAAGATTTCCAGCCATGCCTTCAAAAAATCAGAGGTGAGCAGGATATTCAATATGCAAACTTGTGAAAGCAAAGATTCAAAAATCAGTAAAGAGCAATGAAGCAATGAAATGAATGCTTTCATAAATTGAAAACTATTCAATAATATATTGTGAGTCCTATGGTCCCCTATTCTCACTTCCCCAAATTACTTTTCATTTACATTGAATGTGTTTAACAGCAAACTAGTTCATGGACCAGTTCCCACTGAGAATAAAGCATGTCTCAGCATGCTTAGTGGATGAAATATGTCTCAGCATGTAATGTTGATACAAAATCCCCATATGGAACTGGGAAGAGTCATGGTACCATATAACAGAAGTGCTCTGAGAACAATTTGAAGCATGTATAGACATTATATAACTAGTTTGGGCCTGCTAACCATAAGGTTAGTTGAAGATTTTTTCAACTGACTGCCTAACCAGAACAGAAGGTCCCTTAAAAAGAGACTACCTGACCACAACCTCAGCTTTTCACTTTGTCTGTTTTCTCTAGGTGGATCTCTGCTCTTCATTTGACATCTCTGATGGCATCGGGAGAGAGACAAAATGAGAACTGCAGTGCCACAAAAGATGCCATCTTTCAAATGGAGGAATTTTCTCTGGCTGTTCTTTATGCCAGGAATGCTCCTCTACTTCATCTCTATGTTCCAGCTTCTCCTTTGAGGGATGGGAATATGAACCCATGGAAGCAGGTCTTGGCCTTTTGCTTTAATTTTATTTTTAAATTTTATTTTTGCTTTTATTTTAGGTGAAGGAGATTTAGTCTGACATCAGTTTTCAAAGGTTAGAAGTGTGATCCTCAGGAGACCTGGAAGCCTAGTCTATGACAAGATTTTCAGCTAGCCCAGTATCAATTCAGCCCAGCCATAGCTGAGATGAAAACTCATCTGTGAGCAGAGATACACTGGGGCATCAACCTGGTGAAACCAATGTTAAGGATGTTAGGTCTAGACCACTCTCCCCTGAGACTAAAGTAGTATAGGAAAAAGTAGTTTCTCCAGGTACTAGGGGAAAATGTTCATACTTTTTTTCTTGATATATTTTGGAAATATATCTCCTTTTCTAAAAGCTAATTGATGTGAAGTGGTTACATGGAATTAGGGCACTAGTTAGCCACATAACAGTATAGAATACAACCAGTGGGGACTTGAGCCAATAGCTTTAGAAAATAAACACCCCAATTTACCCAATTTACTTTCTGGGTACTCCCAGAAGCCTGAAGGAGAAATGTAGCCAGTCTTGTTTTGGGAGAGGGAAGTCAGAGAGTATATTTGTTTCATATATTTGTTATTATATTATGAACACATTGTCTCTTATGGATAGAGACTACAAACTCCTCTAGAACAGAAACTTTTTTTCATATTTGTCACTGTATCCCTGGTGCGTAGTATAATGTCAGCTATATATTCAAGACTTAATATATGATTGTCGAATTTAATCATTGAATAAATAAATGGTTCCCCTCACTTGGATGAGCTTTACTTGACCTGTGTCAATAGATAAAAGAACAACAATAATGTTTATATGTGACTTCAGTGGTTCCTTCTCACCTCCAGGAACAAATACAAAATCCTCTGGTATTCAAATGCCTTCAGAGCCTAGTCTCCTTCCACCTTTCCAGTCTTCTCAAACCAAATACTCCTCTTCCCAAGTATTTTGTGATCCAGCGACACTGGCCTCCTTGCCACAAAAGATGCCATCTCCTGATTCTCAGAATATTCTCTGGCTGTGCTTCATGTCTGGAATGCTTTCTTTCCTCATCTCCATGTTCTAGCTTCTCTGATGTCCTCTGAAACTCAGCTAATAGCCCATCTTCTATAGGAAGCCCTTCTCTATCCTTCTAAATCTAGTATGTCCTCTTCGTTTATTGTTTCCTAGTTATCCTATACATAGCTTTCTTATATATTTGTTTGCATGTTGCCTTTCCTCGAAGAACGTGGATTCTTCAATGGAAGAGCTTGTCTTTTGCCTTTCTTTGTATCTTCAGCACTTAGTACAGTGAATGGCACATAGGAGACATTAAATAAATGCTTATTGACTGATTGCTTTTGAGTTTGCAAAGTTCTTTATATATATATATGTATATATATATATATATAAAACCTTTATTTGAGGTAGGTGCTGTACCCATTATTATCCCCCTTTTACAAATGAGAAAACTGTGAGCACACAGCTAGGAAATGCTAGAGGCAGGATTTGCTGTTTCTTCAAATAGCTAAACAGCAAATATTTGAGACCTTACTATATGCCTAATATCTTCAAGAAATCATAGTTCAAAGGCAATTGACCTTTCCCACTAGCAATGATTATTACTCTGCTGTGGGATGCTTCCTATACTGAAGAAGCCTATTAGTAAGCCAAAACAGAGCTGAGCCTCTGAATAGGAGAATATGTTTGAACATTCACCTATTGTTTAAAGGAGTCCTCACTGGGATACTTGCTTCTATTTCCCTCTATCTTTGGCATAAATCTGTACTTTAACAACCAAGATTGAGCTTCTAGGAATAATTGTGTTAGGTGAACAAGAGATGTCATGAATACCATCGTTATTGTTAGTCAGCTAAGTCCAAATATCTTTCCACCACTCCTCAGAGGAGCTACAAAGGAGCCTTTCAATTTAGTGATACCCCCTAATTTCAGTTGATGCCACCTACTGGCGAGCAGAAATTCATAAGAAAAATAAAAAATCATATTTAGAGTACAATACTCTCTCTAGTACCTCCATTTGCTTATATTATTTGAAGCTATGGTGGCAGGAAGCCAGTGTTTATTTAAATCATCTCAGTGTTGGCAAGACAATTGGTCTGTGGCAAACCAGAGAGCCTATGTAGAGCAATAGATAGAGCATCAGACCTGAGTTCAAATCTAGCCTCAGACACTTATTACTTGTGTAACCCTAGGAAAATCCCTTAACCTTGTTTTCTTCAGTTATTCATTTGTAAAATGAGATGAAAAAAAAAGGCAAACCATGCTAAGAAATCCCAACTGAAAAAGGACTGAACACCTTCAAAAGTGATATCCCTTAATTGGGGAATGGCTGAACAAACTGGTTTATGATGGTGATGGAATACTATTGTGCTATAAGGAATGATGAACAAGATGATTTCAGAAAGAAAGGCAAAAACCTGCATGAATTGATGCAGAGTGAAATAAGCAGAACCCAGAGAACACTATACATACTAACTGAAATATTGTGGGATGATCAAATGTGATAGACTTTGCTACCCAAAGCAATATGATGATCCAGGACAATTCTGAAAGACTTATGAAAAAAATGCTATCCACCTAGAGAAAGTACTGTTGGAGTAGGAATGCAAATGAAAACATGTAATTTATCACTTGTTTATTTGGTTATATGATTTGGGCTTTTAGTTATATAAGATTATACTTACAAAAATGAGTAATATAGAAATATGTTTTGAGTGATAATACATGTATAACCCAGTGGAATTGTTTGTCAGCTCCTGGAGGGAAGATGGAAGAGGTGAAGGAGACAGCATGAATCATATAACTTTGGAAAATGTATGTGTAAATTTGTTATTGGAAAAAATAAAGATAAAAATTTAAAAAATCACAAATACATGAGGGCAGGATTTCTTATCATACCTTCAGTGTCATTAAAACTAGAGTGATTTATCTCAATCTAACCATGGCTGGGAATGTTTCTTTAATATATTCAGGGCAGTATCACATCTGGCCATCACATAATAAGTAATAAAAATAAAAAAGTATCCCAAGCCCTCTTTTTTAAAGTGACTTTACTGTTATGGTCCTGGGGGTGTCCTCAACATTAATAGAGAAGTGGGTAGAAAGAAGGGTTTGGAAGGAATGATGAGTTCAGCTCTGGATATACTAAGGTTAAGATGTCTATGAGACATCCATTTTTAGATGACTTGTTAAAGAGGGATTAAGACTTGTTCATCTGACTCCAGAAGGAGGAACCGGGAGCCAAGTTGCAAAGAGACATGTTTAGGTTTAATATTGGGGGGAAAATTCATAACAATTAGAGTTAATTAAAAGAGAATGTCTTGCCTCAAAAAGCAGTGTATGAAGACCATGGATCTTCAATAGGACCTGAATAACTATTTGTTGGATATATTAAAATTGGTAGATTATAGTGATTGGGCAGATTATAATGGGAGATTCCTTTTGGGTAAGGGTTGGGCTAGATGGCCTAAAAGGTCCCTTCTAACTTGCAAATTCTGCAATCCATTGATTTTGTAAATATGGGAAAATAATAGAAGCAAATATTGTAAAGACAGGTTTGACCAAAGAGTATAGGGTCTTGAATGCCAGACTAGGGAGTTCAATAACTAATTACAATTTTGCCTTAGTAGATGGTATTTTATGAGTTTATATGGGTGAAAATTTCAAGAACTAGTAGTCTATGTGTAATGTATGTCTGCTGTGCAATTTATAATCTTACTAGCAAAATTTACTCAGAAGCTGGCATGCTAGTCTTAAGCTGTTAATGCCCAGATTCTTGCTCTATCTTAGCCCCTTGGATTTTGGCTTTTCAAAGAAATCCAGGCTCTTACCCAGATCATTCATTGGTTTAAAGTTCCTTGGATTAGGATCCAAATCCTTCCCTCCTTTCCCCAGTACTAGAGATTGCCCCTTCCCATCCTAGCGAGTCTTACCACTGGCATGTGTCAGCTCACTTTGAGGATCACAACACTATCTTAATGATCCTGTACAGTATGGTCTGTGTTCACTGAACAGATTTGCTGAAGCTGAAAGTTAGGAGTCACTTGCTAATTCTGTAACTTAAGATCACCAAATCTTAGAGCTGACAGAGTAGGCCACTGAGAAAATGGCTACTCTCCCAATGCTACTTGTGAGAAGAAAACTTGCTGTTCAGGCAGCTTTTTGAATTAGCTGTATAGTAGCCCTAGACAGACCATTGACTCTCTTAGTCTTTTTCACTAAGTTGATAAAAGACATGCCAGGGTTCCAGACCAAAGGCAGGGTAGTGATGGCCCTATATCAGGGGGAATGAACACAATTATAAGATCACTTATCTATTACAAGAAGGGATCTTAGAAGTCATTTAATTCAATTTTCTTATTTTACAGATAAAATAATTGAGGCCCTAAATGTTCAATTAATAATAATAATAATTTTATATAAAGTCTATTTTGTACCAGGCACTGTAATAAGTACCTTTGGTGGTATTATCTTATTTGATCCTCACAAAAATCTTGGGAGGTACATACTATTATTATCTTCTTTTTACAGATGAGGAAACTGAAGTAAGCAGAATTTAAGTGACTTGTCCATGGTCTCACATTAATAATAAGGGTCTGAGATCATTTTGGAGAACAGTCTGGAATTATACTCAAAGAGTTATAAAACTATGAATACCTTTCGACCCAATGATTCAGTCCCAATGAAAAGGAAAAGAAACTGTACATAATAAAATATTTTAGCAGGTCTTTTTGTAGTGGCAAAGAACTGGAAACTGAAGGGATGTCCATCAATTAGGGAATGGATGAATAAGTTATGATACCTGATTGTAATGGAATACTATTGTGCCATAAGAAATGACAAACAAGATGGTCACAAAAACACCTGCAAAGACTTCTATGAGGTGATGCAAAGTGAAGTGAGCCAAGCCAGGAGAATATTATACATGGTAACAACAATGACATGTGATGATCATCTGTGAATAACAACTATTTTCAACAAAGCAAGGTCCTAGACAACTCCAAGGGACTCATGACAAAAAAAGACTATCCACTGCTGTAGAAGGAAATGATGGAATTCAGATGCAGATTGAAACATATTTTTCACTTTGTTTCCTCCTTGAATTTTTCTTTAGTATAAACAATACATGGCTTGTTTCAAAACATGTCAAAAAGGAAAAATGTACTCTATGATAATATACATGATATATATGATAATGTACAACCTATACATATATGTTGCTTTCCTGGGGAATGGGGAGGAGTGAGAAGGAAGGGGGAAAAAGTAAGAAATAGATTCTTGAACATGGCTAATGTGAGAATTTGTTTGTCTTGGATAAGTATATTTATTGTTATTATAGAATATATGATATGTTGTATGCATATATTAAGTATATAATTTATTATGTATTTGTAACAAATCATATGTATATTATTGTGCTACATATTATATTGTTATATATTTTTAAAAATGGTACCAAATAAGAGGCCAGATTTGAATGCAGGTCTTCCTGACTACTGGCCTAGTGGTCTACCCACTATGCCACCAAGTGACTTGGCCAAGGCACATGGTATGGCCTAGACAAAAGTGGCCTTCATGGTAACAAGCATTGAAAAAGAGCAACTCAGTGGACCAACCCTGATCGCACAAAATCGGAGGTCATTTATCCCAATGGAAAAGTGTGCATGGCTTCCTTCAAAAGTTCAGAGGGACTTTTTACAACCAGGACTAGAGGCAATTTTGCTAACTAGCAAACCTATCAATAGGACAATGGACAACAGTAGAACATGGGATTTCCTTCTGGACCTAAGTCTGGATATGGCATGTAATATTTGTTTTGAAAGATCAACTTTGGAAGGACTTGGCTGTGCTCATCCCCCAAAATTAGCCTATCTAGATGGCTTTGGCCAAGCTATCATCAATTACCTGACAATGTGTGTACAATGAGTCCTGCCTTTGATTATGGTCCAAGCTGTAGAAGATCCTCTTGTTCTCCCCTATCAAATGAGACAATATTTATAAAGAACTTGGCACAGTACTTGGCACATAGTAGGCACTTCATAAATACTTATTCCCTTTCCTCTTTCTAACTTGTCTCCAGGAACCAGTTCTGTGGGTTTGGGGAGGAGTGAATAGGTTAAAATGAAGGGTTAGGAGGTCAAGTCTTGCATACCCTCTCTCAAGTCAAGAGACAGATGAAGGCTTATGTATTGTCTCCTTTTCCCACAAATGTATTAGGCAATTTCCTTTTCTATTTCCTAAAAATAGTTGCCATATCTCATGACAACCCTATATAACTTTAGTTAAGTTAGCCCAGTAAATGCATTATTCTTTGCCAAGATATCAGTGAGTAAACATTTCTTCCCATGATTAATACATCAATATTGCCTTGTGGTTCAGTTTAGAATTTGAGTTGAGATATTCTATAAAGGTTTAAAGAGAATTAGAGGTGTTAGCATGGCCTTATGACAAAAGTCTCTAAAGCAAACACAAGAATAAAGGTTTGTATTTGGTAGGTACTTTGTACAGGTTGGCATTTCTCATCTATCCCATTCCAAACTGGCACTAGTTTCCAAGAGTTTCTAGATTATCACTCAATAAGCCCTAAGGGCAGGATGTTGAGTAAAACAAACTACCTTTTCAAAATGTGGAGTTTCTTAAAGACTTGAACAACTGGGAAAAAGAAGAAATACAAAGTAGAAAAATGTGAAGACCACATTTCCCAACAAATACTGATTTTGTGCAATTATTTAGTAATTAAATATTTCCAAATAAACCCTTGTTTTCAAATATTCATTCTAAATAAAGTTAAATTTTCTTGAACTGGTTTGATTGCTTTCATAGCAGAGAAACTTTGCCAATTTTGAATCCAATTTAAGGATACTCTGAAATAACAAATGAGGATTTAAGTTTAAAATGGTTCTTTCTAGGCCATTTATTTTTGATTTTCAATTTGTCAATAGTATTTTTATGGAAGAAAAATAAAAGAGAGACAAATAACAGCTCTTTAGGTGTCCATGGAGCTTAAACTAGTGAATGATTTTTCTTGATACACACAATGATGAAAAATAACACAACATTCAACATTTATATTTTATGATCTTTAAAAATGGGAACAGGAAAGTCTATTCTAGTCCATTCTATTCTAGTGTATTCGAATATCTAGAGTAACAGTGTTGGAAGTCAGGATACCTTAGGTACAAGCTCTGCATTTTTCATATCCCATGGGTGACCATGAACAAATGATTAAACCTCTCAGTGCTGACAGTGACTCTTTAAGACTATTAATTAAAGGGGCAGCTGAGTGGCTTAATTGATAGAGAGCCAGACCTGGAGGTGGGAAGTCTTGGGTTCAAATGTAGTCTTAGGTATTTCCTAGATATGTGACCCTAGGAAGTCACTTAACTCCATTTGCCTAGCCCTTCCTTGCTTCTCTGCCCTGGAACCAATACTATTGATTCTAATATAGAATGTAAGGGTTTTTTTTAAGACTTCTAGTTTCAGAAAAATGTTGATTTATATGGGTAGAGGGAATTTCCATTCAGGGAGTTCCAATGCTAATGCATTCACAGAGCTCTGGACAGTGAGAGAGTGAGAGAGCAAGAGAGCTAGAGAGAGTGAGAGTGAGAGACAGAGAGAGAGAAGAGAGAGAGATAGAGAGACATGAATGGGGAGAGAGATAAGGAATGCTAAAGTACTTAAGCATTAACTATCCAGAGAAATATGCTTTAAAGATTTCATCTAAAAAGTTTGATTTAGTCATGTAAAATATAACTATTATGTTTTCTTCTCAAATCTGTAAACAAAATCAAACATCTGCCAACTAAATGTCAGTTTATTTGAGAATCCTTATAATGGGGAGAAGAGATAGAGAGGAATGAGATTTTTTCATTTGTCTAAAGCTTTGAATAGTCACATGCATGTTTAGTAATGTTTATTAGCTATTATGTATGAAATTCTTGTGTTTAAGAACTCCAGGAGTTCTCTAGATACAGCTAGTAGCACAGGGCATAGAGCACTGTGCTTGTAACCAAAAATACCTGAGTTCAAATCTGACCTCAGATACTAGCTATGTAACCATGGATGAATCACTTAATCTCTGCTTAACTCAGTTTCCTCATCTGTAAAATGGGATAATTATAGTATCTAACTCTCAGATTGTTGTAAAGACCAAATGAGATTATATCTATAAAATATTTAATACAGTGCCTAGCAGTAAGTAGATGCCATGCAAATATTAGCTATTATGATTATTTTATCAAAGAAAGATTAGTATGGCAGTGATTATAATGGTTGAATTGGAAAGGGAGAAAGGAGAGGTAGAAGGACTTATTTAGAAGTTACAATAATAAATGAACTAAATTTGTAGAGTGCTTACATAGTGATGGAAAATAATACAAGTTTAATAAATGTACCTTTCCCTCTGACATCACTCATTTCCTCTGGACAGCAACCATCATGATTTTCTTTGATAGCCCATCTGAAGGCATATGATCCTTCTCTTACTGTTAAGGGAATTATCTGTATTAATACTGTAAATGGTTTTTCTCCTCTGCTGCTGGATTCTAGAATGGATTGCATCCATGGAATCAAGAGGATAAGGTTAGAAATAGGGGAGTAATTGAGAATCGTGTGGTGTTATAAAGCAATTATGACCAGGAGAAACTGGCATCACTTATTGAACTCAGGACTTGCCTGTCATCTTAGCTCTGCACTGAAGCTAGGATCTGAGAGCATGCTAGCTGTAACCAAATAGGAACTTAGCACAAGGTCACAGAATCTCAGAGTTGGAAAGGACATGAAAGGACCTTGATTACAACCCACAGGAGAATCCCCACAATGGCATTTCCAACAGATGATGACTCAGATTTTACTTGAAAAATTCCAGGAGCCCATTACCGCCTGAACATGCAATTCCACTTTTAAATTGACTGAATTATTGGGAAAATTTCTCTTACATCGTCAAGAATCTACCTGTTTGTACCTTTCTCTCATTTCTCATAGTTCTCTTCGTTCATGAACCAGAGAGACTTGTGAATATTTGAAGACAGCTAAAGACAGCAACCATTCTTCTCCAGACAAAATGAATTCAATTATTCTTCATAAGGCATGGTTTTGAGGTCCCCAAAATGGTGATTTTTTTCCATAAAACCAGTTCCTAGATTTATTAATTCAATTATTTTCTTACAGTCAAATTATATTGATTGCATCTTTAATTTTTAGGATTTCTAATTTGGTAGTTAAAAGGGGATTTAATTATTTTTCTAGTTTTTAAATTGCATTCCCAATTCATTCAGCTTTTCTTTATTTTATTACTGTATTTAGAGATAACTTTTTCTCTAATTACTGCTTTTGCTGTATCTTATAAGTTTTGTTATGTTGTCTCATTATTATCATACTAGTTTAAGCTCCGTGGAAATCAATGGGTCACTATTTGTCTCTCCAGGTGTAATATGATAAGAGTCAGTGTACTATGAGACTATCATCTTTCCAGTCTTGGATACTATAATCAATGAAGTCCAAGAAGACTGTCTTTGCTTTTTTGGCTGCCATAGAAAATGGTTGACTCATGCAAAGCTGGCAGGCTGCCAAAAGCCCCAGATCTTTTTTCAGAGGAATTGCTATCTAGTCATTTTTGTCTCATGTTGGGCTCATGAAATTATTTTTTTAAAAGACACTCGGCAGTAAGTCTTTTAAAATCGAAATGTCCTATTCTGAGGGATTTATGGAAAAGAATGCTACCCACATTCAGAGGAAGAACTACAGGAGTGGAAACACAGAAGAAAAACAATTGCTTGAACACATGGGTTGATGCGAACATGATTGGGGATGTAGCCTCGAAACTACCACACCAATGCAACTATCAATAATATGGAAATAGGTCTTGATCGATGACACATATTAAAACCAGTGGAAATGCACATCGGCTATGGGGGGGGGGAATTGGGGGGTGAAGGGGAAAGTAAGAACATGAATCATGTAACTAAGGAAATTTTTCTAAAAAATAAAAAAGAAATAAAATAAAATCAAAATGTCCTAATGCATTTCTATTCATGTTTTTCCATTTAGCTTCTCACCAACAGCCTAGCTTCTTAATATAGTGAGTAGGTAAACTGAGTTGTCACATATTCAGCATCCATTACTCACATTCTGATGCTACTGTGTTTATGCTATTCAATTTGGACAAAGAAGAAATTCTACTGAGGCATTAATTGATCTTGGATCTGCCTGATTGGCCAGAGACTACCCCTTGGAGGCCACTGAGCAGTTTCACTGTATTTTTTACAAGAGCAAGTTGAACTGGACCAAGAACTGAATAAATGGCAGTCTTTAAAATAACCAATTTGATATTGCGATGGTCTCCAGGAGAACCACATAAATTTGACTCCACTAATCCTGACAAAGTCATTTTGCTAGGGGTCATGAATATGTGATCCAATCCTTGAATCACAACTGATTTAAAACTAATTGGCTCTTTGATTGTTGGCCCAAAGTGCAGTATGTTTATTTAGGAATTCTTAGTGGAGAACTCTCTGAGACACCATAAGTATCAATTGCCAGATCTATTTAGTTTTCTTGGAAACAGCTAGGTGGCCTACCAGAGAGAATACTGAACCTGGAGCAAGGAATGTTGGAGGCCAAATCTGTCTTCAGACACTTATTAGCTGTGTGACCCTTGGAAAGTCACTTAATTCTTCTGCCTCAATTCCTTTAACTTTCCTATGGGGATAATAATAGCATGTACCTCCCAGGACAGGCATAATGTTTGTAAAGCATATAGTATGGCACCTTGCACATAATAGTAGGCATGAAATTAATGTTGTTATTATACCACGATTGCATGGGCAATATGCTTATTTTACTTTGAGCCATATATAAATACAAATATTTAGGATCATAGGATTATTATTTTTGTTCAATTGTGTCCAATAATACCCTATTATTTAATTTATTAATTTATTAAATTAATTTAGAATATTTTTCCATGGTTATGTGATTCATGTTCTTTCCCTCCTCTCCTCCTTCCAACCTCCTGTAGCCAATGAGCAATTTCACTGGGTTTTACATGTATTCCAATAATACCCTATTGAAGGTTTTCTTGGCAAAGATACTGGAGTGGTTTGCCATTATCATCTCCAGCTCATTTTACAGTTGAGGGAACTGAGGCAAACAGGGTTAAATGATTTGCCCAGTTATACATTTAGTGTTTGATGCTGCATTTGAATGTGGGACTTATGGATCCCAGGCTTAGTACTCTATCCCCTGAACCACCTAGCTGCCTAGGATCACAGGATTATTGATTCAGAACTGGAAAGAGTTCTCTGAGGCCATTTAGTCTAATTCCCTTATTTTATAATCGAAGAAACTAAGATTGAGGGAGTTTAAGTAATATGTCCAAGTTCACAGAGGTAGCAATAAGCAATAGTGCTTGGCACTTAGTAGACATTTAATAAATGCTAATTGACTGACATTTGAAGGCATAGATAAAGTCTACCTCAAACTCCATTTTTTCAGTATCCCTCTAAATCAACAGTTCTTTTTCAACTGGGGACTATGAACTTATTTAAAAAATATTTTGCTATGTAAAAAAATGATACTGGAAATTGAAAATTCATTGCTGAAAGGTAGAATCTTTTTAGGATACAGACTTTTTTGTGGATTGGAGGAAATCCACCTGACTGACTCCAATGTAAAAGAAACAAGTATGCAAAATATTGTGAAAACACCAGAATTGATTAAAATGTCAGAAAACCTTTTAAAATTGAAATGTGCAGACTGTGACATAGGAGATCACTTAAAACAAGCTAACAAGGTTCTTTAAATCTTTTATAAGTATAAAGAAAAGCATTTCAGTTTTTGAAACACTAAGTGACAGGAAATCTTGTACACTGGACCAATGTGAAATCTTAAAGCGATCAAAATGTAACTAAAATTGAAGCTTCAAGAAAATAAAATATTCACAAAAGGTTATCCTATGGAGCAATTGTATCTTTTGCTCTCTTCCACTGTCTTTAAATTTTCCTGTTTTCTTCTACATTACTTGATCATTAAATGGTTACTATTGAAAAAATATTTTGGTAACTATATTTCAGAATAATTTGTTTCCACTGTAACCCCGTTTATGCATTTAAAAAACACAATTCTTGGTTTCAGACACTTCTTAGCTGTGTGACCCTGGGCAAGTCAATTAACCCTATTTGCCTAGCCCTTGCCTTCTGTCATAGAATTATTACTAAGACCCCCACAATTCTAAGAAGGGGTTCATACGGGTAAGGGGGCCAATGAACATTTATATAATGCCTACCATGTGTCAGGCATTCTGCTAAGGGCTTTACAAATATTATCTCATTTTATCATAGGTTTCATAATTAATTCATAGGTTTCATCAGGCTGCCAGAGGGGTCTATGATACACAAAAAGAGAAAGAACCTTGCCTTTTGAATCAAAATAAGTGATATGGAAGGATATTGATTGATCATAAGCATCTTGGATTAAACTTCATATATTTCTTTTCCTTTATCTGATCTGTTGATTCAAAAAAAAAGCTTAAAAAAGAAATGCTTCTTATTTTGAGACTAGTATTTACCAAATGAGTCAATTCTTCCTCTTTTTCTGGTCAACTTAGCAAATGAATTTGTAGAAGTGGCCTAAAAGTAGCAGTCTTTGAAGAACTTAAGGACTATGGGTAATTTAAACAATACTAAAACCTGGTTATAAATATTTGAACATCTAAGCATTCTGATAACACAGATCTTGATTCTCTCCCTACACAGAAGGAAGAGAAGCTGAACAGACTCTCATCATGGTACCGAGGGGACAGCACAATCTGGTACAGCTGGGGCCTTCTGGAAGAGAAAGGCAGAGGAAAAATGAGAGGAGAGTCTGCAGTTCCCATAGCAACTCCTTAGAGTGGTCCCTAGCTGCATTTTGGCCAGACCAGCAGAGGGTGGGAGTGGCGAAGGGCATAACTAAGTTGTTTTTCTGACAGCTGTGTAGGTGTGTAGACAGGATAGAGAAGAGGAAGCCAGACTTATTTCATTGTCTTCATATCTCAGAGAATGTACAAATCACCCTTCCAAAGAAAAAAGTGGGGAAACTAAGTCTGTCCTAAAGTCTAGATGTTATATTGGTGATTTGCTCGACTCTGATATATGTACTTTATATATATTATATGTAGATATATAAGTTTAAGTATGATATAATAGTTTAAAAATATAAACTGGTGCATCTATTTTACATATTCTGTTAAATGAAAAAGATTTTGAAGAAACTGCCGTGATTGCTAATTGTTAGATTTCAAGTTTTTCTACATATATGGCAATGTAAGAGGAATTGCTGTGTATTCCATTGTAGTTTCTTAATCTCATTTTGATCTATTGTGTTCTGATTGGGTTTTCTTATATTGCCTCTTATAGACAGCAGTTATAGGACTGCTATCTAGGAGGTCTTTGGCATTGCATCTAGATGGGTCCATGAATATGGAAGGAAGAGGGAGAGCAGCCAGGAGGAATCCAGTACAAAGGTTTTCAATTCAATCAAGCTGATTCCAGTGTGCTGTGGGCCTCCTGGAGATGAATGGAAGGGTAATTTGTATGGTGCTAAAGCTACCTTCCATGACAAGGGTTTAAAAGAATTTGTTTCATGCCAACTTAAGTATTAAGGGAGCCTTAAGGAACTCCTGATTCTGGGAATGAGGTATAAAGGAACTGGGGACAGGGAAGCTCTTGACATCAAGAGACTTTTTCTGAGCAAAGCCAAAGGTGGTTTTGGGCTAATTTCCAGAGGTCTGGAAAGTATCAGAAAAGTATAGTAACAGTCTTACTCAAGAATAAGAAGCCGGGGGCAGCTGGGTAGCTCAGTGGATTGAGAGCCAGGCCTAGAGACCGGAGGTCCTAGGTTCAAATCTGGCCTCAGACACTTCCCAGCTGTGTGACCTTGGGCAAGTCACTTGACCCTCATTGCCTACCCTTACCACTCTTCCACCAAGGAACTAATACACAGAAGTTAAGGGTTTAAAAATAAAAAAAAGAATAAAAAAAAGAATAAGAAGCCTTAGGAGCAATCAATCAATAACTAATTAATGAACATTTATTAAGCACCTACTATGTGCCAGGCACTAGGCTAAGTAGCAGAAGAAAGACTCAGCAAATGATTGCATCCCAGCAGCTGATAACAATTGTAGTTTTATAATTAAGCAAATAGTAGCTTCAGGATAATCGGACATCAACTTGAAATTGAGTGGCAATGAGAAAGCTAATGGTGAGAATTCATCTTCAAAAATGGAATGGTGAGATGAATTCTAGAAGTAGAAAAGTATGAGTGTTCAGATAGGTTTAATAGCAAGAGCATGAGTCTTATGAAAGTATTTGTTTTCCCACTGGTGGCAAGGGAATTTGTAAAGGGGGATTTACTCTTGTCATTTACTTTTCTATTCTCTCTTTAATTAAAGCTTTGCTGATTGATTTATGGATCCACGACTATTGATAATGTCTCGGATAGGGGCTTGAATTGTGTTTGAATAACTATCATTACCAAAATCATGTATGCTGAATCTGTTATAGTCAGGAACCCAAGTCGCCTAAGACTAGTATTAGATGGAAATCCAGCATAGAGAATCCAGAACTACACCTAATAATGAAATATTTTTTGAGTTGAATGCCTTCTAAAGACAGCCAATCCCTACCATCAAAATGTTCCTCCAAGGTGGTAAAATAGATGACATAAGAATAGCTTAGGTTCACATATTCCCATATAATCCATTGCGCTAGCTTCAGTTTGGCAAGAGCTCTGGAATCTATAGGGTGATATCAGAGGAGAGAGGGGAGTATATAGAAGGAGTGTTATGAAGGATAAAATTGACAAGATTTGTCAACAGATTGAATATGGGGAGTGAAACAGAGTGAGGATTTTAGAAGGACCCAGATGTTGGGAGGAGAATGGTATCCTTTGTAGGACTACTATAAGGGAACTGAGGGAATTAGGACAGCAAGTAGCTAATTGTCGAAATTGAGTGAATCCTACTGATTCCACCTTGGGACTTAATTTGGGAGCTAGTTTAATTCTTTTTCTATTTAATTATGGGACTAGTCCAAATTCTGCCTTGTCAGAGAAGTTTACTCAATTGTGGGAAGTGGGAGAAAATCTTATTGCATTGTGTGAACCTAGCCCTATGTGGCTGGGAAACTGGACCTGCTGTAAACCTGCTGTCCTAGGTTACATTGACCAGAAATGCAATCAGATCCTAAGATTGATGTAAAGAGTTTTCTCCTAAATGTACATCTCAAGTAACCCATATGTCTTATCTGAAAAATGGTCCTGAACTAATCAGTTATTGTTTCCATGTTCCTTTGATTGTTTACAGATATGTGGGAGGAGTGGGACACCCCTTTTCCTGAATTCAAGGAATTGCACCTGTTCACGCTCCCCCTCACAAGTTGGAAAATCTCTAATCTTTCATCCATAAAAATCAGACTAATGTATTGTTTCTTTTTAATTAATTGGTCTTATTTGATTGTTTTTGCTATATAAAAAGTTGGTTTTCCCCTGTGTTCAGGGTCCAGCCCTTAGGCATTTGGCATGCATTGCTTAATAAAGTGATATGCTCAAAAGATCAAACCTTTGTTTTCTCAATTCCTCATTTCGTCTTTTGCTCATTACACCAGGAGGTTACAAAGAAGGAAAGCTTTTTAGGGGAAATAAAATGAATTCAATTTTAGACATATTGAGTTTAAGATGTCTACTGGATATTATGTCTGACATATCCAATAAGCAGTTAGAGATGAGAGACTGGAGGTTAGGAAGGAAGTTGGGGCGGCTAGAAAATAGATTTGAGAATCATCAGCAGAGAGATGAAATTGAATCTGTGACTGTTGATGAGATCACCAAGAACATAGAGATGGAGAGAGGAGGGTCCAAGAAAGAGCCCTGAGGGACACCCAGGGTTAGCAGGCAATGACCTCTGGATAAAGATAAAGATCCAACAAAAGAAACTGAGAAGTAGTGAGTTAAGAGGAGAACCAAGAAAGTGTCACAAAAACCAAGAGAGAAAAGAATGGCAAGGAGAAAAAGATGATTGATAGTGTCAATATAGAAAAGTTTAAAAAATGAGGAATGAGAAAAGGTCATTAGACTTGACAAGTAGAAAGTTAGTAACTCAAAAGAGAGTAGTTTCATTTGGAACTTAATGTTAAATAAGGGATGGGAAGGAAATAAGGCTCTGTCCTATGTATTTACAAATATCCTCTCATTTGATTCTCACAAACAATCCCTGGAGGTAGGTAAGTTTTGCTATTATCTCTGTTTTACAGTTGAGTAAATCTGGGGCAGACAGAGATTAAGTGACTTGCTCAGGTTTACATAGCTGGTAAATGTAAATGCAGGATTTGATCTCAAGTCTTCCTGACTCTAGTTCCAGCACTCTATTTACTGTGCCACTTAGCTGCCAATTATAATGCCAATTATAATGAAATACACACTTGGATACAGACAAAACAATAATAGCTCATCCAGTAACTGTCCTAGGGAACATCTAGGTGATTCAGCCCAGAGAATGCTGGAACTAGAATTGGGAAGACCTGAGTCCAAATACAGTCTCAGATATTTCCTATTATATGACCTTGGGCAAGTCACTTAACTCTGCCTCATTTCCTCATCTGTAAAATGAGCTGAAGAAGGAAATGGTAGATCACTTGAAGTAACTTTACCAAGAAAACCACAAAACAAGTCACAAAGAGTAGGCCATGGCTGAAATGACTCAACAATGACAGTTCCCTTTAAATCTCCTTCAGAATTCTATGAATACATATTTACATATAATTATGTATGGATATTTTTAGCCCTTGCCTTCTGTCTTAGAATCAGGTCTGTACATTGGTTCCAAGGAAGAAGAGCAGTGAGGGCTAGATAATGGGGATTAAGTGACTTGCTCAGGATCACAGAGCTAGGAAGTGTCTAGGGCCATATTTGATCCCAAGAACTCCAATCTCCAGGGCTGGTGATCTATCCACTGAGCCACCTAGCTGCTCCCTGTATGTTTCTAAAAATTATTTTTATTATATGGTTGTAACCAAAGTGAATCAGTTCTGACTTCCTCATTGTATAGATTCTTAGAAAAGTTACTAGGACCATTGAGTCATTGGAATATAGATGTAAAGCTTCAAGAAACATCAGAGGCCATCTCAGACAGCATATTTCTTTATATCAATGAGGCAACTGGGATACAGGGAGTTTAGGCGACTTGCCTTAGGTCATAGAGGGAATAAGCCTCAGAAGTAGGATTTGAATCCAGGTCCTCTGACTCCAGATTCAGCATTCTTTCCACACTTCCACATATACTCTTACTATTGTTCTCATTCTACATATTTAATTTTCCAGTCTTTAATAGAAGTCTTTCCATTTTTATTTCTTTTTCTTGTATTTTTCATCCTCAGTGATAATACCCAGGTCCTCCTCCATTTGAGGCCAGCTCTTTATCCATTTCATTACTAATCCCACCTCCAGACTGTAGGACCCAAGGCAGGTCACTAAACCTTTCAGTGATCCAGATAATGCTCTGAGATGATCAGTTACAGAGAAGATGCCAAAATGTAATGGTAGAGAGTTTCTTCCTCCTCTGAACGTTCTCTTTGTCAATGAAATCAGAGAGTTAGTATCTATCCCTAAGGATAGTAATAGTATTCCATTATGTTGAAATATAGTTCACATCCAATATAATTCAGATCACACTTATCAAGCAGCTATTTGTAAAGAGCATTGTGCTTGGTTGGTTGTTGTTCTTTATACTTGAAGAGGACCAAAATGACACTATATGATGTCTTCTGATTTCCATGTAAATTGGATTTAAGAGGCACAGTTGTCCAAAGCTGTCTGCCTCTGTCTCTTTCAAAGTCACCCAAGTTCAGTGAATGGCAAGACTACTTATCAAGATGATCAAGGTGATGGTTCAGGAAGCAGTGGATGAACTTTGACTTCTTTGATGTCTAACCAGACTCTAAAGTGCCCCCAACACCTGCTTCAGCCATCTTCATAACCATTGAAATAAACTATTCTCATCTACCAATTCCACAGAAGTCTTTAGATGCTTAGGGTACACATCTGCCTACACGACCAAGTGGTTTGAGGTCAGCCAGTTACCCTCAATATCATTTAGCCTGCATGCTGAGAAGGTTTACCAGGGTGTGGTTACTGTACATGCTACAACTTCTTGAAGTCACAGGTGAGAGCTAAGTGGCAACTGAACACCAAAGGAGGAAAGAAGCCCTGAAAAGGGTTCAATAAGCCCTCATACCAGAGGTACTTCAGTCTTCCCTGAATACCCTGTACACAAAACATTATACTAAGAGCAAGGGGAGATACAAAATTTATGTAAAATACAATGATTGCCCTTAAAAATAGTGCAGTTGGAGGATCAAACTCTAAAGCAGATAACCACTTCAGAATAGTACATAACAGGTCTGTGTTAGTGAACCTATGGCATGAGTGCCAGAGGGAGCTGCTCCCTTCTCCTTCTCCGTGTGCACCTGAGGACATATCTCCCATCACCTATCCCTCTACCCAGCACCCTAACTGGAACACTTCCTTCTTCCCCTGTCTGGGATAAGACTGAGGAGAGGGGGGCTCACATGTGATGTGAAGGTTGTAATTTGGGCACTCAGTCTCTAAAAGGTTCACCATCATTGTAATAGATCAATTACAAAGTCATAAAATAAAGCTATGTGAAGACTGAATGGAAATGTCATTACCAACCCAAGTAATGAGAGGAGATTCAGGATGTATGTGTCATTTGAGTTGAACTTTAAGGATGGATAGAAAATCAGCCAGCAACTATAAGGATGGAGGGCATTCCAAGTATAGGGATAAGCTTAAGCAAAGACAGAGATGGAAGAACACAGCACATATTTGATGAAATATTGTTGAACAGCAGGGGTATAGAGCCCATGAATGGAAGAAATATGAGTTAAAATTGGAGAGGTAGACTGTACAGAAGATTGTACAGAACCTTGAATGCTAAGCAGAGGAGTTTGAATTTTTCTTGGTAGAGAACAGGGGACCAATGCATTTTGAATACAGTATGTCATGACCAGGTCTCTGTTTAGGCAGGTAGATATCATGGTGGATAAAATGCTGGTCCAGGAGTGAGTAAGATCTGAATTCAGAGACTAAACTTGGGGTTGTCAAGGTAGAAAGAGAGAAAAGGAGATGTATGACCAGTTGATGAGGTGGAATAGACAAAATCTGATAATTGAATAGTCATAAAAGGGAGAGAAAAGAGTTAAAGACAACATCAAGATCATGACTCAATAAATGGTGATGCCATAAACAAAACTGGTAAAGTCAGGAGGAATAGCTGGATTAGGAGGAAAGATAATGAACTTGGTTTTGGACAGGTTGAGTCTGAGGTAGGGGTGGAACAGTCCAGGGGAGCTTTCCCTTACAGACAGTTGAAAATGCATGCCTGAAGCTCAAATACCCTAATGTGTTTAGCCATTATCAAATTGTCAGAGATTTAGATTGCTTCCAGTTTTCTCTCCATTACAAATAAGGTAGCAATAAACATTTCTATAATAGATAGTTCTTTTCTTCTTTTCAATTACTTCTTTAGGAGTCTATTACCAATAATGGGATTACAGGGTCAAAAGATAAGATCCATTTTATGATTCTTGTCATGTAACTGACAGATTGTCCTGTCCCACCTGGCACAATCCAGGGGCCAGGTGTGTGTTGAGAGAGGGGCCCAGCATGCTCTAGGGCTAGAATTATCCTTCAGGGGCTGGTGTTAAGAAGTCCAAAGGGAAACCCAAGATCTCATTACCAGATAAGCAAACAGTCCATAAACAGTCCCCTGACAAGATCATAGACTTATCAGTATACTAGCAAAGGTGTCATAAATCTGATTAGGCAAATCAGGTGTGGGAAGAAAGGAACTCAAGGTGTATCAGGGAAAAGGAGCAGAGAGCCTTTCCAGGAAGGCAGAGGTGTGGACCAGATCAGAAACAAGGATATGGGCATAAGAAAGAGACACTATAGCAGAAATGACAGGCCAAGACAGCACTTTGAATGTCTCATCTGTAAAAGTCCCGTATGGCCCAGTTGGTCCTGTCCATAGCCATACAGATACAGGTATTTCCATTGGAAAATACTCTCAGAGATCAGGAGCTATTGGTAACTGAAGCTTATTCAGACCAACAAGAAAGGTGGATGCAGGTTGCCAAAGAATCACACGAACATATATTTAGAACTGGAAAGGACCTCTGAGGTCATCTAGTAAATCTAACTTTACCCACGGGGAAAACTGATTTCCAAAGGAACTTTTCCAAGGACACTTAATTAGTAACAGAGCCAGAATTCAAACCCAGACCAACTGACTCTAAATCAATCAATTATCCACCCAATTGATAAGCATTAATTACTTGCCTTCTGTGGGCTGTATGGATGCAAATATAAAGAAAGAAACAACCCTAGTTGTGTGAGGCAATCACATTCTGAATCCAGGACTCAAGGATGTGACATACTCACCTTGATAAAGGAGTCAAATTGCAACCAATCTCAAACATGTTTGGATACTGGGTTTCTTGATCTACTGCCTAATGTTTGATCATAGTTTGCTGGCCCCTTGGAACCAGAGCCCTTGTACTGGTGACCTGTTCAAATACCATGATTATTTGCTGCTCCTGGGCCCTGTTGTTTCGTGATTGTTAGCTGACCCTTTTGTACTCAGTGACCCATTTCTTGCATCTGGACCCTCACTAACAGAAGTATAACAGCCACAAGACTATCCCACATGAGCCATGTAACCCAGTGATCTTTAGCATGGAAGTTTCTCAGTGGCAGATTTCAGCTTAATTTTTTTCCCCAATTAAAAAGAATTTATTTTTTCTCCTCCCTACTTCCCCACCATGTTGGTGGTTGTGGTGATGAAAAAGAAAAACAAAACCTTTGTAAGAAATAAGCATAGCCAAGCAAAATAAATCCCTACATTGGCCACATCCAAAAACGTGTTTCATTCTGCCTCTTAAATCCATCACCTCTGTCAGGATTGGGTCACATGTTTTAATGAAAGCTAAATATAAATCATGTATGATAAATATGAGCAAGAGAGAAGCCTTTCTGCCTCACCCCTCCAAAAAAGTTAGAACACTCTTAGGTTTCCCCCTTTACTAGAGACCTTTAAACAAAAGCTCAGTGCATTGTTATAGTTCATAAAAAATGAGATTTTATTTAGTATTTTTTAACTCAAACACTCAAATAGTATTTTTTATCTCTAACTCATTGTCTACATAATTGGCAAAATAATCAGTATAAGGTATAAGTCTGATCATGTCACTTTTACTCAAAAGCCTTTAATGACTCCCTAATTTTTCTAGGATAAAAAAAATGTTCTTCAACTTGTGTTTTAAAGTTCTTCACAATCTTATTCCAAGCTCCCTTTTAAATTTCATATGGTCTATGGTCTATCCAAACATTACATAAACTGTACATTCTGTCTCCTACCTTCTCAAATTCGCATTTACACTTCTCCCATAAGTGAGATTTAAACAAATAATTGGAACAAGGTAAACTGGTAGCCGAAGAACCCAAGGTAAGTATATGTTAAAGGCTGGTTCCAAATCTAACTCCTTATTCATTGCAGGGGCTTCACCCTGTTTTATGAAGCTAAATCCTATAAGCAAAATGATTTCAGAAAAAACTGTTAAGATTTGCAGGAACTGATGCAGAGTGATATAAGTAGAACTGGGAGAACATTGCATATAGTAACAGCAATATTGTATGATGATTATTTGTGAAAACTTGGCTATACTCAACAAAGCAATGATCTGGGACAATCTTGAAAGACTTATGAGGAAATCCTATTCTTCTCCAGAGAAAGAACTATTGGAGTTGTCTTTCATATCAGCATATTTGTGGTTTATTTTGGGGTTTTGGTTATGTGTGAGTGTTCTCTTACAACAGTGACCAAAATGGAAGTATGTTTTGCAAGACAAGAAAAATTAAATTAAATTAAAAAAGAAACTAAATCCTAACAAAAATAAATTTAGACTAGGAAAATTAGAGTGCAAAAATAGCTAGAGCACTGGACCCAAAGTCAGGAAGACTGATTTCAAATCCAGCCTCAGACATTTACTTTACGTGTAACCCTGGCAAGTCATTCAGGCACTGTAAGTCTCAATTCCTTTGTCTGTAATAAGGGTTAACAATAGCACCTATTTCACAGGATTGTTGTGAGAATCAAATGAAATAATACATGTAAAGCACTTTGCAAATTTTAAAGGTTATATGAATGCTAATTGTTATTGTTATTGTTAAATTTCTATAAAAATACTCATTGATGAAAGCAACAATTTGCTTTAAGAAATACTTAGAGAATTGACAACATTAAGTTACTAACATCTAAATCAACATCTCTTATTGTTACCATTTAGAATTTTTAGGATAGGTTATACTCGATGGGAAATCTTCCAGGTCAGGTTTTGGATTGTTTTGGACCAGATACCAGAGAGAATCACCAAGATGGGACAAGTGATCAAAAAGGTCCCAAGATAGAAAGGCAAAATGTCTATGTAGAGAATATAGCAGCAATCAATTGATGAAAATCTAGGTGTCAGAAGTTGATATCAAGGAGGACCAAGAGGGTTATTGGCAAACTGGAAGGTAGTTACTTCATTTAATCTCACTCACTTACTTACAAAGTGAAGTAGCATGCTCAAAGTCATACAATAAGTGGCAGAGGTCAAAAGATTTGAACCCAGGCCCATTGAGACTGAATCTAATACTCTTTCCACTATACCACAATGTTTCTGCTGAAGGGTGTCAAGAGATGTCCATATTAACTATGCCCAAAGGGCGCTAAAAGAATGCTTACCCTTTGATCCAGCCATACCACTGCTGGATTTATATACCCCAAAGAGATCATAAGAAAAAAGACTTGCACAACAATATTTATAGCCATACTCTTTGTGGTGGCAAAAAATTGGAAAATGAGGGTATGAACTTTAATTTGGAAATGGCTGAACAAATTGTGTTATCTGTTGGTGATAGAATACTATTGTGCTCAAAGGAATAATGAACTGGAGGAATTCCATGTGAACTGGAACGACCTCCAGGAGTTGATGCAGAGTGAAATGAGCAGAACCAGGAGGACGTTACCCACAGAGACTGATATACTGTGGTACAATTGAATGTAATGGACTTCTCTACTAGCAGCAATGCAAATCCAGGACAATTTTGAGGGACTTATGAGAAAGAACACTTTCCACATCCAGAGAAAGAATTGTGGGAGTAGAAACACAGAAGAAAAACAACTGCTTGATCACATGAGCTGATGGAGATATGATTGGGGATATTGACTCTAAATGATCATCCTAGTGCAAATGTCAATAATATGGAAATAAGTCTTGATTAATGACACACATAAAACCCAGTGGAATTGTGCATCAGGAGGGGCTTGTGGGGAAGGGGAGGGAAAGAATATGAATCTTGTAACCATGGAAAAATATTCAAAATTAATTAATTAATTAAAAGTTAAAATATAATAAATAAAAAATAAAAAAAGAGTTGTCCATTTTAGCAGAGTAGTTTGGTGATAAGTACATATTCAGATAAATTCTGATGTTGAATACAGGGGAAGATGCAGGCCAGAAATAGGCAGTATAAGAGCAAGGAACCAAGAATGGAGGAAACGAAATACGAGAGTCTCAAAGCAGAGACTTAACTACAGGTAAATAAGATTCAAGGACATTTTATTGAGAATGAGTTATGAAGTAGGGAATTTAGTCCACATGAACAAAGCAAGAGTCCAGCTTCCAGAAATGGGATTCAAACATGGCATGAATGGCAGCAAAGGCAATAATGGTGAGCCAACTGAATGACAGGTCTGGATCCTTAACACTCCCTTGTGTAGGAATATGTTAGTTTCGGGACATAATCATAACTAGAACATGGTAACTGGGATATTTTCCCCAAATGCCAAAGTTAGAGGCACTGAATTTAGAGGATTATGGTTCTACTCGTGTATCTTTAGTAGCATAGAAATGATAGAGCTTAACACCTGGTTAGCAGAATAGTTAGTCAAATAATTAGCAGAATAACCCTATTTCTCTTTCCATGGTCTTATGGTGGTACCACATATTCTGTATCTTTCACAGGGTATTCTTATACCCCAACCCTTATCCCCAAACTAGGATATTATTTGTACTACTTACCTGGATACAGTTTGAAGTTCTTGTTCTGCAAAAATTCCTAATTATGGCTCTGTCCAAGGGCCTCCCTTAGGCTTACACTAATGAGTGTTGTGTGCCTAAGCTGAAGAGATATGGCAGCTGGGATCTTGGCTAATGATTAGAATTGTAAATGTTTTTCACTTTAATAACCATATTTTCTATTTCTGCTCTTTCCTATAGATGCACTTCCATGGAGGCTTGTTTAGAAAGGAAAATAGAGCTCTTGGTCATCCTTAAAACAAGGACAGTCCAAGTTATGGTCAAATTTAGAGCATGGCTTAAGTTATGGTCAAATTTAGAGCATGGCTTCAATGATATTTATTGAAATGACAAGGTGCCTTTTAAGATAGGAATTTTACTCATCAAAAGCCTAGAAACAAATTCATGTATATCTTGGAGGAATCCTGCTGTTTCTACCTTCTATCTACTTTAAATTTTACAAAAGACAGGCAAGTAACAAGATGAAGTTAGGTTTATAGAAAAAAATAGTGAGGAGTTGATTTTCCCCAAAGCTTTCAAACTCATGAAGGAATAGAAATGGAGAAAGAAAAGGAAATTCAGCTACCTTTTTAAATGGCTTTCTGAACCCTGAAGAGAACAAGGGAATTGTGGCTGAAAAATCAATACTGTCTCATTGCTTCTGTCATTGGCCCCATTCTTTCAGAAATGTTATCTTACTTTGTAAATCTTTAACTTGCCTTTAATGTGGCAACAAGCTTGGGAGTTTTGCAAAGGTTCTCAGATAACTAGTATGGGATCCATCTCACTTGGTTGTAAATGATGAAGAAGAGTCACAAATAGGGCTTCAGAAAATGAAAGTCTTTCATTTTATTAGATGGGCCTGGAATTGGGGTCTTGTTTATCCCTTCCCATTTATACAACTGCTGGATATTTGCAACAGGCTTCACAGTTGCTTTTATTAGCTCTTTTCCTCAGGAACTCCATGAGACAAGTTCTTATGGCCTGCTTCTTAGGAGTGGCTTTTGGGGAGCAGAGGAATGAGGTGACCTTTTCAGAGTTCCACAAGTGAGTGCAGCAGCTGTAGGTTTAAGTTGAAAATTTTAGCCCTTGAATCTCTAATTCTTATTAATCCTTGAGTCACACTTCTTCTCATTCCATACCATCCTCAAACTTGGCTTATAATCTACTTGCTTTCATGAGTCCTGAGATTTGTTCCAACATTCACCCCCCTCTCCTTTTTCTTTCTTCTTCTTCAAGCGTTGGCCCCTTTCTTCTCTTCTTTTCTCCTTTCCCAAATTCCTCCTGAGCTTAGAGAAAGGTAAATTTGCTAATATTTATTGCAAATTGGTTTGCTGCCTCCACAGCATATTCAATTCCACCTGCAATCTGTAACCCTGCATCAAAGATTCAGACTAGCCACTCGACAAGATTTCATTGTTTTGTTTTGGACAGCTCTTTAATACTTTGATCCATAATCTACCCATCTTTTTGTGACCTACATGCTTTTTTATTTTTTTTTTTTTTGGCTTTCCCAAGGACCCTTTCTCAAGGGTAGGGAGAAAAAGAAGAAAATTATTTTTTTTTGGTGGGGGAGCCAGGATCATAGAATTTTCTCTCACCCACCATGATCTAAGATGGGCCTTAGCAACATGCTGAAACAAAAAGTACAACTCAGTTTTTCACTCAGGCATTCCTCACCATGAATCTGTGAATCCTACAGCCTAGCCATTCTCCACTCTCTCTCACAAGCCTCATTTGGCTGGTGTACAGCAGATGCAAGAGAGGAATGTCCCTCCTTTATTAAACCTTCCTAGCTTTGTTTCACTGCTGAGACGGTACAATGCCAGGCTCCCAAGGTAGACTGATCCCTATCTCCCTTTCCTAGCAGAGACAGGCAATTTGCTTGGCATTCGTTATGAATCAGTTGAGATATAAATATGCCTATTTGTTTATGTTTTTTTCTTTGCCTTGTCTAGGAGAGTCAAAGCTGTTGCTATCATTCCAGCATGCTTTATGAAGAGATCAGCAGATTATCAGTACCGAGAGAGTGTGCATCAAACAAATAACTGTCTTTATGAAATCAGAAGGATGTAGCTCTTATTCACTTTCCAGTATAAGCATGAGATATACAGTCCTACACGTTTCTGATGATCACCTAGGACATTTTAGTGTGTTGTTGTTCAGTCTTACTTTTAGGTTAAGTGACTTGCCCAAGATCACACAGCTGGGAAGTGTCTAAGGCTGCATTTGAACTCAAATCTTTTTGACTCCAGGCCTAGTATCCAACCACTGACCCACAGTTGCCTCTTATAGTTTAGTGCACCTGGAAAGAAAGGTAGCAATGATGGAAAGAACTTTCAACAGAGTGGGAAGACCTAGGTTAGTCTCAGTTCTGATGCCTACTAAATGCAAAACTCAGGCAAGTCATTTAATCACTGTGATTCTCACTTTCCTTATCTGCAAAATGGGGACAAGTTCTTGTATTTCCTCTTTCACAAGGTTTTTATGAAATAGAAAGATATTTCTAAATTGTTCTATAACCATAGATCTCTACATAAAATGATCTCTTCATACAAAGTAGTGCTGCAATTTTCACACAGTACTTGATTAATAAAATTTGAGCCTTACAACAATGCCCTGAAGTAAATTCAATATATTTCCATTTTGCAGATGGACTAACTGAAGCTCAGAGAGATTAAAGAGTTTGCCGATGGTGTTATAAAGCTATCTCAGAATGGAAGAGTTAGGAAAGAAGGCAGAAGGAGATGATAGTTTGTTGCTGATAAGGAGTACTACCTTTTCCTCTAAGAGTGGAACAAAGGAAGAGAGCATAAAGGATGATGGTAAGGAGACTCACGTGTAAAAATGAGGAGAAAAGAGCATTTGATAAAAGACCTCAGCATTTTAAGCAAAGTATAAAGCCAGTCTTTTCCTGTGAGTGATGGAGAAATGTAATGTAAGTATATACTTAAGGAGAATAGGGGTGATTTGGAAAAGATGCTGTGAGGAATTCAATGAAGAATCAATCCAAGAAGATTAAATGGATTGGTGTGGTACAGTGAAGACCAAGCTAAGATTAAATAGATAATTTGTAATAGACTTACTCAACAGGGCAGCTAGGTGGTTTGGTAGATAGAGTGCTAGACTTGGAGTCAAGAAGATCCATCTTCCAGAGTTTAAATCTGGTCTCGGACATTTACTAGCCATGTGACCCTAGGCAAGTCACTTTGCCTCAGATTCCTTATTTGTAAAATGAGCTGGAGAAGGAAGTGGCAGACCATTCCAGTAGCTTTTCAAGAAAAATCCAAATTGTGTCTTGAAGAGTTGGGCATGACTGAAACAACTAAACAAACAGTTGACAAAGCTGCATGACTTCCTCTACCAGTGTTAAAAAAGATGGGATTTAGAAGGCGAAGTAGAGTAAGGTAGGAGCCTTCTAGAGTTGGAATTTGAAGGGGAAGAAATAATGGACAGCATTACATTTAAATTAGTTAAGTCAGTAGTCAAGATTTTGGAAGGAAATAAATGAAAACAGATCAAGGGTGATTCACAGGAAAAGGAGAGAGGAAAGGAGTAACTGGAAATTATGTGTAGGTGAAAATGGGTTTCAGAGGTGGTTAGGTACAGGGAGAAGTGGGAAGATAGGAAGCTATACTCAGAAAGAGGAATATCTGAGTTCTGTTTGTTAGATGTGGAACACTTACGGTTGATGATGAAATTAAGGTTATAACTGTTCCTGCATATGGTATAAGTACTTTGAAGACAAAGATCATAGGACTTCAGGAGGCTGATGGACTGGAAATCAAAAGACTACGGGAGGACATAAGTGGGGTATGGTATTTTGAAGTCCCTACAAAAATTGCCACCAGGATTGGGAAGATATGTCTGTCTGTCTGTCTGTCTGTCTGTCTGTCTGTCTCTCTTTCTCTCTCTCTCTCTCCCCACTCCCACCCCTTTGACCTAGAGAAGAGAGTAATTCAAAAGAAGAAAAGTTGATTAATGAACAAGGTCTGAGAATGGCAAAAACCAAGGAGCATACCTGCTCCTGGCTTGTGTGAAGAACATGACAAAAGGTAAAACTGGCACCAGTGAAGATTGATAGAGAGGAAATGTTTTCTACTGGGAGCTAGTTTTTTCCTGATTTCGATGAGATGGAAAGAAAAAGGTTAAAACAAATGTCAGTATATTAGTAGTAGAATGACCATTCCACAGGGCACAAAGGAACAGAAAAGCCAATTGATGAAGTACAGTCAGGCCAGAAATCATAAAAAATTCATATGGAATTTTTCTGAACCAATATATTGCTCAGCCATTCTGAAATATATCCCTGCAGAGTATGACCAAATATAGTTTGTCCTTTATGTTTTTATCCAGCTCAAGCTATCTGTTCCCAACTCTCTCCATTCCCCTTTCTTCATAAATTTCTTAAATGATCACCTTCACTTCCTTACCACTTATGCAGGGGTTCAGATTTTTGTTTCCACTATTTTTTAACCCTTAACTTCCGTCTTGGAGTCAATATTTTGTATTGGCTCCAAGGCAGAAGAATGGTAAGGGTAGGCAATGGAGATCAAGTGACTTGCCCAGGGTCACACAGCTGGGAAGTGTCTGAGGCCAGATTTGAACCTAGGACCTCCCATCTCTAGGCCTGGTTCTCAATCCACTGAGCTACCCAGCTGCCCCCTCTGTTTCCACTATTAAGGAGACAAGGTGGTAGTGAATAGGACAACGGTCCTGGTGACAGAGGACTTAGGTTCAAATTTCATACCTGACTATTATCTCTCAAGCAACCTTGGGCAAGTAATTTAAATTTCTTGAGTTTCCTCATCTATAAAATGAGCAGGTTAGAGTAAATGGTGTTGGAGGTACCCTCCCTTCACGATCTATCCATCCATCTATCTATCTATCTATCTATCTATCTATCTATCTATCTATCTATCTATCTATCTATCTATCTATCTATCTATCTATTGATGTGTCTAGAGATCTGTCTCTCTATATAAAATCTCATTCTACTTGAATGACTTTAAAGATACTCCAAATTTTCTATTTACCATATCTAATTATCTTTCCAAATCTTCTATCCTGCCTCTCTTCTGTATTTTTGAACCTATCGAGCACTCTTTTCTTGATATTTTCTTTTCTTTCATTTTAGTGGCACTCTATGTATTTTGGTTTTCATGCTGAGTCCCTGGCGACTTCTTTTTTCTTTCCAGTATTCCTTTTACCTCACCCCTTTCCAAAATGTGTACAATTGCTCTTTCCCCCCATTTTCCCACTCCTATTTTATCTGTATTTCCCCCTTTGTATCATTCAACTCCATACCTGCAGTGATAACCACTATATGGATGACTCTCAAACCTAGTCTCCAACCCCAACTTCTGGTCCCATATTTCCAGCTGCCTGATGAACATATTCACCTCACTGTCCAATCAGTATTCATACTGTACATGTCTAACATCTTTCCCTACTGAAAGTTACTCTGTTTCCTTACTTCCTTATTTCTATTTATGTTACCATGAATTCTTCCTATTAATGAGGCTCAGAAATCTGAGAGTTGTAATTAATTTTTTTCATTCTTAAAAAAAGATATGTACAACCAGTTGATAAGTGCCAAAAGTGAAACCTGAACTCAGCTGACTTTGAGTTCATACTTCTATCCACTAAGTGACTATACTATCCCCCAAATTGCCCCTTATATATGTACCAGTTTTATATCCATGTTATCTTCTGTGTCCATCCCATCCCCTTCTCCCACAGTTACCATCACAAGAGTTCTGGTGCAAATGACTATTCATCTTCACTAGTGTGATAGTATCCTAATAATGTAGTACTATGTCATTTAAAAACCTCAAGGTAGATGCCCACTGCTGTGAGGAAAATTGCCCCAGCTACTTAATTGGCCCTGAAGACCTTTCCAAATCTGGCTTCCATATACCTTTTAGCTAGTTTCCCCCTCTTTGTTCTAGAGAGAAAAAAGTACTTTCTATTCTCCAATCTCATCTTGATCGAATTTCCATTGTCCTTGCTTTTACTTACAGCATTCAGAGTAACTGGAGTAGGTCTCCCTCTTCACCTATTGAAATCCTTCTCACCCTTCAAGGTTCTCTGTTCAGATGTTCAATCAGAGGTTCACGTGTTTCCTTAATTCCAATTCAAAGGTAAGCTCTCTTGCTTCAAAAGCCACATGATTTTGTACCTCACCAACATACTTATATGTTATCGTGTATTATAATTGTTTCTGCTCTCGTATTATCTCTCTGGTTAGATTTTAAGCTCCTTGAGGTCATTTAGACTTGTGTCCTTGGCAACTAGCAGAATCCTTTGCACATAGCTGGCACTTAGACATGTTTATTGTAGTTATTCTTGGTTCATTGCCTGCTGTGTGTAGAGATCAGTAAGATCAGTATTTGGTGCTATGGGCAAGGAAAAGGAAAACACAATTTCTATCCCCTGAAGGCTCATTTTATCACAGGTTAGTCACACACAATCTAGCCTGAAAGTTAGATGGGAACCTGAACAACTTAAGGGCATAGGCACACATGCACACAAATACACATACACATACACATTCATTGTGGGAAGTACAGTTTGACACCGATTGCTCAGGAATGAACAACATGTTTAATGGCTCCAAAGTGTCAACATATGGTTAAGTTAGTAGCAAATGTCAAAGAACCATGAACTTGGAATGGGCTAGTTGATGTGGATACTGCCTTCTATGCTCACAATAAGAGGGGAAAAGTTTGAAAAGTCTGAACTCTACTATTGACTCTGAAGCACATTTTACTATTTAGCCATTTTATAAGATGGGAAGTTGATAGAGGGAAATTTAGGGAACCTTTATTTAGTTTAGAATTCTTTGTTTAGAATGCCTGGTTCATTTTTCTACCTGGGTGACTAGCTAGTGGAAATGGATTTACATTCCAATGCTTCCTTCTCAATGCTAGGACATTCAGTCACTTTTTGGGACAGAATATATAAAAATATCTAAATCTATTCTTCCCTGACAGCCTCATCTGGACATATTCCAGAACATCTGTAGAGAATGTGTTGCAATAGAAAACTTTGACCAGCTCTACTATCCCAATGCCTGTGAGTGAGTTTAAACACTAAAGCTTGCCAGCATTGTATTTTAGTAGGAAAAAAAATTAGAGAAGTTTTAACTATTAAACATCTATAGAAAAATAATCAATAAACCATTTATTCTGTCTTCATTCATGACTACATTTATAGAAGTAGGAATCCTATGTCAGTGTAGATTTGAATCCCAGTCTTGCCTTTATCACCTTTGGAAAGCATCTTGGATATTTTGGACATTAGTTTTTTCAACTGTAAAATGAGAGAGTTAAATTAGAGGAACTTAAAATTCCTTCTTGCTAGTTAAATAACTTACATAGGAAATATATATCCAAGAGATCCATTAGTATATCATGGCTCCTCTTGAATTGTCATACATTTTGTTTTTTGGTAATCTTACTTTCAAATTTTTTCTGGAAGAAAGAGACTTTTCTATGGTAAAGAAAAATGAACATTTCTGTCATATACTTTTAAAAAGTCTATTCCTTTTATTATTTTTCAATTACACATAGAAACAATTTTTGAAATTGTTCTCTGATATTTTGTGATGCAAATTCTCTACTTCCTCCCTCCTTGAGATAGTAAACAATCTGATATGGGTTTTACCAGTGCTGTCATGCAATATATATTTCCATATTTCCCATGTTGTGAAAGAAGACATATATTGCACATACAAGAAAAAACTCATGAAGGAAATAAAGTGGAAAATGGGATGACTCAATTTGCATCCAGACTCTGAAGTTCCTTCTATGTCACATACTTGACTACCTAAAGTCTTGTTATTTTCTACCTGACAGAGAACTACTTTCCTTGGAAATGTCTTTTCAACAAGAATGCAGAATTGGGCAATGACCAATGATATAGCTATCCTGATTGTTTAGACAGAATAGTTCACAAAATTTCCTCCTCTAAGAAGTTACCACTTTCCCTTGTGCAATTCTGAGGCTTCCAATATGATCTCGGTATCCAACGAAAACAGAAAATTAGAGACTAAATCAAATTAGCAGTTGCCAAGAAGACCTGGGAAAATGTATCATTAGCACTGGACAATGTCAAATCATTCAATGGCCATGGTTGCTGAGAGGAAGTATAGAAGGTCATGTATCACAGGTGCTAGGCAGTTACATTTCATTGAATGTTCTGGGCTTGGTTTGAACATTCTCCAGATACTCAGCTGAGTTCCTATTAATAGCTTTGCATTGAATTGTAAATGACATGTATGATATACAATGCTTGATAATGTCAGCTCAATTGAACAAGATTTCCTTTCAGAGTTTTTAACTCTTTGGAACATCCAGAAAACCTTCTTCCTCCTGTCATAAAAAGACTACCTAATGCCATTTGCCAAAAGATTTACATGTTTCTAAGATCATATGATACTCTCTTCCGTATGATATATAAGTAGAACTTCCAGATTAAACCCAGGCTTTAGACATGACTCCCTTTAGATGTGCTTAGGTCAAATGTTTTCCAACTTAACAGATAATACAATGTACAATGAGAAGTAACACTGGTCTTACATATTTCACCATAAATACCTTTTTTAGGAATAAAAAAATAGGGGGCAGCTGGGTGGCTCAGTGGATTGAGAGCCAGGCCTAGGGAAGTCCTAGGTTCAAATCTGGCATCAGACACTTCCCAGCTGTGTGACCCTGGGCAAGTCACTTAACCCCCATTACCTAGCCTTTATCATTCTTCCACCTTGGAACTAATACATAGTATTGATTTTAAGACAGAAGGTAAGGTGTTTTTGTTGTTTTTTTTAAAGGAATAAAAAAATATAGCTAGCATTTATATAATGTGTTAAAACTTTTAAAGTGCTTTATAAATATAATCTCATTTTATGCTAAGGGCTATTATTATGTGCACGAAGAAGAAGAAACTGAGCTAGACAGAGGCTAAACGACTTGTCCAAATTCACACAATTAGAAAGTGTGTCTCAGGTCAAATTCAAAATCAGGTGTTTCTGATTGTGGATTAAAGCTCTCTATCCAGATAGCTGCCTCTGAGAATAAAGCTAGTTGTGTTGTTTGTTTTTTATAGAGCTTTATGGTATGCAAAAATCCTTTAGCATATGCTATCTCATTTGAGCTAGTATAACATTCTCATAATAATCCTGTGAGATGGGTTCTATTCTTATACTCACTCTACATATGAGGAAACTGAGGTTTCTGATTTCCAGCTTAGTGTTCTTTCTACTATAATGTGCTTTATAATGGTTAGTTTATATGCTTGTTTGCTTGCTTCAGATCTGGATCTCCTGGTGCGGAAACTTCCTCCTCCACTGATGCAGACTAGCAACTACTCTATAACATAGTTTTAGATTGTTACTTGGGCTGTTATGGTTTCTACTAAGTAACTCTTTTTGTGTGTGTTTATTACTATACATTACTATTTACATTTGGTTGTAACTTAATAATCAGCTCAAAAAAGTCAGAATCATGAAAACTCTACTGATGAGTTTGTAGCAAGAGAAGAACAGAGAATTCTTAAGGGGCGACTCAATGGCCATCTTCACCTAAAAATTGGATTATTCAGTGAAAGAAGGATTAGGCTTGTTTTTGAAGCAATGGGTACAAATTATGAGAGACAAATTAAGGCTTGCTATAGGAAGAAAATAAAAATTTCCTAATGTTAGACCTACCCCCACAGTTGAACAGCTGAAGGTAGTGAGTTCCCTTATCTCATGAGCTCCTTTAAGGGGAAGCTGGTTGACCATGTATTGGGCATGTTGAAAAGAGGATCAGGCTTTAAGGTGTGACTTTTGAAGTCCCTTTGCTATTCCGAACTCCTGTGATGTTAATGAATGGCAAATGGACATTTATTTCTTTGCCCAAGATCATGTAGAAACTTTAAGACAAATATGAAAATACTGGAGAACTCCACATTTTTGCCCTGTAACCTACAGCACTATGAGGAAACAGCCCTAACCCTGCATGCATCTCATTCTTCTCGAATGCTCTTTCCTCAGGGTTTTCTGTCTAACCTCTGCACACACAGGGCCACTGAAAGATAACAAACATTATGCCTGTTTTCTCCTTTCAGTCAGATGGATCCTTCAGAGAGTCTAAACACTGCCTTTTTGTTTTATTGGGAGAACAAAACCGCGTTTGATGATCAAATGATAGTTTTAACGGATTGAAGAGTTATTTCCGTTAAAGGATGGCTACAATGTGAGCTAGGGCTGTTTAAATAACCTTGTTTCCCTCTTACCTTGTATCAGAGGGTTAGAATTCTAATGTAGCATATTCATGCTCCAACCTGATCATATCCCTGAGCTAAGATTCTGAGTGGCATCAATCCATGGCATCTGAGGGCCTTTGCCAAAGACGTGTCAGAACTCCCTGAAAGTACAAATCACCCCATAAATTCGAGATTTACACAACACCCGTGACCTCATCGTTGAAATATGTCTTAATGATCCAGTGAGTAGAAGACTTCAGTAAACTCACTGAATGTTTCACATTGTTATCAGTGGGTGTTCCCCAAAGTTTATGAGTAATGACAGCACCAGACTAATTCTCAAGCAATCAGTATCAGCCAGATGAAGTTTTCAAAGTCTGAGCTATGAAATGAAATAACTGCCTTGAAGATTTTCTATTCCTATGATCCTTTGCAGAACCTTAAAAAAAAGTATTTTAAGATCATTTTTGTCTCTTTGAATCCTTGGCGGGATTTTGTTTTTTCTCTCTTCTTTAAGTCTTTTCTTCAGTATAGGGAACTTTCAGTGTGGGAACTCTCTCAGCTATGAGTAACAGCAATTCCTCTGTAACTTAAAGTCTTCAAAGGCACCTGTCTTGTGCCACTGAAAGATGAAGTGACTTGAACATTGTCACACAGAGTATATGTGTCAAGGATAAGACTTAAATTCAAGTCTTCCTAATTCCAGTACCAATCTTCTATTCATTATGCTATTTGCTTCCAAATGATTTAAACACAATGATAATTAGTAGAGTAATTTAAGATGTTGAAATGAATAGTTGAAAATGATTTCTTAAAATTACTATATCCTTTGCATAGCATCTATTTTTCATTCTTCTTCTTTGTCTTTGACATTTTGAATTATCTTTGGTCCGAGGGATTCCCAGGATCTGGTTCTCTGGGAAAAATTAGAAATAGAAAAGGAATGATCAAAGGACTACACAAGATGTGCTCTGTATTGACTGTAGAAACCCTGGCCTTATCAAAAAGAGAATGACTGTGGGGGAAAGACTTGTTGAATTCTGAGGGGCGGTGGTGGTGGTGGGGCAGGGAGTGAGATGGGTGACAGAGAAAAGGTAGCCAAAGCAGCTGCTGCTCTTGTCTAAAAAATGAATGGTGTGGGAAAATCACATTGGAAATCCTGAACATTTGGTTTTCAATTCACTTATAAAATAACAGAATTTTCATTCATATATCCCTTAAGAAAGGATATTAGAATGACATCTAGTTCAATCCCTACCTCAATCATAAATCTGCTCTATAAAAACCCTAATAACCAATAGTTAATCCAGCCTCCTTTTTGAATACCTACAGTGACAGGGAGATCACTTATATATGTCAGCCTATTCCATTGGAAATTCCATTGGGTAGATCTGCTGGTAGAAAGTTCTTCCTTATATGCATTCATCATTTTTCAAGTATATATAATATACAATGTATTGTGCTAGACACAATAAATAAAGAGGATTGTAAAAGATAATATTCATTCTTATTTAATTCAGCGGTTTAGTTGACTAAACCAAATTATTCATTATTATTATTTCCAACCTTGGGGCTGCTAACATTATGACAAAGGCCCAATTATTGCCTTGTTTATGAAAGTACTTTCTCTGGGCACAAAGAGAGAAGAACCTTTGTGGTTCCTTTCTGAATTTTTTTTTAAACTCCTAACTTCTGTGTATTGGCTCCTAGGTGGAAGAGTGGTAAGGGTGGGCAATGGGGGTCAAGTGACTTGCCCAGGGTCACACAGCTGGGAAGTGTCTGAGACCAGATTTGAACCTAGGACCTCCCATCTCTAGGCCTGACTCTCACTCCACTGAGCTACCCAGCTTCCCCCTTCTGAATTTTTAATTATTAATTCTATTTAGACTGATAAATCCTTTAATATTCTGATCATGTAATTCCTCACTTTTTTTTATACCCTTACCTTCTGTCTTGGAGTCAATATCATGCATTGGCTCCTAGGTGGAAGAGTGGTAAGGGTGGGCAATGGTGGTCAAGTGACTTGCCCAGGGTCACACAGCTGAGAAGTGTCTGAGGTCAGATTTGAACCTAGGACCTCCCGTCTCTAGGCCTGGCTCTCAATCCACTGAGCTACCCAGCTGTCCCCTAATTCCTCACTTTCAATGATTTTTTTCTATCCCATTTCACCTTGTAGCCACACATCTTAAGACCTAACACTCTAAGAGAATTGCATCAGTTCCAAATTCCTGAACTTTGAAATATCAGTCTCTAACCACAACAACCTATTCCTTCCTTCTATCCCACTCTCTCGTAATAGAGCTATTTTTTTTTTGTACTTATCATGAACTATGGTCCCTTGACCCTTTCCTTTTCTTCCAGTCAATCTCTTGACTTATAGTTAGGCTTTGACTACATGGTCTTCCACTTTAGCAATTTATCAGCTACTGTCATAAAATCACCACTAGCTGAAGCTTTTGATATTCGTGACCCCTTACACTATTCTCCCCGTATCAGTCTGTTCTTATTCCCAGGGTCTCAGAATCACTGAAAGTCATGAAATCTAGCTGATTTAATTCATTTCAATTTTACAGTGAATAACCTCAGCTGGGCTGTCTTTGTTTCTTGCCAATTTTTCTCCTCTACCTTTAATGACTCTATCTTGCTCCCCATAGTAACTGTTACAAGCTTTTTCATCACTCCTCATAGCTCCCAACCTGTGTATCTACAGCAGATGATGAAGCCTGCTGTTTTCCTTAAGAATTCTGAGGCTGCTTTCCAGAGGGAGCTCTGAGGAAGGTATATCTGTCCTCCTTGCTAAAACTGATATTCCCATCTGTACTCTTAATCCCAATTCTTCTTTTCTCCTCTAGGAGCTTGCTCTCTTTCATTAAAGTTTTCAACTTTTCTTCTCTACTGGTTCCTTCCTAAAAGCTTAAAAAAAGCTCAAGATTTCCCAAATCATGCAATTCTATGATCTTTCCATTCCATTTATATACAACCTACTGTCTTTCTCTCTTATAAAGCCTGATTTTTAAAAATTTACTACTTAAAAAACATCAATATAAAAGTATTATCAAAAGTTAGATATTGGGAGGGAATATGGTACAGGGGAATATGTTCAATTTGTAGGAATAGAAAGCGAATTTAAATCTTAGCTGGGCCACTTATGTTATTATGCCACTTCAGAAAGCAATTTACCCTCTCTGGGTCTCAATTTTCTCATCTGTAAAATGTGAGAATTGGCCTAAATGACCTATAAGGTCCCATTCACTTCTAGATCTGTAATCCTAGAATCCCTGCTCTTAGCCTCCCTTACTTAGCAAGCCAGTCTTGAAACAAATTATAGTAATAATAATAAAACTAGAAATGGGAAACAAAGGTAGTTCAGTAAAAATAAGTTTGAGAGGAGTTTATAATATTCCAAATCAATAGTTCCCACCTCTATGATGAAGAGAGGGAGGTATCTTTCCTCAACTCTTCTTTGGGGCCAAGCTGAGTCATTATAATAACATAGAGTTCAGTTTCATATTTTTGGTGTCTTCAATTGTAGTCATTGTAGTCATTGAACATAATTTTTTTTTAATTTTTTTTAAACCCTTGTACTTCGGTGTATTGTCTCATAGGTGGAAGATTGGTAAGGGTGGGCAATGGGGGTCAAGTGACTTGCCCAGGGTCACACAGCCGGGAAGTGGCTGAGGCCGGGTTTGAACATAGGACCTCCTGTCTCTAGGCCTGACTCTCACTCCACTGAGCTACCCAGCTGCCCCCGAACATAATTTTTTTCTGGCTATGCTTGTTTTTTTTTTCTGCTCCACTTCATCTAAGTCTTTCCAAACTTCTCTGAATTCTTCATATTCATTATGGCATAATAATATTCTTTCATTTTCTTGTACCACAGTTTGGCCATTTCCCAGTTGATGGATATCTACTTTGTTACCACAAAAAGAATTGCCTCCTCAAACTTCTCAAAGCTTCCCTTTCCCTCACCCTCTCAGCTGAGAACCCAAACTCATATTTCACTGAAAAAATTAAGGCCATTTGCAAAGAATTCCCTCTTTACCTCTCTTCTTCACCACATATTACTTTTTGCTTTCTGAAACTATATCCTCCTTCGTTTGTGTCTCTCATAAAGAAGTAGCCCTAAAAATTCCTGGTAAGATTTATATGAAGTGATGCAAAGTGAAGTGAGTAGAACCAGGAGAACATTGTACACAGTAATAACAATAATATACAATGATCAACTATGAATGACTCACCTATTATCAGCAATGCTAGGATCTCAGACAACTCCAAATGACTCATGATGAAAAAAGCTATCCACCACCAAAGAAAGAACCAATGGGGTCTGAATGCAGATTGAAGTGCACTATTTTTCACTTTGTCTCCATGAGGTTTTTTTTTTTTAATAAGCAATATGTCTTTCGCAACATGCTGAACATGGAAATATCTATTGCATGATAGCACATGTGTAACCTATATCATAATATATGTTATCTCATCAGGGTGGGGGGAACAAGGAAAAGAGAGAGAGAACATGGATTATAAAATGTCAAAAACTGATTATTAAAAGTTATATCAACATGTGAAAAAATACAACAAAAAAGAAAAAAGAAAAGTTGAAGAAGAAAAAGAAGAGGTGAGTTTTCTCTTTGCTAAAGCAAAACCATTTATATGTACATGTGATCCCATTCTATTCTGTCTTCTTCAGCAAAATATATCATATATAATCTCTGCTCTTATCTTTAATCACTTCCTATCTATTACAGACTGCTTCCCTATAGCCTACAAACATGTTCATTTCTCCCCATCCTCAAAAAATCATCACTTGATTCATCCATCTTTATTACATATCATCCTATATCTTTCTTCTCTTTTGTAGCTAAACTCCTTGAAAAGGTGGTCTACTACAGATGTCGTCACTTCTTTTTTCTCATTCTCTTCTTAATTCTACAGTCCAGTTTCTATTCTTATCATTCAACTGAAACCACTACCTCTAAAATGACTAATTATCACTTTCCTCATCCATTGTGATCTTTCTGCGGCCTTTGACACTATGAATCATCCTTTTTTCCTTGATATTCTCTTCTTTCTAGATTTCTGTGACACTGTCCACTCCTGGTACTTCTATCTTTCTTATTGTTAATTCTCAGTCTTCTATGCTGAATCTTCATCCAGATTACATTTGCTCACTATGGCTGTTACCATGGGGTCTTCAACAAGTAGGTGCTTAAAAAAAAGCTTTTTCTATCCCTTCCCTTTCCTCTTTGTGATGCTGCCGCCAGTGGTTCTAGCTCAAGTTCCTTCCTGAAAGAAGTTCCCTAGCCCCTTCCTCACTGTATGATTGAGTTCAAGGCTTTGAAGACATTAAATTAGTCATGCTTCACCAAAAATAAATTATTATTCCCTCTGCTAAGTGCTTTATAAATATTGTCTTATTTGAACAAATAGAACAGGAACTCTGGTAAATCCTACCAGGTTGGACAGACCTTGAGAGGGGGTCCAATGAAGGATATCATTCTATCGTATGAGGACCAGGCTACTTAAACTCAGAAAGACATCACTCCATTGCTTACAGTGATGCATTTTTTAACTATAACAACTCATAGAAATTTACCTATTGAGTTACTGCAGCAATCATATGTATATTCCTGGAAGAATTACTTCTACCAACAAAATCTGGGAGCCTTTAACTATTGTTATGTATTCTCTAGCCCTGGCAGTTCTAATTTGTTTGTGAATATGTTTCTTTTTTCTAATCTCAGACTGGTTCTATAGTAATTGTTATGATTTGAGGAGCCACAGATGTCTAAAAAGGCAGAAGTTTCAGAATAAACTCTGCATGTCTGAATCTGATTTCTAGAGGTTGTAAAGACACTCAGAAGTTGAAAGGACCGGAGAAGGGAAATTGTTTTACTGAAGAGAGAAGCAAGGCTCAGAGGGAGCCAAAGACTTGCCCAAAGGGTCATAACTAAATGTAGGGAATTGTAATCCTTCTCCTTCCCCATGTACCCCAACAGACTCATTCATGTCAGTCATTCCTGTCATTTAGATTTCTTAAATACTAAAACTGGCTTTCTGAAGTGCCAAGGCTGGCAGCTCTCCTAGGATCAATGAGCATCCCAGGCTTCAGAGGAGTCCAGAATGCAGCATCTTTTATTCTTCTAAAACCAAAGCTCTCCCTTGAAAACAAATGAGCTTTCTAAAAGCCTGTAATTAGAATATAAATGCAATATTCAAATAGCCTGTAATTAGAATGTAAATAGTCTCCTAATAGCCCATGCAAATGAGGCTGCTCATGCAAAATAGCATGATACTAGCTCACTTCCCCCATTCATCTTAGGCCTGGTTTTACCCATTAAAATGTTGACAATTAATGCTAACTGCTTCCCCTCCTCCAACTCAGCACCAAGGACCTGAAATCACTTCCACTTAATGATGAATTGGGCAGATGGTTTTTGTTATTCATCAAGTAAATATTCTTTTGTAAAGTACTCCTGGGAAAGCTCTGGCCAAACCCCTTAGCCTACCATCTCCAGGCAGCTCAGCCCACTCAGAGTATGCAGATTTATAATTATTCCCTAAAAAGCATTTGTGAGAAAGGCTCTTAAACTCAGTTTCAAATGGAAAGCAAGTATCAAATTTTACCATTTTGGGATAGTCTGGAATCTGAGATGAAGAATGTTTTTAAAGCCCTGAGCCTATTTTTAAAAATTCATTTTTGGGGGCTGTGGGGGCTCTAAGGAGCTGGGAATATTTCCCCCCTAAAGCAGCTTACATACTGCTCTATTTGCAGATGGGAGAAGAATAATTGTACTGCTCTCCTTGCCTCCCTCTCTGTTTTTGGTATCAAAGTCCTCTAAGTTTTGGTAACACTTCTTGCCTCCAAAGAAAACAAAAAAGGCAAAAACAAAAATTCATATACATACACAAAACTATATATGTGAATTAAGAACCAAAGGGTTCTTGACCTCTTTCTGTTGCAAACTTCTTTGGCAATCTTGGTGAAGCCTAATGGAAACTTTAGACTGTGCACAAGACAAAATACATAGGATTACAAAGGAAACCAATTATATTGAAATATAATTATCAAAAAAAAATTTTTAGGGGACAGCTGGGTAGCTCAGTGGATTGAGAGCCAGGCCTAGAGACAGGAGGTCCTAGGTTCAAGTTTGGCCTCAGACACTTCCTAGCTGTGTGACTCTGGGCAAGTCACTTAACCCCCATTGCCTTGCCCTTACTTACCTCTCTTCTACCTTGGAACCAAAACACAGTATTGATTCTAAGATGGAAGGTAAAGGTTTTTTTAAAAAAAAAGCATTTTTTTTTTAGTATAGACTAGAATGAGTTTTCAGTTATGCTAAATTTCTAACCAAAAAGAATAATACTGTCACATCCAAGGGCAGGATATGTGAAGTCAGTCATAGAAATTTTTAGAACTGGAAGGGACTGAAAGATCATCTAATAAAAGTCAGCAAATTCTAAAATATAGGTAGGTTGATCAGGTAATAGAGAATTATTCTTCATTATTTTCTAATCACGCCTTGATCTCAGACCAACTAGGGATCTAGAAAGAGAGGTTTAAAAAAAAAAGAGAGAGTCTTTGCCAACCCATGTTGTGAAGTTGTGAAACAGAATATGCAGAAACTTGGGGCATGTAGAATACCGAGCTCACTCTTTAGGTCTTGAGTTTGACGTGAATAAAATGAAGGAGTTGGATCTGAAAATATCTAATGTCCCATCCATTCTAAATCTAAACTTCTATTATTTATGATCCTATTGGAAAATTCTTCATCCCAGAGATTATAAAATCTTCCAGGAGAGTAATTCTTCCCATCATGGTCCTTTTGACCTAAAAACAATAAATCAAGAGGAAAGACTAGAAGATAAAAAATTTAAAGTTTAATTAGTATTCTGAGATGGGCAGTTGCCAAGTGGCTAGTAACTCTGAAGAACAGAGGGAGATCCACACACACACACATATAGGGATTTACAGAGAGCGTTAAGAGGAAGACAAAAGATGCCTAGCAGGTGAGGTTGCATAGCTACTTTCCTTATTCTTCCTTTTAGATGGGACAAGAGATCAGGTGATTTGGGGATTGAGGATCATGTCTTAACTTTGAAGTAACTTTGATGCTGCTCAAGATTAAGTCCGTTCCAGCATGAATGTTTCTCTATAGGTAACATCCTTGGTGGTGGAGGTAGGAGGTCACTAGCTAATCTCATAACAATATTTGGATGGGAGGGGAATGCTGACTTCTTGTTTAAGATAGAATCAGCACAACCTGCAGACTCCATTTCTTTGACCTCTAAAGTTTATTGAAAGTATTTTGGTTCAGTGACTCATTGTTCCCAGGCCTGCTGGTCAATAGGTATTGGGGGAAGAGATATGACTAAATCTTCATCTTCTGAGATTTGGCACATAGCATAAGTCAACTACCCCAACATGTCCCACCTGTCCCACGTGTTCCACTTATCCTGCCTGTGCAGATTGTCCTGTACTAGGAGAGGAATTGAGTTGCAAGAGCCCAACCTCTTTTGCTAATGTGAAACTATCAAATTTTTCTTTATCTCATCTCAGAAGATGTACTATAACGCACCTGCCCTGTCCTGAAAATTTGCTGATCTCTGGCAGTAAGTTCATCTATGATGTGCTACCTTGATTTATTTGTAATAAACTCCTTCTAATTTCCTTTGTCTTGAGTTTTCCCTCATTAATTAAAGCACAAAAGAAAAGATTTTTTTCTTTCAACAGGTTCCTGTTTGGGGGGAGATATTGCTTAAACTCACAGTACTTAGGTTTTGTATGCTTTCTCCATGATTATAAAAAACATCTAAAAATAACCAGAAATTCAACTTAAAAAAGGAAGAGGAGATAAGTATTAAATATGACTTCTGCATAATTTCATGTGTTGCAAATCCTGGTGATTTGATTATAACAGGGGTCTTCCCATGGAATATGCTTAGAGTTGTCTTTTCTAGTTCTGGCCCACCTTATTGGAGGTTGAAGAGCTAGTTAGTTCTCCTTGAATTATGAGCCAGTAGTAAAAGGACCAGGAGTTTCATAGGATGTGACAAACTTTTAAGTGGTCCTCCTCTGCCCTATGATAGTAATAGAGGGGTATGGAAAGGGAAAGGCCTGGCACACCCCCATCTTCATGAAGTGTTAATATATTAACTCATGCAATATAACATTAAGCATAGTGCCAGGCACTATGCGAGGCAATGGGATTATACAAAGAGAAAACAAACAAACAAACAAAAAACAGTGACTTGGTCCCTGATGTCAAGGAATTCCTAGTCCAATGGGGGAAATAACATGTAAAACTAATGTACAAAGAAGATACAGGCAGGATAAACTGGGGACGGTTTCAGAGGGAAGGCACAAAGAAAAGCAGACTAGGAAAGAAATGATAAGAATAGAGAGTCTTCTTTAAAAAAAATTGTTCTAAAAAAAAGTGCCCAAAGTAAAGGACAGTTAGTTACCTTATGACAAAATAGTCATTCTGAGAGTATTTATGATACCTTTAACACCCAATCTCATCCCTCAAATATTTAAGCACGGAATTTTGCATGAGTTATTTCACAGCACACCTGCAAAGGAATTTCAATCTGTGCTTTTGCAACAGTAATAGTGGCTGAATGTCCCAATGAATCTTCTATGATGAGAGCATTAGAGTGATAGAAGACCTTTGCAGTGTTGGAGAACAAAGCCCTTCATCAAGAAATACCAAGCTGCAGAATGAGAGCAGGTTTTATCTCTGTGCTTGTCATGTAGTTTCATCACCTTTTCTCTGGTATTGGTCCCATATCCCAATTTCTTCCTCTTCTGACATTTGTCCTATGAGGTCACCCTTTGGGGAGATATAAAAGGGACTTTCTATTACCATGTAAAGCATTTTAGATTTAAAGGCAAAAATCCATTTTAAGATCAAGGACTGGACTTGAGGTTGACTCTCATGCCTGAAGCTAGTGATCTTACATCGGACTGGAGGCTTTGTTCTTTCAGATGCACTGAGAATAGAACCCTAAAACTTCCAAAATATATTATCTCCCCCACTTAGAATGTGAGCTTCTTGAGAGTTAGAGCTGACATTTAAAAAATATATATCCCTAGTTCTTAGCAGAGTGCTTCTGTTCATAGTAAATGTGTGATAGGTGCTTTTTATTCCCTTAGAATCACATTCACCGTACAATTAGCAATCATGTAAAAAGGTCAGGGATGTTAGGGGCCACGGCTTCAACTTAAACCTAATAGGGTTATTATAATAGCAACCATTTTATAGCATTTTAAGATTTGCAAAGTGCTTTACAAATATCATTTTATTTTATTCTCATAACATCCCTGTGAAGTGGTGCTATTATTTATTACCTCCATTTTACTGATGAGCAAACTGAGACAAGTAGAAGTTAAGTGATGGCTAGGGTCATGCAATTAGTGTCATATTTCATTTTGACTGACTGTGAACATCCATAAAAATGAAAGGCATTTAAATCTCGAAGCCAGCATTGTGGAATAGATATAGGGCTGGGTAGGAGTCAAGAAGCCACCTAACTAGTTCTGACCATGGGCAAATCACTTAACTATTTGAATCTCAGGCAGATAAGACCAAAGGGACATTTCACATGGATGAAATCATAGGTCTATGACATACAGACCTACTACTGAGTACGATCAAGGGAAAAGTCAGATCAGGGTTTCCTATTTTTCTCTCTCAATGCCTGACTTTGAAACAAATGGAAATTTTTTACTGAAATCAGTTTTTAGGCATTACACATTTGTAAAATAACTGATACCAGCTGTTGGGGGATAGATGGTAATAGCTTGGTAATTCTTTTTAATGTGGGTTAAACAAAGTTGTATCATAACGAAAGGAAAATTAGTTAATCCCTTGTGACTTCCCTGCATACACCCTAAAGAGCCATGAACATCCTTGGGCACATTCCTCTGTTTGCCAATTGATTCTATTCCTCCAAGAATAACTATACTAAAACATAACAAGTCTATTTCCCTGCTAATTTCCTCCCCTTTACTAAGAAAAGTCATTTCTTGGGATTTAATAGAGGAGGAAGGTAAAATTTGTGCACTCGGGAGGATTATTAAAACCCTCATGCCAAAGCAAACATCCCATTTCCCCATTTCTTTTTTTCCCCTTCCATCGTTCAGGCAGAGGCAACCCAGCTGCATTGTCAGCTAGACACTGGGTACAACAGATGGAGGGAGCTGAGAGTGTAGTTAAGCACAAAAGAGATTCAACATAAAAGAATCAAAAAGTTCTGCCCCTCCCCTATGCCGGGCTTTCATTCTTAGCTGGTGTATGTGTGAAGAGTGCTAATGTGAGCCTCCTGCCCTTGGCCTCATTCCAGTCAATGGAAAAAATGAAGGTCAGCCTTGATGACAATGGCTAAAATACTAAGGCACTGATATCCTTCCATGGGCTAATTTCTACTTAATACCTTGATATTGGACGATGGCACTAAAGCCGTTCCTGTGTTGTTCTGAAGCCCTACTGGGGTCGTATTGCCTCAAATAAAATTTAATCAACTACATACTTTTGGAGTGACGTTTAGTGGCACCAAGAGACACTAAGCTCAGAAAGTTCAAAGAAAACATTACACGTAAGTACTTTGAAAAGGGGAAAAAATCAATTCACGTATTCATTCAATATATGTTGTGAGACACTATTGGGGAATATGGTAAATGGAAAGATGAACAACACAGTCCCTGCTTTCAAGGAGTTGTGTGTGTGTGTGTGTGTGTGTGTGTGTGTGTGTGTGTGTTTAAGGGAGTGGAATAAAATGAGCAAATATGAGGTTATTATTTTTTATTCTTATTTCAATAGATCAGTAATCTCATTGATGTATGTGAGTATTCCTCAAACCCCAGCCATAGGCTCCTCTGCAAGTCCAGTATATACCTTTCCATAAATCCTCCACAGGGTTCTACCCATTGTGCTAAAATTCTTGACATCATCATTGCTAATTACTATTAATAATTCCATTACTAATAGAGTGGTCAAGGCAAATAGAGAAGTGAAAGAAGTAGATAGAATAGGAAGTTCCTGAAGTAAATATGTGAGTTAAGAAAAAAAGCAATGTTCTAAAAACATAAAATATTATATGCCATATGAGCTTCATTAGCATTATTACTAGTTTGGGACATCGATGATTTTATTGCAGCTCCTTCCTCTGACTCCTCCCTCATTGATTGTGACACTTTATGAGTCACTATTGCCAAAAATATCCTTTATTTGACAATCAACCTACAAGTGATGGTCATCTAACACTTTGTAGGACTGGTCCTTATTCAACAGCAGATAAATCATTACCAGGTTCATAAAAGAAGACTTCCAACTTGGTGGGATCTACCAGAATTTTCATTCTCTTTGACTATAGCATTTGAGACTGCAGGGTCATTTCAAGAATCCGAGGAGGACTCTAGTGGAAGAAGGATGTCATTGTTACTATTACTGGCATTTCCATACTTGAATGAATCTATATTCTCTTCAGAATGGCTACTCCCTCCAATGATATAGCTGAAACTCTTATTGTCCTGAAAATTATCCACAATAAGTCTACCTCTCTGGGCATCTAGGTCACACAGTGAATAGAGCATCAGGCCTGGAGTTTGGAGGACTTAGATTCAATTTTGACCTCAAACACTTTCCAGCTATGTGACCCTGAGCCCCAATTGCTTAATCTTTAACACTCTTCTGCCTTAGAATCTATACTTAGTACCAATTCTAAGACAGAAGGTAAGGGTTAATTTAAAAAAATAAAAGAGTCTTCCTATCTTGATGGGAGCCTTCCTTTCATTCTCCTGACATTACCCAGATGCTTATGGAGTATCCCTCCCTCTTTCCACATTACAGAGCCCACCATCTTTTCTAGTCAAGCATTTCATGACTGACATGCTTTATCTTACTTTTGTCTCATAGTTCTTATTCAAATTATTCAAAATTATTTTGCCCAGATAATACTTGACTTTCTTAAACAGGGAGCCAGAAATCTTATTGTGAAAATAGAAACTTATATGTAATTAAATATCTTTGTTCCTCTGTCACTCTCTTTCCTAAAGAGATATTTCCTGCCAAAAAAGGCATTTTGCCTAACTATGTGTCAATAAAACTGGAAGTGATGAATATTTACAAAAACATAAAAGGTCCAGATTAACCAAACAAGGAATAGAGAATTTAGATAACCCCAAAAAAAGAAATTGAATTAGATAAAAATGAACTTCCAATGAAAAAACCCAGGCCAGATGGACTTATAAGTGAATTCCATAAAACTATCAAATAATAATGCTAAAATTAAAAAAAAATATTTGCAAAAAATGGAAAAAGAAAGGATTCCAGCAAATTCCGTCTATAACACAAATATGATCTTGATTCTGAAATCAGAAGAGTCAAAAGAAAGAAAGAAAACTATAGCTCAATTTCCCCAATAACCATTGATGCAAAAATTTTAAATACAATATTAGCAAAGAAGCTACAGGCAAAGTATAAAATTATATGCTCTGACCAGATTTATCCATATCAGAAATACAGAGTTTAATATTAGGAAAACTTTAACAAAAATGACCATATGATAATAAGAACCAAGAAATCCCCCCAAAAATTATATCAGTAGATGCAGAAAAAGTTTTTGATGAGATATATTTTCCATTTCTGTTTTAAAAAAAATTATGAACACTGGACACTTAGGAATAAATGAACCTTTTCTTAGTATGAGTAAGTAGTATTTATCTTAAATCAATAGCCAACATTTTATGTAATGAGAGTAAATTAGAGATCATTCCACTAAGATTCAGAATAAAGCAGAGATGTTCATTATCAGCCTAATTATTTAATATGGTATTAAAAATGCAACAACAGCTAAAAAAGAAAGCAAAGGAATAAATACAGGCAAAAAAAGGGAAAAAGTTATCTCTTCCTTCAGATGATGTACTGATTTGAGTACCCTAGTTAATCAACTAAATAACTGAAATAATAACTTAAAGTTGGAGGATATAAAAAGAAATCTATGCAAATCATTAGTGTATCTGTTTATTACCAATAAAACCCATGTTGCATACATAAAAGTAATGCAGCTGAAATTAGAAAGAAAAGAGTTAAATGATAAACAATTTTTGTAGTAAGATTATCTGATACACATCTCATGTTTAAGATATATAAGAAACTGGTTCAAATTTACTGGAATAACATATATCCCCCAGTTGATAAATGTTGCAAAATATGAATACTTTTCAAAGAAAACACCTAAACAATAGTTAAATGAAAAAATCATCCCAACACTAATAACTAGAATTAAAACAACTCTGACATCATGCTGCATACTTGTAAGATTGTCAAAGATTAGAGAAAAGGAAAATGACAAATGCTAGAAAGGCTGCAGGAAAATAAGCATATGATTGCATTGTTGAGGTTGACCTATGAATCAGTATAGCATTCTGGAATGCAATTTGGAACCATGCCCCCAAAGTTACAAAATGTTGTGTACTTTTTTACAAGGTAAAACCTCTATTCGGCCTATACCCCAAAGAGATCAAAGAAAGAGGGAAAGCACCCATATATGTAAAAATACTTATAGCAACTCGTCTCTTTATGGTGATAAAAACTAAAAACTAAGGTGATGCCTATTTATTAGTGAATAGAGCAAGTTAACACTATAAGAATTATTGTGCCATAAGAAATTGCAAAAAGGACTGATTCTGAGAAACCTAGGAAGATCTGTATGAGTGAAGAGTGAAGCAATCAGAGCCAGAAGTAATAGTTATGCAGTAACACTATGAAGACAAGCAGCTTTGAAAGTCTTAATATACCTCATTGATGCAGTGACCAACCATGATTCCAGAAGACAGGTGATGATCTCTGCTACTCACAACCTAAGAAAGAAGTGTTGGGTTCAAGAAGCAAATGAGATGCAACTCTGGATGGGGACAATGTAGGGATTTATTCCGTTTGATTATACATATTTTTATAAGGAGTCTGTTTTTCTTTTTCCTTAGTGGGGTAGCTAAGTAGAAAAGAAAATAAATGCCTTTTAATTGGCATATAAAATGATATAAAAAAGTTAAAAAGAAAGTTGCCCAAGGGCTTTGAGAGGTTAATTGACTTGCCTAGAATTAGACAGCAAATATGTGTCAAAGACCTAACTTGAACCCAGGTCTCCATGTCTTTAAGTACTTCTTTCTCCAGCCAATAAATATCTTTTAAGTGTGTCTTCCCTTATACTAGGTGCTGGGCTATGCAGTGAAAATAAATAGACTCTTTGATCTTAAGAAACTCGTGTCTAAGGGAAGAGACAAAGTTCTTGCATTCATTGTCATATACAATTATTTTTGCAACCTTATCTCTTAATATTCCTTTCCACATAGCTTTCACTCTAATGAACTGGACCATTTGCCTCATTCATTCATATCTTGTCTTTTTTGCTCATTCTACATTAACGACTAGCTAAAGGCATAACGGGAAAAAATTATTAAAAGCCTTGCCTTGAAAAGGGCAGTTTAAGGCACCTAATTAGAAATGCCAGAAGACAAAAGTGAATCATTCAACTTAGGCATTTATTATGCACCTACTACTTTGTGCAAGGCAGCGGGGCTATAACAATTTTAAAATTGCACAGTCCTTGCCTTAAACTAAATTATAATTTAATAGGGGAGCTTATGCTCAAAAAGGCAAATAAGAGACTATTGCTCCAAAGGACATAAATGGTATGGTAGAAAGAACAGTGGAATAGCTACCCAATGATATAAGGAGTGAAGCCAGGAAGCCCATTACCACCACTATTATTTAATATTGTACTAGCAATGCTAGCTTTAGCAATTAGAGAAGAAAAAAATTGAAGGAATTAAAGTAGGCAATAAGGAAACTAAACTATCACTCTTTGCAGATGACACGATGGTATACTTAGAGAATCCTAGAAAATCAATTAAAAAGCTAGCAGAAATAATCAACAACTTTAGCAAAGTTGTGGGATACAAAATAAACCCACATATATCATCAACATTTCTACATATTTCCAACACAACTCAGCAGCAAGGGTTAGAAAGAGAAACTCCATTTAAAATCATTCTAGACAATATAAAATATTTGGGAATCTATTTGCAGGCCAAATGCAGGAATTATATGAACACAATTACAAAACATTTTAGATAAAGTTAGGTCTAAACAATTGGAAAAACATTAATTGCTCATGGGTTGGATGAGCTAATATAATAAAAATGATAATCCAAACTACCAAAAAACTTCTATAGAATTAGAAAAAATAATTGCAGAATTAATCTGAAAGAACAAAAGATCAAGAACATCAAAGGAACTAAAAAAAATGTGAAGGATGGTAGCCTAGTGGTACCAGATCTTAAACTGTATCATAAATCAGTAATCATCAAAACAATCTGGTATTGGGTAAGAAATAGAAGAGTAGATTAATGGAATAGACTAGGGGTAAATGACCTCAGCAATCTAATGTTTGATACATTGGAAACAATTGGAATAATATTGATTGCTCATGGGTAGGATGAGATAACATAATAAAAATGACTATACTACCCAAATCAATTTACTTATTTAGTGCTATACCAATAAAACTACCAAAAACCTTTTTTTACTGAATTAGAAAAAACTAAAACAAAGTTCATTTGGAAGAACAAAAGACCAAGAATATCAAGGGAAATAATGAAAAAATATGAAGGAAGGTAGCCTAGCAGTACCAGATATTAAACTATAATATAAAGCAGCAGTCATCAAAACAATATGGTACTGGCTAAGAGACAGAAGGGAAGATCAGTGGAATAGACCTGGGAGGAGCGACCTCAGAAAGACAGTCTATGATAAACCCAAAGACCCAGCTTTTGGGACAAAAACCCACTATTTGACAAAAACTGCTGGGAAAACTGGAAAACAATATGGGAGAGATTGGGTCTAGATCAGTGTTTCCCAAAGTGGGCGCTACCGCCCCCTGGTGGGTGCTGCAGCAATCCAGGAAAGTGGTGATGACTACAGGTGCATTTATCTTTCCTATTAATTGCTATTAAAATTTATAAAAATTAATTTCCAGGGGGCTAAGTAATATTTTTTTCTGAAAAGGAGGCAGTAGGCCAAAAAAGTTTGGGAACCACTGGTCTAGATTAATATCTCACACCCTATACCAAGATAAATTTGATGGGTGAATGACTTGAATATAAAGGAAGAAACTATAAGTAAATTAGGTGAGTACAGAATAGTATACTTGTCAGATCTATGGGAAAGGAAAGATTTTAAAACAAAGCAAGAGTTAGAAACAATTACAAAATGTAAAATAAATAATTTTGATTATATTAAACTAAAAAGTTTTTGTACAAACAAAACCAATGCTGCCAAAATTAGAAGGGAAGCAACAAATTTGGAAAAAAATCTTTATAACAAAAAACTCAAAGGTCTAATTATTCAGATTTATAAGGAGCTAACTCAATTGTACAAAAAATCAAGCTTCTCAATTGATAAATGAGCAAGGGACATGAATAGGCAATTTTCAAATAAAGAAATCAAAACTATCAACAAACACATGAAAAAGTGTTCTAAATCTCTTATAATTAGAGAAATTCAAATCAAAACAACTCACACCTAGCAGATTAGCTAACATGACAGCAAAGGAAAGTGGCGAATGTTGGAGGGAATGTGGTAAAATTGGGACATTGATGCATTGCTGGTGGAGTTATGAATTGATCCAACCATTCTGGATGGCAGTTTGGAACTATGCCCAAAGGACGCTAAAAGACTATCTGCCTTTTGATCCAGCCATAGCACTCCTTGGTTTATACCCCAAAGAGATAATAAGGAAAAAGACTTGTGCAAAAATATTTATAGCTGTGCTCTTAGTGGTGGCAAAAAATTGGAAAATGAGGGAATGTCCTTCGATTGGGGGATGGCTGAACAAATTGTGGTATCTGCTGGTGATGGAATACTATTCTCAAAAGAATAATGAAATTTGGAATTCCATGTGAACTAGAATGACCTCCAGGAATTGATGCAGAGTGAAAGGAACAGATCCAGGAGAACATTGTACACAGAGATGGATACACTGTGGTACAAACATAATGGACTTCTCTACTAGCAGCAATGCAAGGATCCAGAGCAGGGCTGAAGGACTTATGAGAAAGAAAACTAGCCACACTCAGAGGAAGAACTGTGGGAGTAGAAACACAGGAGAAAAACAACTACTTGATCACCTAGCCTGATGGGAATATTATTGGGGATGTAGACACTAAACAACCACCCTATTCCAACTATTAATAATATAGAAACAGGTCTTCATCAATGATGCATGTACAACCCAGTGGAATTGTGTTTCACCTAGAGGGGGTGGGAGTTTTGGGGGAGAGGGAAAGAACATGAAACATGTAACTATGGGAAATATTCAAAATTAAAATTAAAATTAAAAGAATTCCTGGACTAGATGATGTTTAAGGTAATTTCCAGATATAAATTTATGAACTGATGATCCATTTTCCTGTACTTGATAATGTTTAAATTACTTCAAACTCAAATGCTTTGCCCCTCAGGGGATCAGCAGGGGAAGACATATCTCAGGGGCATGGCTATGAATGACTGGAGGTATGGAACACATACCTGGAATTTAAATAATTGTCCTGGCCCGACCAGCAGGAGGGGCCATCCAATCACCCCAAATCCCAAGCCCAGAATCCCTCCTGGGCCAACTCTCTTGTGACCTGGCTCATAATTGACAAGTGAGGGGAAAATGTGAAGAAAAGTAGTTTTAGCTGTATTCCTATAGAAAGTCTTACTTATCTTCACTGATGGACCTATCTTCTATGACTGGAGAGTAACAAGATAATCTATAACTGTTTTATATTTCCCTTTTTTTTTCATTTAGCCCCAATATGACACCCAGTTGATGAGTTCAAGCTTATATTCAGCTGTAGATTCCTGAGACCTATGAAATTAGCTGAATCCAGCCACCATGTTACAATGGAAAGAGTAATTGATTGATTTGAGTTCAAATTCTGCCCCTCTGCCCTTTACTACTTTTATGACTTTGGCCAAATCATTTCATTTCTCTGGAACTTGGTTTCCTCATTTACAAAATGAGGTAGTTGGTCTAATGGCCTTCTAAAGCCCCTTCACAAATCTACAGTTTATAATTTTACATTTACCAGTCTATATGTGGCTATTCCATTGTCTGCTATGATTTCTCTCTTCTTCATAATACATACATACATACTTTTCTTCCTTATTACTTTAACCCCAGCTATTTGATATTACTTAAACATTGATATCTAGCCAGAAGCATTCCTATTGTTTTTATTGTGGATCAAATTATTATAAATCTATATATGTATGTATTTTATATCTAAAATTATTAATTTTATATGCAGAGTGCCATGCATATAGTAGGAACCTTAAATGTTTATTAACTGTTTTCTTGCCTCTCATAGGAAGAGAAAAAATTTCCATCAAACCAGACTCCTACCTTTGAGGTAAGGTAAGGAAACACCATTTCACTTGACTCCAGACTCCTCATTCTGGGAGAGGAGAAACTCTATTCCATCTGTTTACCAGACTCCTCTCTTTCATGGAGAAGAGAAAGACCTTCAATTAAGTCTCTACCCTAGTCTATTGCCTTGAAGAAAGAGGAATAAGAGCACCATTTCTTCAGCTCCAAGTATCTGTTTCCCATGAACTGCCTAAAGCCTTGTGAGAACTCCACCATGAGGCCAAATTCCTTTGTACAATGACCACCCACCTGAACTCATTCCTAAATGATTGACAACCACCTCCATACCCTATCCATTACAGTGACTCCAAAGCCCACCAACATCCTTGTCATTCAAAACTCTGTCCACACAGTGTGATCCTTTATTTTCATCTCCCTCAACCAACCTTCCCAACCCCAGTGTCCCACTCTAAAGCTCCTTGTCCCTTACAATGTAGTCTCTGGAATTCCTACTCCATAGTCACAAACTTCCTTTGATCCTGAATTATTTCCTTTTTAACTCCTTCCATCCTCTGGATCTCACTGGGACCTGGTTCCCTCCTGATGACACAGCTTCCCTTACCTCTCTTTTCAAACACTAACTTTACTTTTAGCTATTCTTTTGACTCCCTGATCAAAGAAAGGGAGTTGCAATACTCTTTGCTCCCCATTGCCGCTTCATTTAGTATCTTGGATCTACCATCTAATCAAAGTAGTTGATGTTTACTGATCACCAAGACTCAATGAAATTAGTACCTTCCTCACAGTCTTTCTCTACTCCTTAACTCTTGCTTTGATCCCAGAGGACTTGACCATACATATTGATCCTACACTCTGTCTTCAATTTATCCATTTTATATGACCCCCAGAAACAAAGGTGGTCATATTCTTGATTTTGTGAATCACCCCAAAAGATACTTTCCATGTTCGTGAACTCTGAAATTCCTTTATCTGATTTCAATCTATTGTCACTCCATGCCTCTTTTGGCTTTGCTAGTCCAAACCCTATTCTTGGTCTTTACTGTGACCTCCAAGTCCTCAAACCCCCAGTTCTTTCCCAGGCCATCCCTCATGTGCTAGCTACACTCTCCTCCCTTCCCTATCTTGACCCCTTGGTGAACTAGCTTGTCTCTATATTATTATAGTCTTCTCTTGAATCTCTTGTCCCCTTGTCTTACTGCTAGTCTTGCCCTTCCAAGCCTCAAGATTTATATTATTTCTGCCATCTGCCACCTTCACTTTTAGTCATGTACTGTCGAGTGAAACTCTGCTGACTGGGTCAATTATGCATTTATGTTAGATATCTTCAGCGAAGGCATCTCTAGTCAACTCACTATTTCATTCACCATAGAAGCTCTTCAGAATTTTTTCATCCCTTCTCAAAGTTCCCATGACATGCCTTACTCTTACTCTTTCAGGTGAGAACCTTGCTTCAGATTTTAATGAATACAATAGAGGTCATTTACTCAGTTACCTCCTTGCACTTTTTCCTAGTCTCAAATCACTCACATGCCTTCTGCTGCTATCTTTTCCTTTTCCTTCATGTAATGTGGTAGTTTTTCTTTTTGTTATGGCAAAAACCTCTAGATGTATAGGTGATCCCATTCCATTCCATCTTATCCAGTACATTGCCACCTCTATCATCCTTACTCTCTCACTTATCTTTAATTTCTCTGTCTACTGGCTATCTTCCTACTGCCTAAAACATGCTTATATTTTCCTCATCCTATAAAAGCCATTACTGATCCATTCATTCCTACTAGCTATCATCCCATTTCTTTCTTTTTAAAAAATCCTTATTTTTTTCCCTTAGGATCAATACAAAGTATTATTTCCAAGGCCAAAGAATGGTAAGGGCATAGGCAATTGGGGGTTAAGTGACTTGTCTAGGGTCACACAGCTAGGAATAGTCTGAAGTCATATTTGACATCTCATATGTTTCTCTTCCCTTTTTAGGCTAAACTCAAGAAGGCTATTTACAATTGGTTTCTCAATTTTATTTCCTTTCACTCTTTCTTAACTCTCTACTGTCTGGCTTCTGACCTCATCATTCAAGCAAAAGTACTTTCTCCAAAGTTGCTAACAATCTATTCATTTAAAAATCTAAAAAAAAGGTAAACATGATTTAATGGCTTTTTCTTTTTTCTCTTCCTTGACCTCTACAGCCTCTGCCCTGCTGATCACTCTCTTCTTGATACTCTTCTCTGTAGGTTTCCATGACACTGTTCTCCTGTTCTCTTACTTTCTAATTTCCTTTCCTCTATCTCCTTTGCTGCACCTTAATCTAAGTCATGCATATTAATGGGTGTCCCACAGGGTTCTATCATGGACTCTCTTCTCCCTTACCTCTATTCTATTTCACTTAATGATCTAATCTATTCCATGGATTGTTATCATCTCTATGATGATAATACTTAAATTTACTTATCTAGCTAGCAGCCCTAACTACTAGACCAGGAATGGGCAAACTATTCCTGTAGGCCAGATCCAGGCCATAGTTGGCCCATCACTGTCTTAAGCAATTCCCTAATCACTATGCCCCCACATCCAGAAGTAGTGATTAGGGAATTGCTTAAGGCAGTGATGGGAAAACTACAGCCTGGATCTGGCCCACGGGGAATAGTTTGCCCATCACTGCTCTAGACTATTGGATATCTCTAACCGAATGTCCTATATTATACCTTAAAATCATCATGTATAAAACTGAACTCATTATCTTCTTCCCACTCTCCAATCCTTTCCTCTTCCTAATTTCCTACTATTGTTGAGGGTATCACCCTCTTCTCAGTCATCCAGGCTTGTGACCTAGGTGTTCCTGACTTCTCACTCTCATCCATCCCATCTAATCCTGTTTCCCCTCCTTTTTAGACATTTTTATATGTACCTCTTTGACTTCTCTGATACTGGCACCACTCTGGGGGATCCTCATTACATCAAGTCTGGACTATTGCAATAGCCTGCTGGTTGGGCTGTCTACCATGTTTCCCTGCTCTAATTTATCCTCTCCACTCAGCTGCCAAAGTGATCTTCCTAGAGCACTGGTTTGATCATGTAATCCCATATTCAATAAACTCTTGCGACTCCCTCTCACTTCTAGAATCAAATATGAATCCTAACCTGTTTCCCACACATCATTCCATTCTTCTTATTCCTTACATCCTTTCCATGTACTCTGATCCAGTGACACTGGACTTCTTATTGTTCCATGAACAAGACACTCCATCTCATAACTTTAAGTATTTTCTTTCTTTTAAACCTTTACCTTCTATCTTAGAATTGTTGTGAGGAAGATTAATAAATGAGTGTTTAGGAGACTTAGCAGGCAGGGCTGAAAGATTACTAACAATCTATTCATTTAAAAAACTAAAAAAAAGATAAAAACGATTTAATGGCTTTTTCTTTTTTCTCTTCCTTGACCTCTACAGCCTCTGCACTGTTGGTCACCCTCTTCTTGATACTCTTCTCTGTAGGTTTCCATGACACTGTTCTCCTGTTCTCTTACTTTCTAATTTCACTTCCTCTAACTTTTTTGCTGCATCTTAATCTGTCATGCCTATTAATAGGTTTTCTTCAGCCCTGCCTGCTAAGTCTCCTAAATGCTCATTTATTAATCTTCCTCACAATAGAATCAATAGTGTGTGTTGGTTCCAAGGTAGAAGATTAGTAAAGGCTAGAGGGTATAATGACTTGCCCTGGGTCTCACAGCTGTGTCAGAGGCCAGATATAAAGCCAGAACCCCTCATCTCCAGGCCTGACTGAGACACCTCCATGCTCCCAACTTTAGGCATTTTCATAGTCTCTTCTCCCTCCTCATTTCTGCCTATTGGTTTCCCTGGCTTCCTTCAAGTCCCAACTAAAATCCCATGGGAAGCAATTCCTGATCCCCTTAATGCTATTGTCTTCCCTCTGTTGATTATTTTCAATTTATTCTGTATACAGCTAGCTTATTTGCACATAATTGGTTACATGTTGTCTCATCCATTGAAAAGTGAGTTCCTTGAGAGAAGGGATTCTCTTTTGCCTTCCTCTGCATTTGCAGCTCTTAATATAATACTTGGTTCATAACATTACTTAATAATTGTTTTTTGACTGACTGACTACTTGATACAAGTCTGTTAGGGATAATGGGAAAATAACTTAGATTTGGAATTAGAGGAACTAGATTCAAATCTTACTTCTGGCACTTACTATCTATTGACCTTGTTCAAATTTCTTCACTTATGTAGGCTTCAGTGACCTCATCTGTAAAAAAAGAAGTAGGATTTTATGATCTCTAAAATTTCATCAAGCTCTTTATTTCCTACAAACTCCTACTAGCAATCAGTTATGCAATGGCAGCAGGTGGCTGGTGGTTCATATGTTTTGGGTAATTATACAGAATTTTTTTGTTAGGTTTCTTTCACTAAAAATCTCAGGCTCTCTGTATATTGGCATACTAATGCATATTGCAGCTGGTCTTTGGCTATATGTGGAATTCCTGGGACCTGGAGGTTCTGGGAACCTAGCCTGTGGTTTTGTTCACATTTTTCAGTGATGGATTATATTTCCTTCTATCTTTTTTCTTTTTGTTAACTTTTTTTAACTATATTACATAATATGCAAAGCACTGTCTCTATACAGCATCTTTTCCCAGAATTCCATGGACCTTCAGAAGTATGATCTTACTGAACTAATGTATTTTAGCTTTCTAAAAATTGCTGTTCTTCCTTCCTTCCTTCCTTCCTTCCTTCCTTCCTTCCTTCCTTCCTTCCTTGCTTCCTTCCTTCCTTCCTTCCTTCCTTCCTTCCTTCCTTCCTTCC